>NC_056437.1:77067573-77422573 GCF_018296145.1 Oncorhynchus tshawytscha
CGCAGAGCATGATATTATTACCAAGAACAGGAGAAGACAGAAGTTAGAGGTAATTGCTTGAATAGTGTCCCTGAAATAATGTTCAAACTAGAAAGTCTTGGACACAAAGCTACACTTGGCCTCAGAGTAGTACTGTTGAAAAAACACAAATATGGAGAGAAAGCTGCTACTTAACATATTTTTAAATAAATATATTAAAAAATATCAAACAAGCAACTTCTGCACAATAAAGAGGCAAAATGAGACCCCACTCTTTGTATATGTACACAGTAGGCCCATGTTCACACTGGATTTCATGCCAAAAATAGCACATCATAGTCCATAAGAAAGGAAATCTGTACAAATCCCTTTTTAGCTAAATACATCTAACACATTGTTTTGAAACAAAACCATGGGCAGCAGGTAGCCTGGTGGTTAGAGCAAAGACATTTATAACTAACCCAAGATAGTTCATCTGTGTCATTTTCAATGGGAGCAGATGAAGCATAGAGGGGCAGAACAAGCAAGGTGGTTGGCAGAGCCAAGCACGAGCTAACAACATCCCATTGGCGCGTTCTAGCATGTGCTTATGCAACAACTCAATTCACCCTTGCACTCCTTGTAAACAATGTAATTTAAAAAAAAAACTTTGTCAAAGGATCACATCTACAAAACTAGTGCACTCTGTTCGGTCTACAAAACGTAGTGCACTCTGTTCGGTCTACAAAACGTAGTGCACTCTGTTCGGTCTACAAAACGTAGTGCACTCTGTTCGGTCTACAAAACGTAGTGCACTCTGTTGTGCACTCTGTTCGGTCTACAAAACGTAGTGCACTCTGTTCGGTCTACAAAACGTAGTGCACTCTGTTCGGTCTACAAAACGTAGTGCACTCTGTTCGGTCTACAAAACATAGTGCACTCTGTTCGGTCTACAAAACGTAGTGCACTCTGTTCGGTCTACAAAACGTAGTGCACTCTGTTCGGTCTACAAAACGTAGTGCACTCTGTTCGGTCTACAAAACATAGAGCACTCTGTTCGGTCTACAAAACGTAGTGCACTCTGTTCGGTCTACAAAACTTAGTGCACTTTGTTCGGTCTACAAAAAACTTACAAGTAGTGCACTCACAAAACTGTTCTGGTCTACAAAAAAACTTAGTGCACTCTGTTCGGTCTACAAAACGTAGTGCACTCTGTTCGGTCTACAAAACGTAGAGCACTCTGTTCGGTCTACAAAACGTAGTGCACTCTGTTCGGTCTACAAAAAACTTAGTGCACTTTGTTCGGTCTACAAAACTTAGTGCAGTGTCACAAAACTGTGCACTCTGGTCTACAAAACTTAGTGCACTCTGTAGTGCACTCTGTTCGGTCTACAAAACTTAGTGCACTCTGTTCGGTCTACAAAAACGTAGTGCACTCTGTTGTTCGGTCTCGGTCACAAAACTTAGTGCACTCTGTTCGGTCTACAAAACGTAGTGCACTCTGCGGTCTACAAAACTTAGTGCACTCTGTTCGGTCTACAAAACTTAGTGCACTCTGTTTGGTCTACAAAACTTAGTGCACTCTGTTTGGTCTACAAAACTTAGTGCACTCTGTTTGGTCTACAAAACTTAGTGCACTCTGTTTGGTCTACAAAACTTAGTGCACTCTGTTTGGTCTACAAAACTTAGTGCACTCTGTTCGGTCTACAAAACTTAGTGCACTCTGTTCGGTCTACAAAACGTATTGGTGGGGAGTGGAAATTCCAACCAAAGGCTTCAGATTTATACATCTGGTGAAACATCTGGCTCTATCTGTGGTTAGAGCATTGGGACAGTAACCGGAAAGTATCTAGTTCGTATCCCGAGCCGACAAGATGAAAAAAATTGATCGTTGTACCCTTGAGCAAGGCACTTAACCCTAATTGCTCCCTGGGTGTCTCAGGGGAAGTTGAGATATACAAAACACACATTTCCAATTCACAAATACGCATTCAAGTTTTTTTTTTCAATCACTCTGGCACATTGTTTCAGGTATAAGTCGTTTATTTTCAAAACTCTAAGTACAAACCTCTAACCTGATAACACTTGTAATGCCCCCTATCTTATGTTCAGAACCTTTCATTGTGCATTCATTGGAGTTGAACACATCTTTCACCCTCGAGTCACTCATGCAAAATCTGTTTTCCGTGAAATACCATGAGAACATTTAGTTTAGTCATCAATACATCAGGCTCAACATTAAGTCATTTTAACTACAATGTTTAACTAAGTAAGATACTTTCTTTTTGAAGTGCTTTTTGAAGTGCTGAATAAAAATAATAGTAATTGTATTGTTAACAAATCATATCAAAAGTACAGTGAATATTGCATTTTGAAAAGCAGATACTCAGATTGAATACGCTTCCAATTTGAAGGAGTGATTTGGTGCAGTGAACAAGTGACTGTGAATTTGTTTGTTGTACTACTCAGTCAATTGAAAATGTACTTAGAGTTTCGATTTTTGTGCTTAGACTGTTGAAAATGTACCACATACTTGTAAAAATTGCACCAACGTGACTGACAAAAACTGTAATACGTACTTGAGTATGTGTGAAATAGAACAAATTATTATTATTAATATGAACCACTATACCTCATTCACGATACAGGTCATACCACTAAACAAAGACTAATACTGTACAGTACATCGGCTCAAACCTCGATCAAAAATGTCAACAATGTAGCAAAATATGAATTGTGTTTGATACTGACGTATCACACATCTACTGTAAAATAGTGAAATAGAATTCCTAAAGAACACCTGGGTTTACTATACAACATTCATACAGTACAGTATGACCTTGTCAACAGACAACCACTGCAGGAGCCTGACAAAGCAACAGCATGTTGGAGCAATGGTGGAAGAGCTGCTGTTTTTATACATCACGTTCTGTGTCTTTTGGTGATGATGTCACACACCCTGCACACAATGTCTGCTGGAATGCAGGTGAGAAAAAGACACGACGCATGAATAGGACACATATGTTCCATATGGCTAAACAGAAAATGTAATGTGGCTTAGACTTCATGTCGCGATATCTCAACCAAACATGAGCGGATCTTGAAGACTGGTAGTGGAATGTGTTTGGTTACTAACAGAGGCAGACACGTGCAAGCAGGCGCAGTGCGATTCGGACAAGTCCCCTCAGTCTGTGTCCCACTGACTGATCCTTCACACATAATAATCTCCATGGCAACCATAGAGGTTGCCCTAGCAACTGCCTCCTCACAGTCAGTCCTGCAGCATGATGGGAGCGAGGGAGGGAGGCGGCTGCTGCTTGGGTGACAATCTCAGAGAGTAGGCAGGTGTCTCTGACCTTTCTCAAGGTCAATTGTCTCCTCTCCATTCCTCTCCTCTCATCTCATCTGCTCTTCTCTCCTCTCCCTTGTTCTCCTCTCCCCTCCCCTGTGTTCTCCTCTCTTCTTCCCTCCACTCTTCTCTGCTTCTCTCTCCATCTCCTTATTTCTCTTACTCCTCTTCTCTGCTCTACTCTCCTTTCCTCTCCATTTTCTGCTCTCTTACTCACCTATTTCACTACCTTCCCTTCCACTCTCTCAACCTTCCCCCTTTCACTCATACCTTCCTACTTCTATTTTTAATTACTCTCTCATCCCTTATTCCAGTCCAACCATGTATTAGTGACAGTTCGACACGGTTAGAACAGTCAGGTCCCTTTCCCTCCGTCAATAGCCACTACAACAGATAGATAAATAGATAGTCGTGATAATGCACCAGGTAGGTACTGTAGACTAGTTAGCCAGTCAAACCCTGTGATACAGTTATGCTGTAGTCTCCATCTCTTTACTATATTGTGTCATAATCTGCCAACCAACACAACCCCAGTGCCAGGATACACAGACAGACGCCACACCACGCTACCGTGCTTCCTCATGGGGCCCCCTGACTGATGGAACACAAGATGACGGGGTGAAGGTGTGAGAGACGCAAAGGGGCATCATCAACCCTCTGATAACTGACTAACATATGGACACCCAGGGAAATGTGACATGCATTGTAACAGGCAGGCTCTTTCTGCACTTCCTGTTTTTCACATTACAATAGCAGTTTACAGTAATGCTCTTTGATGATATCATGGTGAGTCAGCTCTCACAACCAACCAACCATTCAATTTCACTTTGTTTATCAAAGTACTGTGTATGCATTTTTAAATTTTCTTTTGCTATTGGTAATGGTAAGGCTGTTGTTGGACTCTATCTTGTATCAAAACAAGAGTTGTCATATTGCAGCAGATCGCTAAAAACACCGTATGCAGAGAGATGGGGGGGGAGTGGATACAGCTAGCACATTTGGTTCCTTGGAAGTTGTGGGAGCGTAATATTTTGGTTTCCCATTGGTTCTGGGAACGAAGAATACAAATGATAGGTTATTTGAATAGTAATTTAATAACGTTCTGAGAACATGTTTCAATAACACTTTTAATTACACTGCTAGCTTAGTTTGGGTTCACTGTTTTGAACTGTTTAGAAACTGCATCCAGTTTGCTGAGTAGAGTGTTGGAAGCAATTTTGTAGATGACATCGCCGAAGTCGAGGATCGGTAGGATAGTCAGTTTTACTAGGGTAAGTTTGGCGGCGTGAGTGAAGGAGGCTTTGTTGCGGAATAGAAAGCCAACTCTTGATTTGATTTTCGATTGGAGATGTTTGATATGAGTCTGGAAGGAGAGTTTACAGTCTAGCCAGACACCTAGGTACTTATAGATGTCCACATATTCAAGGTCGGAACCATCCAGGGTGGTGATGCTGGTCAGGCGTGCGGGTGCAGGCAGCGAACGGTTCAAAAGCATGTATTTGGTTTTACTAGCGTTTAAGAGCAGTTGGAGGCCACGGAAGGAGTGTTGTATGGCATTGAAGCTCGTTTGGAGGTTAGATAGCACAGTGTCCAAGGACGGGCCGGAAGTATATAGAATGGTGTCGTCAGTGTAGAGGTGGATCAGGGAATCGCCCGCAGCAAGAGCAACATCATTGATATATACAGAGGAAAGAGTCGGCCCGAGGATTGAACCCTGTGGCACCCCCATAGAGACTGCCAGAGGACCGGACAGCATGCCCTCCGATTTGACACACTGAACTCTGTCTGCAAAGTAATTGGTGAACCAGGCAAGGCAGTCATCTGAAAAACCGAGGCTACGGAGTCTGCCAATAAGAATATGGTGATTGACAGAGTCGAAAGCCTTGGCAAGGTCGATGAAGACGGCTGCACAGTACTGTCTTTTATCGATGGCGGTTATGATATCGTTTAGTACCTTGAGCGTGGCTGAGGTGCACCCGTGACCGGCTCGGAAACCAGATTGCACAGCGGAGAAGGTACAGTGGGATTCAAGATGGTCAGTGACCTGTTTGTTGACTTGGCTTTCGAAGACCTTAGATAGGCAGGGCAGGATGGATATAGGTCTGTAACAGTTTGGGTCCAGGGTGTCTCCCGCTTTGAAGAGGGGGATGACTGCGGCAGCTTTCCAATCCTTGGGGATCTCAGACGATATGAAAGAGAGGTTGAACAGGCTGGTAATAGGGGTTGCGACAATGGCGGCGGATAGTTTCAGAAATAGAGGGTCCAGATTGTCAAGCCCAGCTGATTTTTACGGGTCCAGGTTTTGCAGCTCTTTCAGAACATCTGCTATCTGGATTTGGGTAAAGGAGAACCTGGAGAGGCTTGGGCGAGTAGCTGCAGGGGGGGTGGAGCTGTTGGCCGAGGTTGGAGTAGCCAGGCGGAAGGCATGGCCAGCTGTTGAGAAATGCTTGTTGAAGTTTTCGATAATCATGGATTTATCGGTGGTGACCGTGTTACCTAGCCTCAGTGCAGTAGGCAGCTGGGAGGAGGTGCTCTTGTTCTCCATGGACTTCACAGTGTCCCAGAACTTTTTGGAGTTGGAGCTACAGGATGCAAACTTCTGCCTGAAGAAGCTGGCCTTAGCTTTCCTGACTGACTGCGTGTATTGGTTCCTGACTTCCCTGAACAGTTGCATATCGCGGGGACTAGTCGATGCTATTGCAGTCCGCCACAGGATATTTTTGTGCTGGTCGAGGGCAGTCAGGTCTGGAGTGAACCAAGGGCTATATCTGTTCTTAGTTCTGCATTTTTTGAACGGAGCATGCTTATCTATAATGGTGAGGAAGTTACTTTTAAAGAATGACCAAGCATCCTCAACTGACGGGATGAGGTCAATGTCCTTCCAGGATACCCGGGCCAGGTCGATTAGAAAGGCCTGCTCACAAGTGTTTTAGGGAGCGTTTGACAGTGATGAGGGGTGGTCGTTTGACTGCGGCTCCGTAGCGGATACAGGCAATGAGGCAGTGATCGCTGAGATCCTGGTTGAAGACAGCGGAGGTGTATTTGGAGGGCCATTTGGTCAGGATGACGTCTATGAGGGTGCCCTTGTTTACAGATTTAGGGTTGTACCTGGTGGGATCCTTGATGATTTGTGTGAGATTGAGGGCATCTAGCTTAGATTGTAGGACTGCCAGGGTGTTAAGCATATCCCAGTTTAGGTCACCTAACAGAACAAACTCTGAGGCTAGATGGGGGGCGATCAATTCACAAATGGTGTCCAGGGCACAGCTGGGAGCTGAGGGGGGTCGGTAGCAGGCGGCAACAGTGAGAGACTTATTTCTGGAGAGAGTCATTTTCAAAATTAGTAGTTTGAACTGTTTGGGTATGGACCTGGAAAGTATGACATTACTTTGCAGGCTATCTCTGCAGTAAACTGCAACTCCTCCCCCTTTGGCAGTTCTATCTTGAGCATACAATGACATTCTAGACAAATCTGTGCTTCCAAATTTGTAGCAATAGTTGGGGGAAGGCCCTTTCCTGTTTCAGCATGACAATGCCCCAATGCGCAAAGCGAGGTCCATACAGAAATTGTTTGTCGAGATCGGTGTGGAAGAACTTGACTGGCCTGCACAGAGCCCTGACTTCAACCCAAACAAACACCTTTGAGATTAATTGGAACGCCGACTATGAGCCAGGCCTGCCCGACCTCACTAATGCTCTTGTGGCTGAATGGAAGCAGGTCCTCACAGCAATGTTTCAACATCTAGTGGAAAGCCTTCCCAGGCTGTTATAGCAGCAAAGAGGGGACCAACTCCATATTAATGCCAATTATTTTGGAATGAGATGTTCGACGAGGAAGTGTCCACATACTCTTGGTCATGTAGTGTATGTTCTCTATCCATTGAATAAGTTCACTGCGCCACCAGGATGGTTTATTTCAGTCGATTCAAATAGACCCCATTTCAAAGGAAACAAGCACTCATTAGGATCTGGTGTGGCCAATTACTGGGCGTGGCCAACACACCTGAACACACTTAACAAGAGAGAGGATAGAGACATTTTTGTTGATGCTTTGAACAGAATGTATGTATTTTTAAATAACATTTGCAGAACATTCTTTGAACATTACTAATGTTTTCTTGCATTTTTTATGGAAAGTGTTCTTAATGTTCTGAGAACATGATTTTAACTTGAACCACGAGGAAACCTGTAGAAAACGTTATGCTGAAGTACTGTAATTCCCACAGAAGAACGGAAGAACGTTGTTTCTTGAATCTATGGGGGCGAAAAACTGAGCATTTGCTATCTAACTGAGAGTCTCCTCATTGAAAACATCCGAAGTTCTTCAAAAGGTAAATTATTTATTTGAATACTTTTCTGGTTTTTGTGAAAATGTTGCCTGCTGATGCTAACGCTAAATGCTACGCTAGCTGCGCTAGCTGTTACACAAATGCTTGTTTTGCTATGGTTGAGAAGCATATTTTGAAAATCTGAGATGACAGTGTTGTTAACAAAAGGCTAAGCTTGAGAGCTAGCATATTAATTTCATCTCATTTGCGATTTTCATGAATAGTTAACGTTGCGTTATGGTAATGAGCTTGAGGCTGTATTCACGATCCCGGATCCGGGATGGCTAGTATCAAGAGGAGAATATGATTTTAAATTGAACCATGAGGAAACCTGTAGAAAACGTTATGCTGAAGTACTCTAATTCCCACAGAAGAACGTTGTTTCTTAACATTCTCAAACCGTTCTGAGAATATGATTTTAAATAGAACCATGAGTAAACCTGTAGGAAACTTGATGCTGAAGTACATAAATTCCCATGTTGTTTCTTAACGTTCTCTGAACTATTTGAGAATATTCCCCATGTTAAACCAGTTGGAGAACGTTCCTACAACATTACCAACATTTTTATTAAATCTAACCATGTTTGAACTTTTAGGTCATTTTTGTGCTGAGAATGTTCTAAAGCCAAGCAACTGTTCTGCAACATTCCCACAAAGTTGTGAGAGAGCATCCTGGCGGGCTGTAACACCGCCTGGTACGGCAACTGCTCCGCCCACAACCGTAAGGCTCTCCAGAGGGTAGTGAGGTCTGCACAACGCATCACCGGGGGCAAACTACCTGCCCTCCAGGACACCTACACCACCCGATGTCACAGGAAGGCCATAAAGATCATCAAGGACAACAACCACCCGAGCCACTGCCTGTTCACCCCGCTATCATCCAGAAGGCGAGGTCAGTACAGGTGCATCAAAGCTGGGACCGAGAGACTGAAAAACAGCTTCTATCTCAAGGCCATCAGACTGTTAAACAGCCACCACTAACATTGAGTGGCTGCTGCCAACACACTGACACTGACACTGACTCAACTCCAGCCACTTTAATAATGGGAATTGATGGGAAATTATGTAAAATATATCACTAGCTACTTTAAACAATGCTACCTAATATGTTTACATACCCTACATTATTCATCTCATATGTATACGTATATACTGTACTCTATATCATCTACTGCATCTTTATATAATACATGTATCACTAGCCACTTTAACTATGCCACTTTGTTTACATACTCATCTCATATGTATATACTGTACTCGATACCATCTACTGTATCTTGCCTATGCCGCTCTGTACCATCACTCATTCATATATCTTTATGTACATATTCTTTATCCCCTTACACTTGTGTCTATAAGGTAGTAGTTTTGGAATTGTTAGCTAGATTACTTGTTGGTTATTACTGCATTGTCAGAACTAGAAGCACAAGCATTTCGCTACACTCGCATTAACATCTGCTAACCATGTGTATGTGACAAATAAAATTTTATTTGATTTTTATGATTTGAGTTGAGATTGTGTGCAAAACAACCATAAGACAACCACGCTCTCACCAAGCTCTAAGAAACATACGGTTCTGAGAACGTCATGTGCTAGCTGGGTAAGATGTTGTTGTATGTATCTCAGTAAAGCACAGACAAGACAATGGTTCAAGAGGGCACAGTCACTGCCATGGACGAGAGCTCGGTCAAAATAACAGGGTCAGTAGATGGTTTGATAGAGACATCTGCCATCAACTACACACTGCAACATTAACAATATGTCAGTAAGTCCTATCATGTCTCAGCCTCTCAAAGAAAAATACAAAACTATTCTAACATTGACTAAGATCACAGGAAAACAATGAGATAAACACACACAGCATTTAGCTAAGATATCCTTCACTGACACTAACACTGAACCTGTGTGTGTGTGTGTGTGTGTGTGTGTCACATGCTCAGTCCATTTATGTGGTGACAGGTTTTCAGCTAAGATATCCTTCACTGACACTAACACTGAACCTGTGTGTGTGTGTGTGTGTGTGTGTGTGTGGAGGATGGAGATGGAGATGGACATCTTGTGATAAAGTAGGCTACCTGCAGCATTTCATACCTTGCCTCACAACCACTTCCAAATGATTCCCTTATGCAGCTTTTATTGTATCTGCATTGATATATGAGTATTCCTGTTGAGCTGTTCTGGATACATCTGTATGTTTATTAAACTGCTAACAACAGGACAATAAAGATTCTCTTAATAGGAATTTATGTACGATTTTAAGGGAATATCGTCTGTGGTGTAAATGGAGGAAATTAGTCCTTAAGGTGAACAGTTTTGAGTTTCTATCTTCAGGTTGAAGTGTACTGCAGCTGAGGTTTAGTGCGCCCAGCACCACAGGCAGCATGACGACACATTACAGGGGGAGTTCAGGGTTAATAAACTGAAAACTCAATGCCTTTTTCCCTTCAGTGCCCACATGCATAAATAATGCATAGAATATGAAAACAGAGTTGATGAGGGACAATATAAACACACAGTCACTCAACATACACCCTGTTATGCCTGTCATCTACAAGGACATAGGCTGCTTTAAGACATCTTTAGGTTATCTCCTCTCGAAGCCCAACTGGTCCCTGCAATCCACACAACTAAAACGCACACAACTGACATGGTTCTCTTTTCAACATGAAACTTCAATGGCTTAACAAAATCGCACCTACTAAGTAGAATTGACAGATAACAGCCTATATAATGCACAGAACAGCAAGGGTGGAAAAATAGTTAATCAAAACAGATATCCAAGATGGCCGCCTGTCTGTCTGGCCCAGTTCCCTTCCCCTCCTAGTCCTTCTAGCCCTACCTGGTCCCACCATCCAATGAGCCATGGTCTCGAGCAGGTCTCACAGAACAGGTCTACCAGAGGTGTCCTGAGCTCTGCTGCCGTCCCAGACCCTTCCAGAACCCCTCCGGCAGTCGCACCTAGGTCCAGCTCCAGGTCTGGCCCTCCTCCCCTCCCCTGCAGCTGGCTGTAGCTGGTGGAAGAGCGGGGCAGCCGGTAGCCGCCTGGCACGGGCGAGGGGCAAGGGGACGGCGAGGCGGGATCAATGGCCTCTACCACACCCATGCTTAGGGTGACGGGGGGCGAGGGGCGCTTGCCCAGACAGGAGGACCGGTAGTGGAGCGGGCTGGGGGTGGGGGCGCTGCAGGTGTCCCAGCAGCATGAGGAGGGATTCGTCGTCAGCGTGTGGGCAGCGTGTAGGCCGCAGCCGGCCAGGCCGGGACACTCCAGAGCGACAGCTTCCCCCCGCCAAGGGGGGAGGAGGGGGAGAGGGACAGGGTCCACTGGTGCTCACAGTCCGTCCCTACATGCAGTTCTTCTGGAAGCAGGCCACCCACCCAGTGCGTCCAGATATGGGCCCCAGTGTGAGGACGGTCCACAGATGAGGGTGCCCCGCAAACGGCAGGCCAGGAGCCCCCTGGATCTCCAAGCTCCAGAGACTACATCTCATCCCAGCTGGTGAGCAGAACTGACCCAAATCAAACAGCAGAGTGGGGAGAGGGGGAGGATAGGATGGGAGAAGATGGAGAGTGAGAGGGGGACTGTCTGAAGGGCAAACAGAGGCAATGGAGGAGGAGAGGGAAGAGAGAAAAGCCAAGATGTTGGAGAAGGTCAGAGAGACAGACAGATGGAGATAAAAGAGGACAGAGGAGCTTAGAAGGATGGAGGGATGGAAAGACGGTGACGACAGGGTGGGAAAGATGACCGTAGTATTGAGCGATGGGACAGAGGAAGAGGACAGAGAGTGACAGAGAGGGAGCGGGAGACGAACGGCAATGGAGAGAAGAGAAGGAAGGAGAGACAGAGAGAGAGAAATAGGGAGCCAGGCCTGTGATGTAGCTAGCAGACGGTCGGTCAGGCTACAGAATCACATCGGAGCGCTCGGTGTGGGGAAAAACAGGCTCTCTCCTCGTCTCCCTGCGTTGCGTCGACTCTGCAAAGTGCCCCTCCCCCACAGCGCACCGGATCCAGTGGCCGGGCCCAGTCGTCCTCCTGCTGCATCTGCCCCGTATGTGCCTCAGCGATGATCCCAACACACACACAGTCTACAGTCCTTCTCCCAGTAGCTTCCCCCGCAGTATCCCAGTCACTCCATCGTGTCTCCCTGGGCTGGTTAAATTATGTCTCAGGTTGAAACTAATCCAAGAGCTTCAGGCTCCCCTTATTTTCCCTTCCTCTTCCCTTCCTCTCTGCCGTAGCAAAGCCCTGCTGCCTCCTGTAGCGCCGTCTCCCTGGATGCTGTAGACAGCCCTTGCAAGCTAATCAGACAGACAGCGTGCACTTGTGTGTGTGTGTTCGTGTGTGTGTGTGTGTGTGCAGCCTGAATGTGCATGTGCTGCAGACAGCATGTACGCCTGTCGGAAAAGTGTGTCTGTGAGAGAGAGAGAGAGCGTGTAAGAGCGAGAGTACGAGGGAGGGTGTTCATATATGTGTGTTCATGTTGGTGTGGTTTTGTGTGTATGTGTCTTTATGTCACCTGTCTGCTCTTAAAGGCCACAGCATTCTCTCTGCTTCTCTGTCAGCCAGGAGCACACACACACACACACACAAACTGCTGTCTTCTGCATTCTGAAACAGTTGCAACATGCTACATTCCCCTCAGGGTGACAAAAAAAAACAAGAATACCACACTGTCTCTTTTAGACAACACTGTTGAAGGAACCTTGCCTCTTTTTCATTGGTCGCTGCCCAGACCACAAGCCTTGTGGTCAGAGTGGTGAGCCAATGAGTAAAAGGGAAGGGCAGACCCTGTTGTTCGATAGCAACCAAGGTTACAGCAGAGACATCAGCATCAGGACCCATTCCCCCTCCTCCCTCTTCCCCTGTGCTCTGTGGCCTCCCTTCCCACCCACAGACCCTCACCCTCCCCTTCTCTCTCTCTCTCTCTCTCTCTGTCTCTCTGTCTCTCTCTCCATCCTACATTTTAAGCGGAACATCTCGCTGCAGCTCATGCATTCATGTGCACAAATACACATCTGCTACAAACACAGACTGTAAACAGCAGTATACAGTATACACACATATCACCCATACCTTTGTAAATATAGAGCATCTGACAAATCTTTTAGACATTCTGTGTACATGCACACATACATTCCCTTCGGCCTCAAAAGGACAATACACAAATCCCAAGCATCACTGGGACTAACAGCTCCTGCAAGCCACAAGACTGTGATAGCCCACTGAGCTAAAAGCTAGAAATTATCCTGGGGAGCTAACCCAAGTCGTCATATGTCAGACAAGGTTACTCATCACGAGAGTGTGGCTGACCGAACCACCTCTGTTACATTAGCTTGGCCAGTCCACAGTCCACAGTCCACAGTCAACAGCCATACAGTTTAGTTCCGCCAAACGCAAACAAGCCTCTCAGACATGAATGAAACATACAGTAAGGGAGACAAGGAAACACAAATACGTTGAGGTTGTGGTAGAGGGTATAGGAGAGGGGCATGGACAGATGAAGAGGTGTAGTGTAGGGTTGTGGTGTGTGTAGGGTAGTGGCAGTGGTAGTGGTGGTGTAGGGTAGGGTAGTTGTAGTGGTAGTGGTAGAGGTAGAGGTGATGTAAGGTAGTGATAGTGGTGGTGTGGGTAGACATAGTGGTGGTGTAGGGTAGTGGCCGTGGTGGTGGTAGTGTTGGGTAGTGGTCGTGGTGGTGTAGGGTAGTGGTAGTGGTGGTGGTAGTGTTGGGTAGTGGTCGTGGTGGTGTAGGGTAGTGGTGGTGGTGGGTAGACATAGTGGTGGTGGTAGTGTAGGGTAGTGGTAGTGGTTGTGGTAGTGTGGTAGTGGGGTAGTGGTAGTGGTGGTGGTGGTGGTAGTGGTGGTGGTAGTGTAGGGTAGTGGTAGTGGTGGTGGTAGTGGTAGATGTAGTGGTAGTGGAGTGGTAGTGGTAGTGGAGGGTGGTGGTAGTGGAGGGTAGTGGTAGTGGTGGTGGTAGTGGTAGATGTAGTGGTAGTGGAGGGTAGTGGTAGTGGTGGTGGTAGTGGTAGATGTAGTGGTAGTGGAGGGTAGTGGTTTTATTGATTTATTTATCTGTTATGTTACCAGGTAAGTTGACTGAGAACACGTTCTCATTTGCAGCAACGACCTGGGGAATAGTTACAGGGGAGAGGAGGGGGATGAATGAGCCAATTGGTAGTGTAGGGTAGTGGTAGTGGTGGTGTAGGTTAGTGGTAGTGGTAGTGTAGGGTCAGGGTGGTGGTAGTGTAGGGTAGTTGTAGTGGTAGAGGTGGTGTAGGGTAGTGGTAGTGATGGTGCAGAGTAGTGATAGTGGCAGTGGTAGTCTAGGGTAGGGTATGATGGTGGTGGTTTAGGGTAGTGGTAGTGGTGGTGTAGGTAGTGTAGTGCTAGTGGTGGTGGTGTAGGGTTGTAATGGTGGTAGTGGTGGGGTAGTGGTAGTGGTAGTGTGGGGTAGTGGGGGTGGTAGTGGTAGGAGAGTGGTAGTGTAGGGTAGTGGTAGTGGTGGTGGAGTATAGTGGTGGTGTAGGGTAGTGGTAGTGGTGGTGATGTAGGGTAGTGGTTGTGGTGGTATAGGGTATTGGGAGTGGTGGTGTAGGTAGGGTAGTGGTGGTGGTGGTGGTGTAGGGTAGTGGTAGGGCAGTGGCAGTGTGGGGTAGTGTAGGGTAGTGGGGGTGGCAGTGGTAGGAGACTGGTAGTGTAGGGTAGTGGTAGTGGTGGTGTAGTGTATAGGTGGTGTAAGGTATTGGTGGTGTAGGGTAGTGGTAGTGTAGGGTAGTGGTAGTGGTGGTGTAGTGTATAGGTGGTGTAAGGTATTGGTGGTGTAGGGTAGTGGTAGTGTATGGTAGTGATGGTGGTGGTGTAGGGTAGTAGTAGGGCAGTGGCAGTGTGGGGTAGTGGGGGTGGCAGTGGCAGGAGACTGGTAGTGTAGGGTAGTAGTAGTGGTAATGGTGGTGTAGTGTAGAGGTGGTGTAGGGTTTTGGTGGTGTAGGGTAGTGGTGGTAGAAGTGTATGGTAGTGGTAGTGGTGGTGTAGGGTAGCGGTAGTGTGGGTAGACATAGTGGTGGTGTAGGGTAGTGGTAGTGTAGGGTAGTGGTGGTGGTAGTGTATGGTAGTGGTAGTGTATGGTAGTGGCAGTGGTGTAGTGTAGGGTAATGGTCGTGGTGGTGGTAGTGTCGGGCAGTGGTCGTGGTAGTGGGTGTGCAGGCTAGGGTAGTGGTAGTGGTGGTGGTAGTGTAGGGTAGTGGTAGTGGTCGTGGTGGTGTAGGGTTAGTGGTAGTGGTGATGTAGGGTAGTGGTAGTGTAGGGTAGTGGTCGTGGTGGTGTAGGGTAGTGGTCGTGGTGGTGGTGGCAGTGTCGGGCAGTGGTCGTGGTAGTGTTAGTGTAGGGTAGGGTAGTGGTAGTGGGGGTGTAGAGTAGTGGTAGGGGTAGTTACGGGTAGTTGTATTGGTAGTGTCGGGTAGTGGTGGTGGTAGATATGGGTAGTGGTATTGGTAGTGTAGGGTAGTGGTGGTGGTAGTGTAGGGTAGTGGTGGTGTAGGGTAGTGCTAGTGTTGGTGGTAGTGGTGGTGTAGGATAGTGGTAGTGTTGGTGTAGGGTAGTGGTAGTGGTGGTGTAGGGTAGTGCTAGTGTTGGTGGTAGTGGTGGTGTAGGATAGTGGTAGTGTTGGTGTAGGGTAGTGGTAGTGGTGGTGTAGGGTAGTGGTAGTGATGGTGGTAGTGGTAGGGGTGGTGTAGGGTAGTGTAGGGTAGTGGTTGTGGTAGTGGTAGTGTTGGTGTAGGTTGGTGGTAGTGGTGGTGTAGGGTAGTGGTCGTGGTAGTGTTGGTGTAGGTTGGTGGTAGTGGTGGTGTAGGGCAGTGGTCGTGGTGGTGTAGGGCAGTGGTCGTGGTGGTGTAGGGTAGTGGTAGTGGTGGTGCAGGCTAGATGTGGTGGTAGTGGTCGTGGTCGTGAAGGTGTAGGGTAGTGGTGGATGTAGTGGTAGTGGAGGGCAGTGGTAGTGCTGGTGTAGGGTAGTGGTAGTGTAGGGTGGTGGTAGTGTAGGATAGTGGTAGTGGTGGTGGTAGTGTAGGATATTGGTAGTGGTGGTGTAGGGTAGTGGTGGTAGTGATTGTGTAGGGTAAGGGTAGCGGTTGTGTAGGGTACAGGTAGTGGTAGTGGTAGTTGTGGTGCTGGCTAGTGGTAGTGATGGTGTAGGGTTATGGTAGTGGTAGAAGTGGTAGTGATGGTGTAGGGTTATGGTAGTGGTAGTTGTGGTGCTGGCTAGTGGTAGTGATGGTGTAGGGTTATGGTAGTGGTAGTTGTGGTGCTGGCTAGTGGTAGTGATGGTGTAGGGTTATGGTAGTGGTAGAAGTGGTAGTACCTTGTTGGAGGCCATGTCACCGACACTGCGGTGGGTCTGGATGGTCTCCAGCTGGTCCAGACACCAGTCTAACTCAGCCAGAGTCTCCCTTGCCATCTGCTGGTACGTCTCATCTACACACATACACAGGAGGGTGGCATTAATGTGCTGTATGTATTATTATAACCGGTATTATCTCAGCATTGATATACTATAGTGTATCATAATATAATGGTCGGTGTAACGGTCATATTCTCTACATCTGTTCTCTTGAACTGTATCAGCCAAATTGCTACATTTATAATTTCTTAGAATTGTTCAGTTGAGACTCCAGATTGACACTTATTTATTCAAATCATCTGCAGAATTAAATGCAGCCTATCAGTATCGATTATTGAGAAAGCCACAGGCCATGGTGCTGCAAATTCTCCTATTAATATCTGTGCATTTTTATGAGCTTTTGAAAGCTTGAGTGCACACTACCAAAACACTGTGAGTTGTGTGGGAGAGTGTTCCCAATCAGTAGCGACTAAAGTTCATTTTAGCACACCTACCAGAGAGTGTTGCCTGGGGAACAGTGGGTTGGCTTGTCACTGGTGACCTCCTGTGGAAAAATAGATAATTACATCATCAGAGGAAATGATAAAGAGTGCTCTCTAGTGGACTCTAAGAACATTACAGTTGTATTGGGCATAAATTGTGTAGCGTAACAACATATCACTGGAAATAGATAAGAAAAAATATTTAACCTCATCTGTATTATAGACAATAAAATTAGTGAGGAATCATAAACTATTTGCATAAATCTGCATCGCAGTCTTTTGAAATATTGTTGTAGCCAACAATATTAAAAACAATGACTCCTTTAAGCGAGGCTCTCTCAGCTCTCTCTTTCTCTACATGGAGGTTCAACTTGCAGTCTAGTGAGGGAGGATTCTGTTTGGAGCTGAGAGCATCATGCTCACTAATTATGGCTCTAGATAATTCCACAGTGCATTGTTACTGCTCATATTGACGTACTGCTAAAAAGCCTGCCAACTCATGCTCTGCCTGTTTCTTGCATTACAAATGAGGATATATTTAGCATTATTGACCACTTCTATCCTTGTGAATACCCAGTCAGTCAGGTAGTCAGGCAGTCAGTATGTCTGTCAGTCTGTCAGTCAGTCTGTCTGTCAGTCTGTCAGTCAGTCTGTCAGGTAGTCTTTCAGGTAGTCAGTCAGTCAGTCAGGGACTTCCACTGGGGACATGATGATCTCAGCAGAATACGATAAAGACACAACGTGATGAGAGTATTGCCACATTATAGCTTACTGATATGACACAGTTCTGACAAAATAGAAGGAAGAAATGTGATATTTACAGAAACTACATATGAAGAGTTTAATTCAAAAACACAAAATATCCATTTTCAGAAATGTTGGTAAAATAACTGGTTATTGTTTAACAAAATTATGAAACAGATTGGTGTTTTTTCACTATCTAATCATGGCATTTGGTTGTTCAATGACAGACATGTATTTGTTTAAATCTATCACTTGATCGTTTCATTTCAGAGACAAATAATGATGTATTTTCTTTGCAAAATGCTATATATCCGCCTCATTCTCAGAGAAATAAGGAGTACTGTTCGGTTTTACACAGTCAAATGTAACAAATAACTACATTTTTAAATAAATAAATGTACTTATGATACATTTCTGACATCAATATAATAAAAAAATAACTATTCTAATAATTCAATACAGTAATATGATATCTGTATAAAAAAACAAAACACGTTTGAGTCATTTGGCAGGTGCTCTTATCCAGAGCGACTTATATAGTAAGGCATTCATCTTAAGATACAGCAGCTACGTGATACAACCACATATCAGAGTCAAATATACAGGACACAAACATTCCATTCCAGCTAAACAATGGATATATAGCATTTTGCAAAAGAAACGCATTTTTATACACATCTAAAAATCTGTTAAGAAAACATCTTGAGAACAGTAATATTTAACACACATGAAGGTACCCATAATGAATCATTCCTGATGAAAAAAAAACAAATGTGAAAAATTGGTTGGTATAGTGTTTTGGAAACTCTTTATAATCCAATGAGAATAAGGACTGCACAGTCACAATATAGACACAGTGAAGATGTCTTTCATGCTGCGATAGAGAAGAGAGATGTGACCACATTAAGAGGGGTTGAAAGGGTGACGTGGCTGACGAGATGCTACTGACTTGTTAGTGGGTGTCGTGACATTGGCGAGGATGGTGAAGTTGCTTCTTACAGTTCGTAGACTGGCCAACACCTGGGGGATGGACGGACGGTGGGTGGTGGGGGCGGCGGGGAGAGGGGCAGAGAGCAGAGCGAGACAAATTCACTACATACTCATTTCAGCACCTTTCTGGTTCTTTACTGCATGTTCTATCTTTAGGTAGGCAGGGGGAAGTGTACACTACTTCATCAACAAACTGCAGAGCTGGTGCTTACCTGAGCAAAAGGGGTGACTATGAGATCTTCTGCATGCCTGTAGAAAGAGAGATAGAAAATGAACAAAGGAAGGAGATGACAGTAAAGTCAGCAGGATAGATGGAGCGTTATCGCTGAAGTGTAACCTCTATGACAGTTCACATTAACAGACACCGGATATATATGTGAACCAATGGTCTCCATAGCCCTATCTGAATCTAAACCAAATATTTTGGGTTCTGACCAAAAAAGCATCTTTCTGAAATGGAAGCAGGTCAAGACAAATGATACCGCTGTGAAGCGAAAAATATTTTAGTATGAACATTAGCATAATACTGCCATAATCATAATAATCATAAATGCCAAGTCAGTTGACTGTGATTGTATAGTGAGTAATGTATGGTGTTGCAGAAATCTGGAATGTCAGTGAGGCTACTTTCACTCAGAGGGGTTTTAACCATGTGGATTAGCCAAGGTGGTTTTGATGGCATGTGATGAACACAGGAAGTGGAGATTGTAAGGGGGTACATACTCACCAAACCAGGGTTCAAATAGCACAATACTTTAGCTGGACTTGATTGAGTTTGCCTGGCGCAATGGAACCAATGGAATAGTCTTATAAGTTGAAACCCCCGCCCAGGTTTGATACTCACCCCTCACTGTTGATGGAGGAGTTACGTGACATGGTCTTGGGGGACATGTCATAGTCAGAGTCTGATCGGTACAGGAAGGACTCCCTGCGCTCCCCGCGACTCCTGCACCCCTCTGTGGTAAAGGAGGGGTGCAGCCCCAGCACAGGACTCGCCTGCGAATCCATGGGGCTGCGGCCGGGCGAAGGACCATTCTCTGAGTCAAAACTGAAAGACAAAGTGAGAGAGACAAGAAAGTTGCCTGGATCAATGATTCATTAAAGGCATTTCCCTGTGTTTTATATATATTTACACACTAACAGGTCGGAATAAATCTGTGAATTTACCATTTTAGTGTAAAAGCTGTTTTAAAAGACAGCCTGAAATTGCCTGTATGAGGAGTCTGGATTTCCTGCTCATTCTCTCCTGATTCCGTGAAACCTCCAACAGCGATTTTGGAAAAACCAGTGAATTTATTGAATGTTCCTGGAATTTTGCAACCATAGGTGGGAAGAAGTTTTGGCCTGCCTGGTGACATCGCCAGACGGTAACTTAGGTAACAGACCAATAAGAAAGAGAGTTCCAAACCTCTCTGCCAATAACACCTGGTATTGCCCTTCCCACTCAGACCACAGACAGACAGTCCTAGCAAAATTCTTGCCTGAGAAATTGCTCTTTGCTAAGTAGCTATTTTTGTATGTTTTTGACCATTTTAATTTAAAATAATCTCACTAAGGTACTTATTGTTACCCAGAAATGAATTGATATTGAGATATTTAAAACAATATATATGGGGGATTGGAAATTATGCAGACAATTACTTTGATGGAAGCTACAATTTATCTGCGATATGAAAGCTGATCCACCATTAAATTAAATAAATTACTTTTTGAAGGAGAGACAGACATGTATAAACAAGAGTTCAGCCCAGGACAGCTGATCTACATATATACACAAGAGCACCATAGCAATCTAGCGATACAGACAACCACATGACTCCAAACACAAGATTAGGAATAATCTCAAAGAGATCCAGTCAAACAGAAGCTTAGTGAGAGTTTAGCCAAACTGTACACAGAAACATACTTCTTAGGTTTAGAGGGTGGGTTCTCTTTTTTGAACCATGAATGCTTCTACAGCTTCATCAAAAATGAAAAGCACATCATGGAGGGAGATATTGTGAAGCCACACACACGCACACGCACGCACGCACACACACACACATACACACATACACACACACACATATACATACACACATACATACACACACACACACACGCACGCACACACGCACACACGCACACACATACACACGCACGCACACACACACATACACACACATACACACACACATACACACACACACACACACACACACACACACACACACACACACACACACACACACACACACACACACACACACACACACACACACACACACACACACACACACACACACACACACACACACACGGCCTATTAGCTGTGCATGGCTACTTGAACACCATGAATACCTGAGAGGAAGGTGAGAGTGAGATGACCGTCTGCGCTCTATACTGCGGTTGAGCTTCATACGGCGGAAAAAATCATTCCTGTGTCCCCGAGTGGGGTCGTAGGGAGAGGTGGGGGTCAGGCTGGGCGTGGTAAACCCCTCGGGGGTCTCCCACAGATTCATCTGTCATGTCAGCTTCCTCTGACTCATCTCTGGAAGCTCTGGGCACGACCAAGAGGACTGACGGAAGAAACCACCATCCCTCTCTCCCCTCCCTCCCTCCCTCCCTCCCTCCCTCCCTCCCGCCAGAAAAAAACTCTGTCTATCAAACGTTGTCTGCCACTGCCAACACTTCAACCTCTCAATCGGTCTGTCAGTCACTCTCCCTCCTACGCCACCCCCCCCGCGCTGCCTTGTTCCACGGTTCAGTAGCACAGCTCACGTCCCAGACAAAGAGAGTTCTCCTGCACACACCAGCACAAAATCCTGCCAGTCAGAAAGCCCTTGATAACAGACCCTAATCCTATAGTTTTATTCCTGGTCCCAGTCCTCAGAGTCCACGTTCAGTTGAAGTCTTCGAGCTTTGATCCTGAAGCCCTGGAGTACTGCTGCGTTGGCTCACTTCCTGTGTTCACCTCCACACCACTTTGTTCCCTGTTTCTCAGCAGCTTGTTCTTCCTGTGTAGGTTTGTTTTTGTTTATTCTGTCACTGAAGGGCGGCAGTGCAGCTGTAACCCACAGCCTCTCTCTCAGCTATCAGCTATCTGAACAGGGCCACTCTCAGGGGAGGGCTTCTGATATTTCACTAGCTCAGCGCTCACTCTCTATCGGTCTATCCATATACTTTTCCTGTGTGTCCTCCTCCTGCCACGCTCTCCTTGTCCTCCCCGACCAGGCCCCTCAGGGACCCTGTGGCTGCCACTCTGCCCGGGCGTCTGACCGATGTCTCACTCACACCCACACCACCTGGAGGACACACCCACACCACCTGGAGGACACACCCACACCACCTGGAGGACATACCCACACCACCTGGAGGACACACCCACACCACCTAGAGGACACACTGACGCCGGTCGGGCCGCTGCTCCGTTTCCTAATCTTTCTCTCTCCTTTTCTTCGCTTTCTCTGCCTGTTATTTTCTCCTTTACTTTCTTCACCTCCCCTGCTTCAAGTGTGTGCTCTCTTTCTCTCTCCTTATCTCCCTGCTCACCGTTTCTCTAGCAGCAACAGACCACCGGCAGTATCGAGAGAGAGAAAGTGGATGAGGATGAGGATGGAGAAAGGAGTCGAGGAGAAGAAGGAGGGAATGGCAGAGGAGGAGGAGTGACTCGTGGCCTGTGGAAATGTTTACAAGAGCATGCATGATTTGTTTCCAAAACATTCCTTTTAAACATCAACAGCCAAGCCAACAGCCAACCTTCTTGACCTTTGCAGTACCTAGAAAGACATAGGCACACTGACCAAATACAGATCTACTACACAAACAGACCCCTACTCCAAGAAAATAATTTTGTGAAGTTTAAAATGTGCTGTATCTGCATACACATCAGAGTGTGTGTGTGTGTGTGATGTTCCTGACAAAAAGAAGAGAGACAAGAGAAGAGTTTATCTGCATGTATGTATGAACGCTTGTGTATGTGCATGTGTACAACAGTGAGTCCGTGTGTATGTGTTTGTTGTTTATGCTAACGTGAATCTTGTGTCATCCGTTTCTTTGTTTTTGCAGCAGCAGCAGAGGTAAATCCCGGTGCATGAATTCTACATACCACTTGGCTGACTAGACAAGGCAGATAGCAGCACAAAGACTATCCACAGAGCAGAACACTACCGAGATGAGATGCCTTGTCAACCACCCATTTCCCCCTCCTCTCTCTCTCTCTCTCTCCTCCCACACTGTCACTGTCTGCTGTCTTTCAAGACCCTTCCTTTCCCTTTCTGTCTCTCTCTCTGTCATGTGTCTCTCTTCCAGTGACTCACCCCAGAATAATGAAGGAAAAAGAAGAAGGCACCAGCTGGATGGTAGAGGGGAGCTCAGCTCCCATTTGTTTGTGGGGCACAAGGGACCCGCCTGAGCATAGCCCTCTTAAGTCACTCGTGAACAGTCCTTTATGAAACATGGGCTATGGGAACATTGCTCTGATCTGACATCTCTGACTGCAGAAGGATTCCTACTCATTGTGATGAATGCAATTAAAAGCTGCATGGGGTCGATGCTTGTAAATAGTCAATAATCATATGATCAATTATTAAGTAATAAAACTGGACACAACATTTCACAGTTTGGACACACCTACTCATTCAAGGATTCTTCTTTATTTCAATGTTTTTCTACATTGTATAATAATAGTGACGACATCAAAACTATGAAATAACACATATGGAATCATGTAGTAACCAAAACAGTGTAAAACAAATTTAAATATGTTTTAGATTTTTAGATTTCTTTAAAGTAGCAACCCTTTGCCTTGATGACAGCTTTGCACACTCTTGGCATTCTCTCAACCAGCTTCATGAGGAATGCTTTTCCAACAGTCTTGAAGGAGTTCCCACATATGCTGAGTACTTGTTGGCGGCTTTTCCTTAACTCTGCGGTCCAACTCATCTCAAACCATCTCAATTGGGTTGAGGTCGGGTAATTGTGGAGGCTAGGTCATCTGATGCAGAACTCCATCACTCTCCTTCTTGGTCAGATAGCCCTTACACAGCCTGGAGGTGTGTTGAGTCATTGTCCTCTTGAAAATCATATGATAGTCCCCCTAAGCGCAAACCAGATGGGATAGTGCATTGCCGCAGAATGCTGTGGTAGCCATGCTGGTTAAGTGTGCCTTGAATTCTAAATGAATCACCAACAGTGTCACCAGCAAAGCACCCCCACACCATCACTCCTCCTCCATGCTTCACGGTGGGAACACATGTGGAGATCATCCATTCACCTACCCGTCTCACAAAGACACAGCGGTTGGAACCAAAAATCTCAAATTTTGGCTCATCAGACAAATTTCCACCAGTCTAATGTCCATTGCTCGTGTTTCTTGGCCCAAGCAAGTCTCTTCTTCTTATTGGTGTCCTTTAGCAGTGGTTTCATTGCAGCAATTCGACCATTAAGGCCTGATTCACACAGTCTCCTCTGAACAGTTGATGTTGAGATGTGTCTATTACTTGAACTCTGTGAAGCATTTATTTGGGCTGCAATCTGAGGCTGGTAACTCTAATGAATTTATCCTCTGCAGCAGAGGTACCTCTGGGTCTTCCTTTCCTGTGGCGGTCCTCATGAGAGACAGTTTCATCATAGCGCTTGATGGGTTTTCGCTACTGCACAAATGTACGTATTGACTGACCTTCATGTCTTAAAGTAATGATGGACTGTAATTTCTCTTTGCTTATTTGAGCTGTTAATATGGATTTGGTCTTTTACCAAATAGGGCTATCCTCTGTGTACCACCACTACCTTGTCACATTGGCTCAAACACATTAAGAAGGAAAGAAATTCCACAAATGAACTTTTAACAAGGCCCACCTGTTAATTGAAATGCATTCCAGGTGACTACCTCATGAAGCTGGTTGAGGTAATGCCAAGAGTGTGCCAAGCTGTCATCAAGGCAAAGGATGGCTACTTTGAAGAATCTCAAATCTAAATCGTATTTTGATTTGTTCCTAACACTTTTTTGGTTGATACATGATTCCATATGTGTTATTTCATAGTTTTTATGTCTTCACTTTTACTCTACAATGTACAAAATAGCAAAAATAAAGAAAAACCCTTGAATGAGTGGATGTGTCTAAACTTTTGACTGGTACTGTACATGTATTTAAAAAACATGTTTTATTAGTTACACTATTTTGATATTGGATTACTGCCCTGTTGGGAAGAGCTTGCAAGTTAAGCATTTCCCTGTACGTGTGCAGGTGACAATAAAACTTGAACTTGATTCCAAGATGGGATGACTGTGGACAGCTACTCGCTCTTTCATTATGTGATAGCAGAACCCCTGGAGAGGATGAGTGTGGACAATGACATGATGATCAGAGGTCTCACAGGAAAAGGGATGTGTGCCAGCTGGGCGACTCCTTCCTTTGTAAGATAACAACCCTCACAGCTCAATGAGGAGAGCGAGCGAAAGAGGAGCTAGCTAATTAAAACAGCAGTTTATCATGTAGCTCACCCTCGTTTTTCTACTTATTCCAGTCCACATCTCACACTAGACACAAGCACAGTAATGGAAACAGCAACAAGATGGCAGTTGCTGCCAGTTCAAATTGCATGACTATTGGATATGTTGTTTTCATTGCCATGGGAAACCTATAAACCACCTTCATCGCTTGAGCAAATACTATAAAATGCTCAGCTCAATGGTATAATGGCTGAGTAGGGACCTTTGTACTGGCAGGTGCTGTAAACGGCTTGTCTTATTGAATTGATAAATCAAGACGATGTTCTATCTCGGCTTGTTTTTCAATGAATATTGCAGTGTAATGCTGCTCCTTAACACTATGCGTATCTAAACCATTTCCCCTGCTCTGCTGCCATACTCTTAACCCTCCTCTCTATGCAACACATTTCTATAACAAAGAGAGAGAATTTGATTATATTCCACTAATAATGCAGCTTTAAAAGGCTTTGAAGCCTGAGTCAATGTGCTGATTAGTTTAATTAAACCTGAGAATCTTTAAGGGACAAGAAAGATTTACACTCTCAACCCATTCCAATGAACCCCCCTCCCATTGATTATATATTAGCAACACACTAGGCGCTTCTGAGTGTGTACGTGTGCGATGGAGAGCTGCTGCCACATTCTCTCTCTCTCTCTCTCTCTCTCTCTCTCTCTCTCTCTCTCTCTCTCTCTCTCTCTCTCTCTCTCTCTCTCTCTCTCTCTCTCTCTCTCTCTCTCTCTCTCTCTCTCTCTCTCTCTCTCTCTCTCTCTCTCTCTCTCTCTCTCTCTCTCTCTCTCTCTCTCTCTCTCTCTCTCTCTCTCTCTCTCTCTCTCTCTCTCTCTCTCTCTCTCTCTCTCTCTCTCTCTCTCCCTCCCTCCCTCCCTCCTTGAGCTGCAGTTCATCCCTTGTTGGGTGGGGAGGGATGGAGGGGAGCTGGAGCCTTCATTTATTAAAGTCACTTTTCAAAATCGATCCCTCTCATTCTTATCCTCTCTCTCCACAAGTTAATGATTAACCTTCCCCAACCACTTCATCCCTCATGCCTCCTCCTCCGCTGCCCAGGCCTACCCTCAGCCTGAATGGGGGATGAGTGATTTCCTGCCTCCGCTTCCTTTTCTGCCAAGCCAAGCACAGATGCTAATTTCCACGTGCAATGTCAATCTCTCTCTGTGCATTGCATCACCCAGTCATTTAGCACCTGCCTGATTGCTACATGCGTGGGGGGAGAGTGGAGGGAGGGAGTGAGGGGGAAAGGAAGGCCCCATTGTACAAACACAACTGTATTTATTGCTACGGTTGAATCCCGAACTGAATGTTGAATCAACAACTGATGAGGCAGGGTAATAGGGCTTTTATCAGGCTAGAATTCCCATCACCGACTCAACTCAAAGCACATTTCAAAAGAGATGGCCAAGCCAACAACAACACACCCTCTCCTCTCACCACTTCTACCTGCCCCAGCATGCCCTCTGTTTCACGCCAGTTCACGGTGCCATGACACAGACCTGCCTTCCCTGGCTGGGTTTTAAAGGCCAACATGTACATTGCTGCCCTGCCCAACTGCCTAAGCTCTGAGCCCTCTGAGGAGAGGAGAGTGTTGGCCTGGCTGGAGCCTGGCGCTGCGCCACCCTTGGATCAGGGAGGGCATCTGGCCGTCCCAGCCTCACACAGGGCAGAGGGACACTGCAATGCAAGTAGGGTGGTCGAGGGTAGAGGAGAGGGGGAGAGAAAGAGGGATAGAGAGAGAGAAAGAAAGAGAGGACAAGAGAAAAAGATAAAGATAAAGAGAGTAGTTAAAGAGGAAGAGAGAGGGGATTCTCTCTACATAGTGACAGGCTGGTCAGCTGGTCATCCCAGCGATGCCCTGACCGGCCGGCCGGCTCCATCGGAGACAGAGAGAGAGGACAGAGGGAGAGAGTTCCCCCGTCCACTGTGCTGCATGCGGTCGGTCAGATAACAGCCAGAGGATTACAGAGCCATAATCCTGCCCACAGGATCAGCAACACCATCCAGAGGGTCCTGACTCAGAGAGCTACTGTACTGGAGCCATATGGAGTTTTAGCATGGCAGCAGGCAGGCACACACCTTTAAGCTTAAGGATGACATGCTGTAGTAGCTACAATTGATTCCTCAGACAATCAGTCGGCCGACTGACCCCGGTGGATAGTGGTGTCTTTCATTCAATCCAGAGATGCGCTCTAGTGGATATCCTCCATCCAATGTAGTGTGAAGCCACAGGCTCACTTCAGTGTGAAGGAACGATGGGTTCAAATACTATTATAAATCTTTCAAATATTTTAAGCGTTTGCTTTAGCCTGCCTGGAGTGCCAGATGGGCGGGGTCTGCAGCCTTTACGACTATTCTATTAGTTCCATGGCCCCAGGCAAGCTCAATCCAACCCAGCTAAAGCATTTCATATAATTACAATACTACTTAAATCCAGGTCTGCTAGATTAGCACCTGGCAGCACTCAGAATGTATAATGCATTGTACAAATCCAGTGGTTGTAAATTTAACAGATCCCATAAGACTGTATTACACACGCACACCGCCCCACGCTGTTCCTCCCCCTGTGTAGTCGTGTCTCTGTTGCCGTGTGGTTTTGTCCAGAACATCTGTATTCTCCCCCAAGCCAACCGCATTAGCATCACCACATCAGCTACTCCAACTCTCTGAGGAACTTTGTCTAGGTAGAGAATAAATCAACAGAAAAATGACCGTCTATCTTCCATCCTTAACTCTACCTAAACTCTAGCCTGTCTAGGTCATCATCTGCACGTCACTGTGAAATATGCTTCCTTTTAACAGAACTTTGTCACAGTCGGATGAAATGACCATCGCATCATCAATCATGGTGACTGTTCCTCTTGTAATGGTAAACGATGTCTCAACTGTGACAGTATTCACACCGCTGGACTATTTACACATTGTGTTGCGTTACAGCCTGAATGTAGATTTTGTGTCACTGAATTTGTTAGATTTGGTGTCATTACACACAATACCCCATAATGCCAGTGGAATTGTTTAGGGCGGGGACAACCGAATAGAAAATGAAAAGTATTCAACCACGTTGTTATGGCTAGCCTAAATCAGTTCAGGAGTACAAATGTGCTTAACAAGTCACATAATAAGTTGCACGGACTCATTCTGTGTTCAATAATAGTGGTAACATTTTTTTGGACGACTACCCCACTCTGTATCCCAAACATTTACAGAGTTTAATGGTTGTGATATGAGAAAACTGAGGATGGATCAACAACATTGTAGTTACTCCACAATACTAAAAGTGAAAAGAAAGAAGCCTGTACCGAATAACAAATATTCCAAAACATGCATCCTGTTTGCAACAAGTTGGAAAATAAATGCATTTTTTGTCCTGAATACAAAGCGTTAAGTTTGGGGCAACTCCAACACAACACTTCACTGAGTACCACTCTTCATTTTTTCAAGCATGGTGGTGGCTGCATCATGTTATGGGTATGCTTGTCACCGGCAAAGGAGTTTTGTTGGATAAAAATAAATGTAATACAGCTAAGCTCAGGAAAAATTCTATAGGAAAACCTGTTTCAGTCTGCTTTCCAACAGACACTGGGAGACTAATTGATCTTTCAGCAGTACAAGAACCTAAATCACAAGGCCAGATCTACACTGGAGTTACTTACCAAGAGGACTGTGAATGTTCCTGAGTGGCCAAGTTACAGTTCAGATTTAAATCTGCTTGATAATCTATGGCAAGACTTGAAAATTGCTGTCTAGCAATGATCAACAAACAACTTGACAGAGCTCTTAGAGACTTACCCAGAAAGACTCACAGTTGTAATCACTGCCAAATGTGTTTCTAACATGTATTGACTCAAGGGGTTGATCAAGACATCTTAGTGTTTTATTTTTCATTATTTTATCATAATTGTTCTTCTTTTTTTCTTCCACTGACATTACAGAGTATTATGTGTAGATCGATGACAACAAATCCACTTGAATTCCAATTTGTAACAACAAAATGTGGGAAAAGTCAAGGGGTGTGAACCCTTTCTGAACTGTGAGTATGTTGGAGTAACCAATGTTAGAAACCATCTGTGAAAATAGGCAGCTACTGCATGTATAAATGACTCACCTACGTTCATTCGTCAATGGATGATGAATATGCATGTACACTCAACCAGCCCCATGACATCAGCTGTGCCAATATAATGACTATGGTGGGAAGCAACTATAAAGCACATTTGAACCTGCAACCACTGAATTGAATCATCTCTATCCTATCTCACTGTAAGGCTACAAAACCACCACTATTACCAGTATAAATGTACATCAGCAGCACTGCATAGCGCAGTCCTTCTGTGTTGCCGATCAGTGTTGGACCGTGTGTTTTTGTGCATGTATGTGTGTGTGTTGGGTATGTGTGTGTGTTGGGTATATATTGTGTGTGTGTTGGGTATATATTGTGTGTGTGTTGGGTATATATTGTGTGTGTGGGTATATATTGTGTGTGTGTTGGGTATATATTGTGTGTTTGTTGGGTATATATTGTGTGTGTGTTGGGTATATATTGTGTGTGTGTTGGGTATATATTGTGTGTGTGTTGGGTATATATTGTGTGTGTGTTGTATATATTGTGTATGTGTTATATATGTGTGTGTGTGTGGGTATATATTGTGTGTGTGTTGGGTATATATTGTGTGTGTGTTGGGTATATATTGTGTGTGTGTTGGGTATATATTGTGTGTGTGTTGGGTATATATTGTGTGTGTGTTGGGTATATATTGTGTGTGTGTTGGGTATATATTGTGTGTGTGTTGGGTATATATTGTGTGTGTGTTGGGTATATATTGTGTGTGTGTTGGGTATATATTGTGTGTGTGTTGGGTATATATTGTGTATGTGTTGGGTATATGTGTATGTGTGTGTGTGTTGGGTATGTATATGTGTGTTGGGTATATATTGTGTGTGTGTTGGGTATATATTGTGTGTGTGTTGGGTATATATTGTGTATGTGTTGGGTATATATGTGTGTGTGTTGGGTATATATTGTGTGTGTTGGGTATATGTGTGTGTGTGTGTGTGTGTTGTATGTATGTGTGTGTGTGTGTGTGTGTGTGTGTGTGTGTGTGTGTGTGTGTGTGTGTGTGTGTGTGTGTGTGTAGCTCTGGCCCACAGTCTACTGAATCAGTGTCCCAGCCAGTGGGTCCCAGGAGGCCCGGCCCCATAGGCCCCATGCTGCCTTTAACCTGACTAATTACAGCTGACTGACACACCCACCACAGTTATTAGACACTCTCCCTCTCCTGCTATCTCTCCTCCCTCTCTCTCTTTCACACAGTCCTCCGCTCTCTCCACTAAGCTTCCTAACCTTTTTGTATGTAAATTATCCCTGTGGAACCAGGGGCTGTTTAGTGTAAAAGGGAAACTGTTTAAAACTGTGTCTCAAACATCCACATATTTTAGCCACCATTACTGAACTGGAATGTCAGGGGGAGCCTGAACAAGTGTTTGGTTTAATGAGGGTTGCCTTCTTCAGAGAGAGCGAAGAGAGAGAGAGAGAGAGAGAGGGGAAGAGAGGAAGAGAGGGGCAGAGAGAGAGAGTGAGGGGGGAGGAGAGAGAAACCGAGAGAGAGAGGGGGAGAGAGAAGGAGAGCAGCGTGTCTCTGTGTTTGGTGTGTTTGGGGAGAGGAGCGGGGTTACCATTGTGCCTTGTTGTTTTGGAGCCTCAGTTAAACAGATGGGTAGAGTGACATGGAAACCGGTCCAGAGAGAAGACAGATGGAGGAACGGTTTCAATTGGTGTTTCTAATTCATTTGTGCCAGCCGCATCTAAACAAATTAGGAGTTGTAAAATTGTAATGACTTGCACTCAGCGCACAGAGATATGTCTCCAGAGAAATAAATGTTCTGGCATACAGAGGGCTAGAGGCTTATTTTGCGGCGATATTGATTTGCTCACAATGGCTAACGGAGTTCATCTCTCTCTGTGATGCACTGAGACATGCACTTCCAGGGGTGTGGGTGGGCACAACATGGAGACTGGTGGATAATTGGATCAAGAATCAGGGGGATTCAACTCAATGAACTGAATGGCATCAGCACAAATAGTTGAACACAGCCGACTGACCAGAAGCAGCTCTCCTGGAAAGTGGATTCAGAGAGAACAAGTCCAAAACAGGCATTAACCCAGAGGCTCGATCTTGATCCTGACCATATGTTGCATCTGATATATTTGTACTTCCGGCACAGTAAATGTCAGTAATGTGTAAAGCAGCCATCCGCCCCGCTGTATGCAGCCCACACAAGGAGGGGTATTTTTAGCGTATCACCCTGTCTTTGAGATGGAGCGCGTAACTCCCTCTCTGCAGGCTGAGGCTGCTGGGCTCTTTTATTTTCATCCAAACTGGAAAGAGAGAGAGAGAGAGAGAGAGAGAGGGAGAGATGGAAGGAGAGATGGAGTGAGAGAGAGAGACGGAGGGAGGAAGACAGAGAGTGTGAGTCATCAAGAGCTACCTTTGTGTCACTGTCACTCTGTTTCTCTTCTTCACCATCTCTCCCTCAATTCATTCCTCCCTCATCTAACCATCTCTCCTTTCTCCGCTACTCTCTCTCTCTCTATCTATCTCTCTATCTCTCTATCTCTCATCTCTTATCTTAACCACGTATCTTAACCACGGAGAGGAGAGAGAGAGGAGAGAGAGGAGAGAGAAGAGAGAGAGGAGAGGAGCGAGAGAGGAGAGAGAAGAGAGAGAAGAGAGGAGCGAGAGAGGAGAGAGAAGAGAGGAGAGGAGAGAGAGAGGAGAGGGGAGAGAGAGAGAGAGAGAGAGAGAGAGAGAGAGAGGAGAGAGAGGAGAGAGAAGAGAGAGTAGAGAGAGGAGAGAGAGGACAGAGAGGAGAGGAGAGAGAGGAGAGAGAGGGAGGAGAGGAGAGAGAGAGAGAGAGAGAGGAGAGAGAGAGGAGAGAGAGAGAGAGAGGTGGGGATTGGCTGGTGTGGTAAGTGGGCCTCACCTGTCTGTCATTCTTATCACTGTTTTAATTAGTATATTTTCAATCTTAAGGTTTTTCTCCCTTTTTAGAAAAAAAATAACAACTAATTTTAGACTTCAAATGTTTCCTAAATTGGACCAACATCAGAGCTGGTTGTTTTGAGCAGCAGGTGTCCTACTTCAACAAATAATAATGTTGTCCCTACACCTGTCCATGGTCAGGACCCGTCACTCACCTCTGTTTGACAAAGGCTAAGAAGCTCTAAAAGTCTGAATTCCTCAAGTGTTATTTTGGTATCGTCTTCCTGTCTGAAAGAAGACACAAATATAGTTTTTAGGGCTTGCTGTATATTTTGGCTTTGAAGAAACTGGCGGTGGTGTATATGCCGCAGCCGGTGAATCTACCATTTCATTTACCTGTGTTCTTGGTAAAACTTCTACATCTGTTTCCACAATCTCTCTTTAACAGTTGTCTCCTTCTCAACCACCATCCTGTCCCTCAAGCTCCCTCTTCCTCTTTCTCCTCCGTCTATCTTGTCTGCCATACAACCACACCTCTTTCACTATCATCATACCATCCAGATTTCTCCTTGCTGCGATTGATGGATGTTCTTTCAATAGGGTTCAGCTGTGTGCTACATTCATGTAGAGAGACATATTTCTGGTTATCTGTAATGAGAAGGGGATGAAGGAGACAGATAGCTTATGCTGGCTGGCCCGTGCTTAATGTCTGGCTGGCTGACTGGCAGGCTGGCTGAGAGCAGATCAGACTGGAACCAGGGAGCAGAGAGCACTGGTAATTAATGTTGAAATGAAGGGATGATGAGAGGCGATTTGCTCACGAGACCTGAGGTATGGTCGGAGGAGGAGGAGCTCCAGTTCAACTAGAGACTCCAGAAGTATAGTAACACCCAGGCAGGCGGGCAGGCAGGCAGGCGGGCGGGCGGGCAGGCAGGCGGACGGGCAGGCAGGCAGGCAGAATACATGGAAGTGGGTGTGGACTACATGGTGCTGTGAATGAGCAGTATGTCCAAAAGAGACTGGATGTCTCCCACACTACATGTCCCCAGACAGACTCACAATAGCATGGCTCAAACACACAGGAACTTACCCTGCATGGCATTCATAGTTGATGATTTAACAATAACATGACAAATGCCTTTACACTGAGGTATTTGTTACCTACCTCATACTAAAGACAGAATACAAACAAATATAATCACTTTTCACAGAGGGAATTTGGTTGAACAAAGGCCAGTCCCATAGCGCTGACTGAGTACAACACACACCGGGGGAAATGTGAGAGCCTGTCAACAGTTTCAACTCTGAGGTTGCAAATACAACATCCCGATGGCAGAATGCTATAGTGACAAATGCTTCACCCTCATGACAAACATCTTTAGAAGATGTGCCATGCCCAGAGGCCTGCAAAATGAGGACATTACACACACATATACACACACACACACACTCTTTCTAATGCATATAGAGCACACACACACTCATCAACACACTCACTGACCCACAAACAGATGATCAAAATGCAAATTATCAATCCACAATCTTCCTCCACTCATGCAACAGCAGCAGCCGACACAGTCAATATCTTGCGTGCACACATTGAAAAGCAGAAAGGAAGCAGATATAAAGCACAACCAACACTGGAAGCTGAAGCTGGTTGGGTTTAATCTCATTACAGTTGGAGCCTTGGGCCTCCTGTCTCCTCTCCTCCTTCTATTTATAGCCCCCTCACAGAGAGGAGGGTGGGCCCTGACAAACTATGTTCCACTGGCTGGGGCTGATGTGGCCGGATTACTGACGGGCAACACAACCAATCACAGCTGGCTTGAGGTTCGGCTTCCTCTAATTTGAAGTGACAAAACGTGAGAGAGCCCCGAAATCATTCATGACAACTGGGCCATGGTCTCCAGCCACGATCTCCTCCTCTCACCCTCTGTTAACCTCTCAGCTGGGCCACGGTCTCCAGCCACGATCTCCTCCTCTCACCCTCTCTAGTCTGCCTATGCTCCCTCTCCCTGGGAGTCTCCGGTCCTCATCCCACCTGCCCTCCACAAAAGGCTGGGCTCCAGTGTCACCTTGGATGACAGCAAACAGGGTCTAAACACACAACGACATGTCCCTTCATCTGTCACTGGGAATAAAACTCTCAGGAGCAGAACTAGAGGAAGAAGGGGTGTGTGTGAGAGAGAGAGAGCGTGTGCATGGTGTTAACGTCACCCTCAAAGACACCTCATTAGATTGTTACTGTAGGTTATGTTACTCAGCATGGCCAGAATTACACTGGAATATACTGTAGACTCCCCACCCGGACTGTTTTCACACTAAGTGTATGTGCATAAACTACATAAATCTCCAGCGTATTTGCATATGTGTGAGTCTGTGTGTGAGAGATGGGGGCAAGAGATATTTATGTAGTAGGATGGAGCTGAGAATGGACTGATAAAGGTCAAGTGACAGAGAGAGAGAGAGAGAGAGAGAGAGAGAGAGAGAGAGAGAGAGAGAGAGAGAGAGAGAGAGAGAGAGAGAGAGAGAGAGAGAGAGAGAGAGAGAGAGAGAGAGAGAGAGAGAGAGAGAGAGAGAGAGAGAGAGAGAGAGAGAGAGAGAGAGAGAGAGAGAGAGAGAGAGAGAGATAGATAGATAGATAGATAGATAGATAGATAGATAGATAGATAGATAGATAGATAGATAGATAGATAGATAGATAGATAGATAGATAGATAGATAGATAGATAGATAGAGTCAAGGCCAGGACGGCTCATCACTGTTATTAATTAATTTGCCAGTATAAAACCCAGCCTCTGACCTCCCTCCGCCCTCCATGAATCCCATTCCAGCTTCATGCTGATGACCTGCACTGACCGCCACTCACAGTGCACTGCAGCATATGGCCGCAGCCCAAGAAAAAGTCATGGTATTTTAAAGAGGATCCGGCTCTCAGACTGACAAGTCCAGTATCCACCGGGAATACCAGGTCCAGTCCGCAGGGACCTTTTGGCCAGCTAATGGCCTGGATGGTGATGAGCAGGATTTCTTATATTTTAGTCATTTAGCATACGCTCTTATCCAGAGCAATTTAGAGTAGTGAGTGCCTACATTTTCATACTTTCTTTCTGGATAAGTCTCTAAAATCTTTACAGACCTTGATTGTGCAACATATGCCCATTATTCTTTTCAAAATTGTTCAAGCTCTGTCAAATTGGTTGTTGATCAATTGGTTGTTGATCATTGCTAGACAACCATTTTCAGGTCTTGCCATAGATTTTCTAAGCAGATTTAAGAGAAAACTGTAACTCGGCCACTCAGGAACATTCGGTGTCTTCTTGGTACGTGTAGATTTGGCCTTGGGTTTTAGCTTATTGCCCTGAATTCATCTCCCAGTGTCTGGTGGAAAGCAGACTGAACCAGGTTTTACTCTGACTTTCCCTGTGCTTAGCTAGATTCCGTTTCTTTTTTATCCTGAAAAACTCACCAGTCCTTAACGATTACAAGCATAACATGATGCAGCCACAGAAATGCTTGAAAATATGATGATTGGTACTAAGTAATGTGTTGTATTGGACGACAAAAAATGTATTGCTTTTCCACATTTTTTGCAGTATTACTTTAGTGCCTTGTTGCAAAGAGGATGGTTGTTTTGGAATATTTTTATTCTGGTTCCTTCTTTCAATTAGGTTGGTATTGTGGAATAAATACAATGTTGATGATCCATTCTTAGTTTTCTCCCATCACAGGCATTATAGTCTGTTTTAAAGTCACCATTGGCCTCATGGTGAAATCCCTGAGTGATTTCATTCCTCACCGGCACAGAGTAAGGAAGGATACCTGTATCTTTGTAGTGACTTTGGTGTATTGATACACAATCCAAAGTCTAATTAATTCTCAAAAGGATATTCAATGTCTGCTTCTTTTTTTAAATATTTTTTTTGACCAATCTACCAATAGGTGCCCTTCTTTGTGAGGCATTGGAAAACCTCCCTGGTCTTTGTGGTTGAATCTGTGTTTGAAATTCACTGAGGGCACATTTTTACTCCTAAATGTATTTAGGCTTGACATAACAAATGGGTTGAATACTTATTGACTCAAGACATTTCAACTTGTCATTTTTTATGAATTTGTAAAAAGGAATGAAAAACATAATTCCACTTTGACATTATCGGGTATAGTGTGTTGGCCAGTGACAACAACAAAAAATCTCAGTTTAATCCATTTTTAATTCAAGCTATAACAGGGGTGTAAACTTTCTGAAGGCACAGAACAGATAGACAGGGCACTGTGACAAAACAAGCTGTGTACCCACTTCCTGACCTCTGATCGAACAGAGGTCAGGAACTGTATAAATGAATCCTCTCTCCTGAGGCTGAGGGAGAGACCAAGCAGAATAGCGGTGTGCATTGCCAGGTTCCACTGTACACCCAACAGTGTGTTGTATGGCTATACATCACGGCTTCTCATACATTATGTAGAAACCTTGAGTGTTTTCAATAACCTCGTCTTGGAAAATGCTGCTCTATATTCCAAAGCCATACATTGTGGTTTGTGCTTGGACGCCTTTTGCGGTAGGATTTCTCAGAATCATGCCTATGCTTTAGCAATAGCAATGACTTGTTTTGCTTGCTATGGATGTGGGATCTTAATTTGATCAGAGAAGCAAACACTAACTTGTAGCGTATTCAAGGTTTAAAAAGGCTTCTAAAGTTTGTAATTTACACTTTAAAATGTCAGACTTGATTTGCCCTGATGAAAAATGTATCAACCCCTACAAAAATAAATGTCTATTAATTATAATCCACATAAAAATTCACATGTCCTGTTGGTGCAGGATTATTTTCCTGCTGTAGCAAACTGGCTCATATTAAGATCCTACATCTGTAGATGCTGCACTCATATATGCGTGCACATCCACCCACACAAACACTTACACACACACCAAACCCACAGACAGCCATCGACACTCAAAGTTGAAATATGATGAAAAAAAAGTACAATCAAATTCATGAAGCATTTCAATCCAGTCAGTGTGTTTCTACGTCAAACATCATTCATTTAAAAATTCTAATATCTGCAAAAATCTCAAGTTCAGACACATCTATCTATAAATACCATAGCAAGTAGCACACTTGAACATTTCCTGGTGCCATCAACAAAATATATATTTGTGAACAAAATGTTATTTGTCTGGCGGTTATGTAAAGATGGTGAGTCAGAAACAGTTGCTTCCAGTTCAATTCCCATACAACCACAGCAGAGCAGAGCCAAGCAAGACAATTCCCATACAACCACAGCAGAGCAGAGCCAAGCAAGACAATTCCCATACAACCACAGCAGAGCAGAGCCAAGCAAGACAATTCCCATACAACCACGCAGAGCAGAGCCAAGCAAGACAATTCCCATACAACCACGCAGAGCAGAGCCAAGCAAGACAATTCCCATACAACCACGCAGAGCAGAGCCAAGCAAGACAATTCCCATACAACCACAGCAGAGCAGAGCCAAGCAAGACAATTCCCATACAACCACGCAGAGCAGAGCCAAGCAAGACAATTCCCATACAACAACCACAGCAGAGCAGAGCCAAGCAAGACAATTCCCATACAACCACAGCAGAGCAGAGCCAAGCAAGACAATTCCCATACAACCACAGCAGAGCAGAGCCAAGCAAGACAATTCCCATACAACCACAGCAGAGCAGAGCCAAGCAAGACAATTCCCATACAACCACAGCAGAGCAGAGCCAAGCAAGACAATTCCCATACAACCACAGCAGAGCAGAGCCAAGCAAGACAATTCCCATACAACCATGCAGAGCAGAGCCAAGCAAGACAATTCCCATACAACCACAGCAGAGCACAGCCAAGCAAGACAATTCCCATACAACCACAGCAGAGCAGAGCCAAGCAAGACAATTCCCATACAACCACAGCAGAGCAGAGCCAAGCAAGACAATTCCCATACAACCACAGCAGAGCAGAGCCAAGCAAGACAATTCCCATACAACCACGCAGAGCAGAGCCAAGCAAGACATTTCCCATACAACCACAGCAGAGCAGAGCCAAGCAAGACAATTCCCATACAACCACAGCAGAGCAAAGCCAAGCAAGACAATTCCCATACAACCACAGCAGAGCAGAGCCAAGCAAGACCAAGACAGGCCAACAGAGGCCAATTTCTCCTCCATCTCTACACACACACTCACCATCTCTCTCTCTCTCTCTCTCTCTCTCTGACTCGCTCTCTCTCTCCCTAGAGAACACAACCTCTCCGGCATTTCGAAATCAACACATTAATCATGTCATAAGTCAGACGTGTTCTATTTTCTCAATCAGAATGTATTGCTAAATACTGTACATGGTGATATTATGGCAAAATGATCAACATGTATTATTTCCAATCCAATAGGGAAAAGAGGACATATAGACAAGGCACGGCTATGTATTGGCTCTGCTGTACATTATGACAGTACAGTATGACAGTCAGTCAGTGACATATTCTGCTGCTTGCGATGGCTGCCATCTGTCCTTCCTCCCGGGACCCGGGATTGCCACCTTCTTCTAATTATCCACTGAATTGGGAGTTTGAGATCCTGCCAGTAATTCTGGGAAAGATGTATCCCATGGGGCCTGGTGTATTAGGCAGGAGAACGACAGGAAGTAAAACTGCCGTTGCCTCAGCCTGCATACTCTATACAGATACACACAGGACTGACTCTCTCATGTCTGGCTGCATTTGCTGTGCTGTGGCTAGCCACATTCCATTCCCAGGTGATGTCATTCACTCGGTTCTGCCCTGATTCGTGGCGAGTTGCTGACCTAAACGAGGTACTTTCTCCGCCTGTGTGTGTCTGGGTGTGTATGTGTGATCCCTGTTGTACCTTGCATTAGTTCTCCATTCTGCTCTGCTTCTTTCCCGTCTCCAGTATGACTACTAGGTTATTGATGGATGGGAGATGTGCTGTGACATCCAGTCTCTCCTCTTCAGTCAGGCAGTCTCTCCTCTGAGAGAGAGCAGCAGACTCCTAAAGCACCCTCCAGGGGGTTGTCCTCTCGCCAAGCTGCTGTTGCATCTCTGCCTCCCCCGCCCACCCACCCGCCGCACCAGCATCACAATTTGACAATGGGATTGTGGGCCGCTGCGCTTCTGCTGGGAATAGAGTGGTCTCTCTAAAGTGTAGAGTCTAGTAGTTCACTGGGCAACATGGGGGAGAAAGAACTCTTCACACCTCTAAATTGCTGTGGAGTTTCTAAGATTGGGTGCTTGGCAGTGTCACACAAGGGAATCGAAATGATGAAATAATACTACAGGTCTCTCTCAGTAATATGACTTGGTCTCAGTAATAATACTACATGTCTCTCTCAATAATATGACTTGGTCTCAGTAATAATACTACAGGTCTCTCTCAATAATATGACTTGGTCTCAGTAATAATACTACAGGTCTCTCTCAGGAATATGACTTGGTCTCAGTAATAATACTACATGTCTCTCTCAATAATATGACTTGGTCTCAGTAATAATACTACAGGTCTCTCTCAATAATATGACTTGGTCTCAGTAATAATACTACAGGTCTCTCTCAGGAATATGACTTGGTCTCAGTAATAATACTACAGGTCTCTCTCAGGAATATGACTTGGTCTAAGTAATAATACTACAGGTCACTCTCAATAATATGACTTGGTCTCAGTAATAATACTACAGGTCTCTCTCAGGAATATGACTTGGTCTCAGTAATAATACTACAGGTCACTCTCAATAATATGACTTGGTCTCAGTAATAATACTACAGGTCTCTCTCAGGAATATGACTTGGTCTCAGTAATAAAAGGTACATGTTACTTACCAAGAAATCTAGAAAGTCAGGGACTGTAATGAATTTTAAAATATAAATATATTATAAGGGTACACAAATATCACCCTGGCTGTGCTCGTCTAGACAGCAATTCTGTCACTCGAGTCCCGAATGGTACTGTCAAAGCATCATATTTCTGTGTCAGGAGATGAGATAAGATAATGCAGAGCACAATGTTAGTGGTGGGCAGCTCATCTCACCTGGGGAGATGGAGCGATGGAGAGGAGAGCGAGAGACATTGAGATTCAGAAAATGCACGGTGAACAGAAGAGATAGCAGACTATCTAGATCACGGTGAACAGAAGAGATAGTCTGCTATCTATATCACGGTGAACAGAAGAGATAGTCTGCTATCTAGATCACGGTGAACTCGGTGGACAAGAGGAGAGGGGGAGTGGGAAGGAGAAGAAATGAGAGAGTTAAGATAAAAGGGAGGGAACAGCCATGTGATTAACACAGCAGTTGGCAAGAGAGAGAACCTGAGAGGCATCAGGGATCTTATAAAGAGGACAGAAGCACAGAATTGGGAGAGAAAGAGAGGAGAGAAAAGCCAATATTTCTACCATTTAACAGAGCTGATGGGAGAGTAGACCAGTGCTGGGAGACTTGCTGTGATCGAAGTTAGTCATTACAGTGGACAAGGAGTCCTATTAACAATATTATTATATAAGGAGAAATAGGAGAGTCGACAGGGCTTATCAAGAATAGCAAGCCAGCTGAGAGGATGATGGGGTGTGGAACACCTGATATTCTGGAGAGAGAGAGAGAGAGAGAGAGAGAGAGAGAGAGAGAGAGAGAGAGAGAGAGAGAGAGAGAGAGAGAGAGAGAGAGAGAGGGGGAGAGAGAGAGAGAGAAGGGGGAGAGGTATGGAAGGGGGAGAGAGAACGAGAGAAAAGGACAGTGAGAGAGAAATCACTGGAGACAGCTAAGTGGATTCAAGGCGCTTGAAGATAAAAGAAGACGACTAACTGGAGGTCAAGTGTAAAACGCTGAATATCATAAAAGAGAAAATGTATTGAGAGTCATGCAGACTAAAGAAGATAACCAAACAGCAAGGTTATAAATAGCCCATATGCAGCAGAATGTCCAATAGACAGACAGCAGGGGAGATGGAGGCTCTGGTTAGCAGAGATGATGGATCTAGACTAGAGAGAGAGGGCGAACATGGAGGAAGCCAAAACAGAGCCTGCAGGTACTTGAGCAGAGGACATAGTAATGAGCAGGGAAAGCTACATCTGGAGGGGCCCTGAAGGACCCCTGTTTTACTCACTGGCCTGAGCTAGTGTGTAAAACAACCTGTTAGGTGTCAGTGGAGAACGCCTGAATATCTGGCTTTTCTGGATCAGCCTGAGTGAACACTGAACAGATAGAGAACTCTGGCTGTATGAGCAGCCATCAGACATGAATTAGGACCAAATGTTAACACGGAAACACACTGTATGTGCAGAGAAAAGACTAACCTGCATCTGAACCAAACCGTTGATACCATGTAAATGAAAAAGGACAAATTGTGGTTATCATACATGATGTATTGTTAGTATAATTCATGCACAGTACATGAACCGTATGTGGATATGTAGAGTATACGGTATGTGTTGCTGAGGCTGTATATCGACATTATGGGAACCTCACAATGCAGCTGGATGTGATCAACTGCAGGTCTATCTAATTAGGTGCTAAACGATTATGTCAGCGAGCCAATCAGCAGTTACAAGAGCAACCACAGAGTTTGATGTTCACTCCTGGATAGCGGCGGCATGGGAGGCGTAGGCGTAGGGAATGCCTCAAGCCATAGGGGAGGGAGGGAGGGGTGGAAATGGTTGGAGACTGAGGCTTTTTAGGTAAATGTAGCTGTTATATACATCCTTAAAACAAGTAACCATAGCAACAGGTTCCTCTTTCAGCATCTGTCATTCTTCTGGTAACTAACTTTCCAGAGTGTATTGGGCTTGGGACAGTGACTGATAGACTGAAAGACTGTCATACAAAGATGGAGAGAGCGAGAGAGCGAGAGAGCGAGAGAGCGAGAGCGAGAGCGAGAGAGAGAGAGAGAGAGAGAGAGAGAGAGAGCGAGAGAGCGAGAGAGAGAGAGAGAGAGAGAGAGAGAGAGAGAGAGAGAGAGAGAGAGAGAGAGAGAGAGAGAGAGAGAGAGAGAGAGAGAGAGAGAGAGAGAGAGAGAGAGAGAGAGAGAGAGAGAGAGAGAGAGAGAGAGAGAGAGAGAGAGAGAGAGAGAGAGAGAGAGAGAGAGAGAGAGAGAGAGAGAGAGAGAATGAACCGTCTGATACACATGGGGATACACATGGGGAGACACAGTCAGCCACTCAGTCTCTGTTACAGGTTACATTATACAGCAAGGACAAGATAACTAGTTGAATTTGTAAAACATTTATGAAAGCAGTCTCTACTCAGGTTGACTGGCTGTTATAAAAATCTAACTTCCACACACACGGCTGGTTTCCTCCACAGGTTGCTTACCTCAACATGTCGCCTGTATGCCACCCATGCACTAAACTAACCAATGTGATTCAAGCAAGCTATGACACAACGGTAATAGGGTCACCTTTGGGATCACAGTCCCATCTCATCTGACAAGAGGTCAGAGGGAATTGATTTTTGTCCTGAGCTGTCTCCAGGCTGGCCCATAGGTGAGAGGGCTGTCTGTCTGTGTGATGTTGATACACACACAAGAGTTAGCAGTACACTGATCCAGTCATGACCATACATTATCTACAGGAGGCTGGGGCCCCCAGGGGACCATGATGATCGACTGATGTGGTTTCCGTTCACTATCACGGACATCTAAGCTATAGCGTATGTATTTGAATTTTGCAGCACTATTTACTTATTAGTGTTGATGACCCCTAAGTAAAGTACTCTTGATGAGGAAGTAAAGTGCTTGTTCAAGCCACAGAGATGCCAAAAAGCAGGAAGTAAAAAGTATTACAGCCCTGATCTTTCCTGCATCTGATAGATGGAAAATAAGATAAGGACAGAGGGATCCAACAATATAACTACATGTAAACATCCATTTACCAGTAAAGGTCTAAGCCTTTCAAGGGGGGTTCTACTAAGTTAACAAATGGAATTGTTTTAAGATGGTTATACCATGGATCGTTTTTCTATTTGATTTTCAATTTTAGGACCCCTGTAAGAACATTTCTTTATTATTTTATTAAACATTGAATTTGGTCTTACTGCTGTTAGCCCACAGAAACGGATTGAATAACATGTTCATATTCACGCGTACAGCACCCGATGTCACAGGAAGTCCAAAAAGATCATCAAGGACATCAACCACCTGAGCCACTGCCTGTTCACCCCTCTATCATCTAGAAGGCGAGGTCAGTACAGGTGCATCAAAGCTGGGATCGAGAAACTGAAAAACAGCTTCTATCTCAAGGTCATTAGACTGTTAAACAGCCATCACTAGCCGGCCACCACCCAGTTACTCAATCCTGCACTTTAGAGGCTGCTGCCCTATATACATAGACATGGAATCACTGGTCACTTTAATAATGGAACACTAGTCACTTTAATAATGTTAACATAATGCTTTTACTCACTTCTTATGTATATACTGTATTCAATTCTACTGGATTTTAGTCAATGCCACTCTGATATTGCTCATCCTAATATTTATATATTTCTCCATTCTTTTACTTTAGATCTCACAATAACATCTGCTAAATATGTGTATGTGACCAATACAATTTTATTTTATTTGATACATGACAAAGCAGACAGTCCAAAAATAAATCAAAAGGAAGTTTGTTTTAAAGTCTGTTTCTTAGAGCTTTAAGAAAGATCAGGATTTATATATATTTTTATGCATAATTAACCCTTTTCTTTGACATGGAACTACTTCCATATACGTATATCTCCATCCAGTTGTTCAACTGATACCGGGCTGCATTCAGATGAGTCTTGTGGGCATCCTAGAGCTAAACAACCAACACGTATGTGTTTGTGAGTCTCACCTTTCGACAGTAGGGGTGCGTGGGTAAAATCGCTGGGGAAGATTTGGGAATTGTCTTGCTTGGCTCTGCTCTGCTGTGGTTGTATGGGAATTGTCTTGCTTGGCTCTGCTCTGCTGTGGTTGTATGGGAATTGTCTTGCTTGGCTCTGCTCTGCTGTGGTTGTATGGGAATTGTCTTGCTTGGCTCTGCTCTGCTGTGGTTGTATGGGAATTGAACTGGAAGCAACTGTTTCTGACTCACCATCTTTACATAACCGCCAGACAAATAACATTTTGTTCACAAATATATATTTTGTTGATGGCACCAGGAAATGTTCAAGTGTGCTACTTGCTATGGTATTTATAGATAGATGTGTCTGAACTTGAAATTTTTGCAGATATTAGAATTTTTAAATGAATGATGTTTGACGTAGAAACACACTGACTGGATTGAAATGCTTCATGAATTTGATTGTACTTTTTTTTCATCATATTTCAACTTTGAGTGTCGATGGCTGTCTGTGGGTTTGGTGTGTGTGTAAGTGTTTGTGTGGGTGGATGTGCACGCATATATGAGTGCAGCATCTACATATGTGCTGTGATAATTAACCTGTTAGTTCATATGCCTTGCCACCATGATATGTAGGCCTAACAGCTGAGACAATAAGAAGACACAGTGCCAAAATTCAAACACACCTTTGTTTCATCACAAAACTGGAGAGCAACACCTGCCTGGGCGGAGTCCACAAAGCATATTGCATGTAAACAAACAGTTACATGACCTACAGCATTCAGAAACAAGTTCATGTTTCTGAAATATTCGGACAACTAAACAACTACTGATTTAGAACACTGGAGAGTTCCCACAAGTCTCAAAGAAAACAGGCGCTGCCTCCACTATTCCAGCACCATTCCAACTTCAACATCATTAAATCAACTATGTTTATTCTAAAACAGTGACAACTAAAAGATTCCAAAAACAATTTAGTCCAATCAATGTAAGCTAAATATCATGTGGCTGTCCATGGTACTGATTTCTGTGTGTGTGTGCATGCGTAAGTAGAAAAAAACATGTTAACACACCCTACTTGTAGAGAAACACCAATACCATTCTCCTCTCTTTCATGTTGCTGAAACAGTCTATGACGCTGTCATACATTACACACTTTTAGTTTTTGTTGTCCTAGGCTACCTGGCTCAAATGCTTGCTCACTAGCCTAACTTCCTTTCATGGGCAACAATTAGTCAGCTAGTTAACATTAGCCTACTACATCTAGCAACATATTAAACTTCCCTCCTCTCAGGCCAAAAACACAATGTGTTAATCTATGATTGGATCAGAATCCCCGTTACAATCAATGGCCAGTACAGAGAATTAAGTAAGTCCAAATCCCTATCTCCGTCCATGGCTAATTAAGGAAAGGGCCACTAGCTAGCCAGAGGAGCACAACAACACAGTGAGATGCAACAATTCCAGTTTGTTTCTGTTAATGGCATTTGGCTTGATGTGATTGGTGTGAAGCCAAATCCAAGCTGGCTTCCATTGACACTTTTTTTTGGTGCACCAGGACCATTCACAGTTGAGCTCACTCAGTTTATCAAGGCCAAATGCTCGCTGGCTTCCTTTGCCTTCAATGCTACAGGCGGCAACAATGTCATACACTTTTTGACCAGACAGCATCAGATAGATGGACGACACATAGAGAGACAGAGGGGCGCTGTTTCGTTCGCTCGGGTGCTTTCTCCGGTGAAATACATTCAGCCTCTTGTGAATTGAAGGGAAATGATGAAACACAGAGAGACGAAATAAACATTATTTTATATTTTTGGGAAGCCTGGCTTCCCTTGGCACCCATGGATACACGCCACTGCCTTTCAATGGTGTGGTCATATTAGTGTGCAGCCCAAATGTTCAGACTCTACAGACAGAAGTTGGCTCTTGTTGGGGTCAAATGGTCAAAGCGATAATTTTGCTAGGACTGTAGGAGTGGTCTGAGTGAGGGACCTAATGGGAGGGGCCTCATAGGATGGATATGTAACCTGAAAACTAGCTGTTGGTAGAGGGGTTTGGACCTCTCTTTGTGATTGGTCTATTAACTTATACCGCCTGGTGATGTTACCAAGCAAGCCAAAACTTAAGCCATCAAAACCTGCTGATTAGAAGGTCCTGCATAGATTGTATTTTCAACGAGCAGCTATCAGGAAATAACACATTTACAGTGTTAGAGTCATCAGCTGTTGTACAATATTTTGTTTAAAAAATGGAAAAACTGAATTTTGACTGCAAATGGCCTTTAAAAATGCTAGCATGTGTCATCAGCAGGACATCAGTAAGGGAAGGAGCAGATGTGCGTGAAGCTGTGTCCCCTTAGATACCATGGGCTTGAAGGAAGCTACACTTGCCCTGGGTTACAGAGAGGGAGAGCTGCCTGCTAGAGACAAACTGTTAGTAATAAAGCTTGATAAATCCAGAGGGGGGCCCAGGCACCTAGCTCACAACTTTCATTATTATTCTGATGTCATATATGAAAAGAATGAAAATGGTGTGACCCCCCATCCCAACCCCCCTACGATATGAATGTAGATAAAACAAGCCTTATTACCATCCAGACACAGCTACCACACCATCATGCCACCGACACAAACACACACAGCCACACATGCACAAACACAATTGATTAAACACAAACCACTCCTATAATATTTATTCATACAAACGTATGCATATTCATACATACGCTGTCCTAATTGCAGACACCCACAAACAGATGCACACCATTTCACTAATGACCTAAAGTGCACACTTAGACACAGAGATATTTCTGACCTCACAAACACACTGTTGTGTACACACAAAATGTACACAGACACAGAGACACACACACACACACACACACTCTACTTATCAGCCACCACTCACAAACCCCCTTATGCTGGGGTTCAGGTATATTATCCATTTAAAATTATATTTTTATAAAACATGTATCTGTAGGCAGCCACTGAAGCGAGGGAAAAAAAGTATGAAATCCATACAGAGTTTAAGCTATAATAGAACAGGAAAAGAAAGCAAAACATTTTTGGGCCTTCACCCTCAACCTCCCACCCCATTCCCCCAACCCCACTCAGCCAACACCCCAACCCAACTCCACCCAGCCAACACCCCAACCCAGCCAACACCCCAACCCAGCCCCACCCAGCCAACACCCCAACCCCACCCCACCCAGCCAACACCCCAACCCAGCCAACACCCCACCCAGCCAACACCCCAACCCAACTCCACCCAGCCAACACCCCAACCCAGCCAACACCCCAACCCAGCCCCACCCAGCCAACACCCCAACCCCACCCCACCCAGCCAACACCCCAACCCAACCAACACCCCAACTCCACCCCACCCAGCCAACACCCCAACCCCACCCCACCCAGCCAAAACCCCAACCACACCCCACCCAGCCAACACCCCAACCCCACCCAGCCAACATCCCACCCAGCCAACACCCCAAACCCACCCCACCCAGCCAACACCCCAACCCAACCCAACCCAACCCCACCCAGCCAAAACCCCAACCACACCCCACCCAGCCAACACCCCAACCCCACCCAGCCAACATCCCACCCAGCCAACATGTCTCCACATAACCTCCCCACCCACCCAGCCAACACCCCAACCCCACCCAGCCAACACCTCCACATAACCACCCCACTCAGCCAACATGTCTCCACACAACCACCCCACCCAGCCAATGTCTCCACACAACCACCCCACCCAGCCAACATGTCTCCACACAACCACCCCAATCCCACCCAGCCAACACCCCACCCAGCCAACATGTCTCCACATAACCACCCCACCCAGCCAACATGTCTCCACATAACCACTCCACCCAGCCAACATGTCCCCACACAAACACCCCAACCCCACCAAGCCAACATGTCCCCACAAAACCATCCCAACCCCACCAAGCCAACATGTCCCCACAAAACCATCCCAACCCCACCCAGCCAACATGTCTCCATACAACCACCCCAACCCCACCCAGGTTGCTCGTCAGTCACCCAGCAGTAATCGTCTATGATTGATTGAGAGATTCAAGGAGCTATCATTGTTAAGTAACATAATAGATGCAAAGCATTGAATATTTACATTCATGCACTTCAAAACAAATGTTGTAACTTTGCCCCAGAGGCATTTAACTGCAGGGCAGTTTTTTACCAAAAAACATCTTATCTTTTCACATCAGATCTTTTTCAGAGCTGATCTGATTGGTCAAAAGACCAATTAGTGAGAAAAAAAATCTGAATTGGGCTGCCTGTCTAAACGCAGCCTTACACTCCGAGCCGCCTGGGCTCACTTCCCCTCTCTCTCCATCTCTTTCTCTGCGCCTTGCCACCCACAGTAAGGGAGTAGGGTCAGACAGAGTTAGCCCTGCTGCACTAATGCTTGGACTGGCTGTGAGCATGTCCTGGAGACTTGAATACAAATCAGGCTATTCCACTCCAGTCAGTGTTGAGCTGGCCTTATTCCCAGGAGCCTGCCGTGCCGGCAGTCTGTGGCCCAGAAGAAACATGACAGGAAGGAAGCTAGGACAGGGCTCCCGGCTCCCCGCAGCCCGCAGGGGCCCACGACACTCACAGGACTCTGTTATTATTACTGTAATAATCACTGTCTTTACTGGACTACTCTGGAAACCACCGATTTGGAGAGAGAGAGAGAGAGAGAGAGAGAGAGAGAGACAGAGAGACAGAGAGAGACAGAAAGAGAGAGAGAGGGGGGGGGGGCAGAGAGAGAGAGAGAGAGGGGGGGCAGAGAGCAGAGAGAGGGAGGGAGAAACAGAGAGAGAAAGAGGGAGGGAGAAACAGAGAGAGAGAGAGGGGGCAGAGAGAGAGAGAGAGGAGAAAAAGAGAGGGGGGGAAACAGAGAGAGAGAGAGGAGAGAGAGAAAGAGGGGGGACAGAGAGAGAGAGAGGGGGACAGAGAAAGAGAGGGAGAAACAGAGAGAGAGAGGGAGGAGAAAGAGGAGAAAGAGAGAGAGAGAGGGAGGGGGAGAAACAGAGAGAGAGGGAGGGGCAGAGAGAGAGAGAGAGAGAGAGAGAGAGTGAGAAAGAGGGGGAAAGAGAGAGAGAGAGAGGAGGGGGGGACAGAGAGAGAGAGGGAGGGAGAAACAGAGAGAGAGAGGGAGGGAGAAAGAGAGAGAGAGAGAGAGGGGGGACAGAGAGAGAGAGGGAGGGAGAAACAGATAGAGAAACAGAGGGAGGGAGAAACAGAGAGAGAGAGGGGGAGAGGGAGAAACAGAGAAACAGAGAGAGGGAGGGAGAAACAGAGAGAGAGGGGGGCAGAGAGAGAAAGAGAGGAGGGAGGGAGAAACAGAGAGAGAGAGGGGGGGACAGAGAGAGGGAGGGAGGGAGGGAGAAACAGAGAGAGGGAGAAACAGAGAGAGAGAGGGAGGGAGAAACAGAGAGGGGGCAGAGAGAGAGAGAGAGAAACAGGGGGACAGAGAGGGAGAGGGAGAAACAGAGAGAGAGGGGGACAGAGAGGGAGGGAGAGGGAGGGAGAAACAGAGAGAGAGGGAGGGAGAAACAGAGAGAGAGAAACAGGGGGACAGAGAGAGAGAGGGAGGGAGAAACAGAGAGAGAGGGAGGGAGAAACAGAGAGAGAGAGGGAGAAAGAGAGAGAGAGAAAGAGAGAGAGAGGGAGAGAGAGAGAAGAGAGAGAGAGAGGGGAGGGAGGGCGAAACAGAGAGAGGGAGGGAGGGAGGGAGAAACAGAGAGAGGGAGGGAGGGAGAAACAGAGAGAGAGAGACAGAGGGAGGGAGAAACAGAGAGAGGGAGAAACAGAGAGAGAGGGAGGGAGAAACAGAGAGAGGGAGGGAGAAACAGAGAGAGGGAGAAACAAAGAGAGGGAGAAACAGAGGGAGGGAGGGAGGGAGAAAGAGCGAGAGAGGGAGGGAGAAACAGAGAGTGGGAGGGAGAAACAGCGAGAGGGAGGGAGAAATAGAGAGAGGGAGAAACAGAGGGAGGGAGGGAGAAACAGAGAGAGGGAGGGAGAAAGAGCGAGAGAGGGAGGGAGAAACAGCGAGAGGGAGGGAGAAATAGAGAGAGGGAGAAACAGAGGGAGGGAGGGAGAAACAGAGAGAGGGAGGGAGAAAGAGCGAGAGAGGGAGTGAGAGAGAACCACAAACACCCCAACACACTCTTTCACGCCCACACACACACATTCAGGAGAAACATCTGGGGGTATCAGCGTGTCACATGGGAGGAACAGCTTGGAATAACAGCATGAAGGCCTGTCTCTTTTTCTCACTCTAGCTTTCCTACACATAAACACAAACAGTACAAAGACACACACACACACACACACATTATCTCTTATGCTTCTGTGTTGAATATGTGAAAATACAATTATACAACATGTGAGTCAGTCAAACAGAGGTGGTGTTCAGTTCTTCTTAATTTCCCCGTCCTTTAAACATTTGGGAAATAGCAGCTCAAAAGTTGCCAAAGAAGCCATAGTCATATTGATGAAGTTTAACATTGATATTGGACTGGGAGGACTTTTAATTGTTGTGAGAGAAACAACAGTCAGATATAGATTTTTGTCTGACTTGGCTCATCCAATTACAATGGTTCATTAGGAAAGCTTCAACAGAGTATAGCTTTCAGTCCTGATGACGCTTTCCTGTGCAACTGTTACTATCTAGAAAAAAAACGAATGAATTATGTGGTAATTCTATCACCATATTGGATTGAAGCATAATGCATCACTATTTCATAACCTGTGGGCTATGTCTCTGTGCCACTGTGGCAATCATAAAATGAAGCATTGTCAGTAATAACCACCCTAGCCTTGTCCAGAACCAAGCTTCCCGAATCAGAAAGCCTGTTGATGTCAATGGCCGTGATCGAGAGCGTCAAAACCGTGATGTATCATGGGTAAATTGTGACGGACTGACTGACTGATATCCAAAATAATATTGACTAGTTATTTAGGATGCAAGGTGATTTGTAGATCAGTCCGTCTGACCTCGCCTTTAACGTCAGCTCAAGTCACATTGTGTTTGTCACATTCTTTGTAAACAACAGGTGTAGACTAACAGTGAAATGCTTTCTAACGGCCACTTCCCTACAACGCAGAGAGAACAGAGAAATACTAGAAAGATAAGAACACAAGGAATAAATACACAATGAGTCGCGATAAGTTGGCTATATACACTGAGTACCAGGACTGACTGGATGTGCAGGGGTACGATGTAATTGAGGTTGATTCTGTATGTACATGCAGGTAGGGGTAAAGTGATGAGGCTACCGGATACACAATAAGTAGAAGCAGTAGCGTATGTGATAAGTCAAAAGAGTTGGTGCTAAATGGGGTCAATTCAGACAGTCCGGGGAACTATTTGGTTAACTATTTCGCAGAGGCATTGTCGTGCCTTCGTCACCACTGTGTTGTTTGTTGTGTGTGGATCATGTTAATTCCTTAGTGATGTGGACACCGAAGAACTTGATGCTCTCGATACCCTCCACTACAGCCCCGTCGATGTGGATGGGGGGGTGCTCGGCCCATCGATGTGGATGGGGGTGCTCGGCCCCGTCGATGTGGATGGGGGTGCTCGGCCCCGTCGATGTGGATGGGGGTGCTCGGCCCGTTGATGTGGATGGGGGTGCTCGGCCCGTCGATGTGGATGGGGGTGCTCGGCCCGTTGATGTGGATGGGGGTGCTCGGCCCGTCGATGTGGATGGGGTGCTCGGCCCGTTGATGTGGATGGGGGGTGCTCGGCCCGTCGATGTGGATGGGGGTGCTCGGCCCGTTGATGTGGATGGGGGTGCTCGGCCCGTTGATGTGGATGGGGGTGCTCGGCCCATCGATGTGGATGGGGGTGCTCGGCCCGTCGATGTGGATGGGGGTTGCTCGGCCCGTTGATGTGGATGGGGGTGCTCGGCCCGTTGATGTGGATGGGGGTGCTCGGCCCCGTCGATGTGGATGGGGGTGCTCGGCCCATTGATGTTGATGGGGGTGCTCGGCCCATCGATGTGGATGGGGGGTGCTCGGCCCGTTGATGTGGATGGGGGTGCTCGGCCCCGTCGATGTGGATGGGGGTGCTCGGCCCCGTCGATGTGGATGGGGGTGCTCGGCCCCGTCGATGTGGATGGGGGTGCTCGGCCCCGTCGATGTGATGGATGGGGGTGCTCGGCCCCGTCGATGTGGATGGGGGTGCTCGGCCCATTGATGTGGATGGGGGTGCTCGGCCCATCGATGTGGATGGGGGGTGCTCGGCCCGTTGATGTGGATGGGGGTGCTCGGCCCATCGATGTGGATGGGGGGGGTGCTCGGCCCGTTGATGTGGATGGGGGTGCTCGGCCCGTTGATGTGGATGGGGGTGCTCGGCCCGTTGATGTGGATGGGGGTGCTCGGCCCGTTGATGTGGATGGGGGTGCTCGGCCCGTTGATGTGGATGGGGGTGCTCGGCCCATCGATGTGGATGGGGGTGCTCGGCCCGTTGATGTGGATGGGGGTGCTCGGCCCGTTGATGTGGATGGGGGGGTGCTCGGCCCGTCGATGTGGATGGGGGGTGCTCGGCCCGTTGATGTGGATGGGGGTGCTCGGCCCCGTCGATGTGGATGGGGGGTGCTCGGCCCGTTGATGTGGATGGGGGGGTGCTCGGCCCGTCGATGTGGATGTGGGGGGGTGCTCGGCCCGTTGATGTGGATGGGGGTGCTCGGCCCCGTCGATGTGGATGGGGGTTGCTCGGCCCCGTCGATGTGGATGGGGGTGCTCGGCCCCGTCGATGTGGATGGGGGTTGCTCGGCCCCGTCGATGTGGATGGGGGTTGCTCGGACCCGTCGATGTGGATGGGGGTTGCTCGGCCCGTTGATGTGGATGTGGGGGTGCTCGGCCCCGTCGATGTGGATGGGGGTTGCTCGGCCCCGTCGATGTGGATGGGGGTACTCGGCCCCGTTGATGTCGATGTGGATGGGGGAGGTGCTCGGCTCCGTCGATGTGGATGGTGGATGGGGGTTGCTCGGCCCCGTCGATGTGGATGGGGGGGGTGCTCGGCCTTCCATTTCCTGTAGTCCGTGATCAGCTTCTTTGTCTTACTGACATTGAGGGAAAGGTTGTTGTCCAGTCACCAAATTGCCAGGTCACTGACCTCTTCCCTATAGGCTGTCTCATCATCATTGGTGATCAGGTCTACCACCGTGGTGTCGTCAGCAAACCTAATGGTGGTATTGAAGTCGTGTGCGGTCCCGCAGTCGTAAGGTGAAGAGGGAGTATAGGAGGGGACTAAGCTCACATCACTGAGGGGCCCCCGTTTTGAGGGTCGGCATGGTGGATGTGTTGTTGCCTACCGTCACCAGCCCGGGGGTGGCCCGACAGGAAGTCCAGGATACAGTTGCAGAGGAAGGTATTTAGTCCCAGGGTCCTGAGCTTGTGATGAGCTTGGAGGGCACTTTGGTGCTGAACGCTGAGCTGTAGTCAATAAACAGTATCTCCCCCAAGGTGCATATCGGTCCACTAATACAGGACTAGTAAAGGCACTACTTTTGTGAGATTTTTTTTCTATATATATATATATATTTTTAAATAAATATATATTTTTTAACATTCTGATGTTTCAGGGGATGCTGCAGCACCCTCAACACCCCTACTTCCTGCGGCTATGACGGTTTGTGTCAAGAACTGCAACGCTGCTGGGTTTTTCACGCTCAACAGTTTTCCGTGTATATCAAGAATGGTGCACCACCCAAAGGACATCCAGCCAACTTGACACAACTGTGGGAAGCACTGGAGTCAACATGGGCCAGCATCCCTGTGGACAGCTTCCGACACATTGAGTCCATTCCCCGACAAATTGAGGATGTTTTGAGGGCAACTCAATATTAGCAAAGTGTTCCTAATGTTTGGTATAGTCAGTGTATGTGCATACTGTATTCTCGACATAGCTCATCCTATATAACTCCTGCAGTACATACCTTTTTCTTATTTATACAGTGAGCTCCAAAAGTATAAGAATAGTTTTTTTTTTTTTTTTTTAACTATGCAAATCAATTAAGAACAAATTGTTATTTTCAATGACGGTTTAGGAACAGTGGGTTAACTGCCTTGTTCAGGGGCAGAAGGACAGATTTTTACCTTGGCAGCTCGGGGATTCGATCTTGCAATCTTTCGTTTACTAGTCCAACGCTCTAACCACTAGGCTACCTGCCGCCCCAGTGACTTTTTCTGGGCTCCGTACTCCAGCACTTTTAATTTGAGGGTATTTTCATCCATATCGGTGAACAGTTTCAAAAGGACAGCACTCTTATACATAGTCCCTCCATTTCAGGAGACCAAAAGTATTGGGACAAATTCACTTATGTGTTTATTAAAGTAGTCAAAATATAAGTATTTGGTCCCATATTAATAGTACACAATGACTACATCAAACTTCTGACTCTACACATTTTCTGGATGCATTTGCTGTTTGTTTTGGATGTGTTTCAGATTATTTTGGGCCAAATTGAAATGAATGATACATAATGTATTGTGTCATTTTGGAATCACTTTTATTGTAAATAAGAATAGAATATGTTTATAAACACTTCTACATCCTCGAGGATCCTACAGATTATGCATAATCCTGAATGAATAATGAATAATTATGAGTGAGTAAATTCACCATTACAATAGCATAGGAGTACATGACAAATACACTTTTATATGATTTCTTGAAATGTAACATCCAATAAAACTGTAGCAGCTGGAAGCCAGCGTAACATTTTAGCCGTTTCGGCTAATACAAAATTCCACAGCCCTCCAAGGAGTCGTGACAACAGCGTGATTTTGAGGTATGGCTAAACTACCGCGACTATAGCCAACCCAAGCCAGGTCAGTTCCACCCTTCAGGGAAACAGAATCTGCTGGTTCTCATTTTAACCTTTAATTTGATTCAATTCAATAAGAAAGATGATATCATACTGAGGCACTCAATCCCTGAAATGAGAACCACTGCCTGTAGGTGATGCACCTGACCTGTCCAGGTATGTTACATGGAGATGACCTCTATGTGAACTGTACCCATGGATAGCGTATCAGCTATGCCAACATTGCCAATAGCCGAACGCTTCAGTGGAAGATTATCTGAGTCAAGTATGCACGCACGAACGCACCCACTAGACCTTTGAAACCATTAGAAACGCGCAAAACAAATGTATTTCTGTTATCTATATGATATGTTTGTCATGGTCATATAGGCCTAGGCTACTCTTAAAGCGTTATTGATATTTTCCTTTGTTATTCCTGTTTTTGTGTGGGCGGGCGGGTTTACAGACAGTGCCAATCCGAGTGTTTAAACTCATGTTCTCTGACATGCCCAAGACGCATAAAGCATCACCACCGAGAACCCACGCGTCCCGCCTCTCAATACCAAACACCTCATATCAGTTAACCCTTCCGGCATACTTTCACACAGAGCACCACCCACTCATTATTAGTGGCTCTATTTATGCATATGTGCTTCGATTATAATGTTTGGACATGTTTGTTGGATGCACGTCATACCGTCTATTTCCAACACAATTGCCGATGGAGGGGTTCGTGGTTCCTTGGAACGAGGATGGCCAGGACATCCGACACTTCCTAAGCCCCGGTCTGTCGCTCGTGTCCATGGCATTAGAGCGCTCTATCCCTCGGTGGTGTTTGCGGTCCGTGTCGGAGTATCCCCGGTGTTTGATTTTGATGGGGGTCCGTGGCTGCCTCCAAAGATGTTGCGGAGGCTTTAGGGTCGCCTGCTCCCGGGGAACGGGGAGCGAGAGAGAAAGGCTCTTTTTCGAGCATGGTGGTGGTACTTCCATCATAGTGCAAATTAAAATATCCCTTTTATATCTCAACTTATTGACACAAATAATAATATGGCTATATATTCTTTGACTTCAAATTACTAACCTATTAATGTCCATCATTGCCACTTAATCGTAGCCTACCCTGTGTAATTGGGTAGACAAAAGTGACCAAGTCAAGTGCAGTCCGATGTTATATGTAATATTCTAAATAATAACATGTAAACCTTTCGACAATTATCACAGTGGTACTGTCAGGCAGAGAATGTGACTAATTTCACCCAGAAAGTGTCTTTCTTTTTCCTACCGTTATCCAATTAAATTCCCAACCAAAAGTTAATCTCTCTTCTAAATGTAAAACGCTTCCCTTCTTTTTTGCTTAGAGCTTCGCCAATCGTTAAAGTATCCGTCTGGTAGGTGACGATAGCCACTCGCCGGTGCTTCAACCTGAAGTTTGACGCCTTGTCGCCCATTGCGCACTGGATCACTTTAGTTACAGAACAATGTATTGCTTTTATCAGCTCCTTGTTGCAGAATCACAGACCGCTGGTTCCTGTGCGATGCGGGGTATTATTGCTGCTCCCGACTGCACATGTCTGTTAAAGCTCGCTCGTAACCGCTCGGTCTCCAACTGTAGCCATAAAAAGTAACAATACCGTTGTGCATCTGGAACTACATAGGTTGAGCCGCACGCGCGGAGCCCACTGTCTCGACTTTCCCCTCAATTCAAATGTTTGATCCAATTATTTCAGTTTGAGATTAAATTAGACTTCGAACACTAGAACATCTCCATTAATTACATAATTTCGGTTGCCTTTGGAGTTGTGGTTGTGCCTGTATCCAAAACCCACGCGATGTTATTTTCTTTGCCGCTCTTCTTCGCACAATGCATTATCAAAATAAAAGGCTACCAGAAAAGCATTGACTGTCGAAGTCCTGTAGTCGCTGCTTCCATTATCTGTCCATTGTCACGTCTGAACTCCAGATTGACAAATGTTACATTAACCATAACGCATCATCAACCCCTCCAGTCCACCGCTCTCTCTCCCTCTTCTTTCTCGCTCGCTTTTTTCACTCCAGCAAGCCCACACCCGCCGCTCGGGTCCAGTTGGTTTATCTCTTTGGATTGAAAGGAATTTAATAATGAATTATTATTTCCCTCATGTTGCTTTCTTTTCTCGACAGTCAATTTTGTGCAAAGCGCATTTGACGGTATTCTCCTGAAAAGCCCTCGACATAAAATCAAAATAACTGATGTATTTTAATAGGCTACTAAATCGTTTTTCACCACTGTCTGCTTTTAGTGCACTGCCGACGTGGTCAAAAGTGTAAACCGTAGTAAATGGATAACCACCTCTCACAAAACGCGCTATTTGTTGTATCCGTTTTAGCTATTTGTCGCAGTCGTTCCACTGATGCTAGCTGTCACTTAGATTTCTCTGACCGTTTTCAGCGTAATTGGATCATATCTGGACACGCAGGGTTGAAACCAAGAGCAGTCTCAATGCAAGATGCGTTTGTAGAGCGCTTTCACAACTGCATTTCTACAACCTTCCGTTAATCATATTATCGTCTCATCTGCTGATGCATAATGCTCAGGGATTCTCAGCTCCACTTTTTATTCACAATCTCCGGGCAATGCTATGGCACCGTGGGCCATAGAATTAAGTATTTGTAATATCACATATGAGCACGTCTACTTACCCATAAAGGCATTAAACAATTAGATTTTTAATCTGCAGAAATTCTCTCACGTCAAACATCTTTTTTTGCTTATCAGTTAGATATTCTACAGCTATGGAGAGATGACTATAGGCTACGGGAATAATTTAAAGTCCCAGTGCAGTCAAAAACGTGATTTTCTGTGTTTCATATATATATATATATATATATACACACACACACACACACACACACACACAACATGACCAAAAGTATGTAGACACCTGTTTGTCAAACATCTCATTCCAAAATCATGGGTTATTAATATGGAGTTAGTCCGTTGCTGCTATAACAGCCTCCACTCCTCTGGGAAGGCTTTCCACTAAATATTGGAAATTTGCTGAGGGGACTTGCTTCCATTCAGCTACAAGAGCATTTGTAAGGTCAGGCACTGATGTTGGGACTGATGTTGGGCGAATAGGCCTGGCTTGCAGTCAGCGTTTCAATTCAGACCATTGTTCCTCCCACCAAACATTACAGTTGGCACTATGCATTGGGGCAGGTAGCGTTCTCCTGGCATCCGCCAACCCTACATTAATCTGTCAGACTGCCAGATGGTGAAGCGTGATTCATCACACCAGAGAATACATTTCCACTGCTCCAGAGTCCAATGGCGGTGAGCTTTACACCACTCCAGCCAACGTTTGGCATTGCGCATGGTGATCGTAGGCTTGTGTGCGCGGCTGCACGGCCATGGAAACCCATTTCATGAAGCTCCCGACGAACAGTTATTGTGCTGACGTTGTTTCCAGAGGCAGTTTGGAACTTGATAGTGAGTGTTGCAACTGAAGACAGCCGATTTTTACGAGCGTCAGCACTCGCCTGTCCCATTCTGTGAGCTTCTGTGGCCTACCACTTCGCGGCTGAGCAGTTGTTGCTCCTAGACAATTCCACTACACAATAACAGCATTTACAGATTCAGATAACTTGTAATGTCCTCAGAGGCAATTCATATTGCAGTAGTCATAACACATATCACATCTAAAAATGATAATAACTAGCAAAGGATATTTACAAACAAATAGGCAGGGTTAGTGCAGTTTCATAGTGCAAGTGCTAAGTGCAATTAGTCCAACATTTTGCAGAGCCGAAATTTGATGAACTGACTTGTTGGAAAGGTGGCATCCTATGACGTTGCCACATTGAAAGTCACTGAGCTCTTCAGTAAGGCCATTCTACTGCCAATGTTTGTCCATGGAGATTGCTTGGCTCTGTGCTCTAATTTATACACCTTTCAGCAACAGGTGTGGCTGAAATAGCCAAATCCACTAATTTGAAGGGGTATCCACATACTTTTGCATATATAGTGTATTTCCACACTGTGAGGATGGAATAGTACTGTGAAATTGTGAAAATTATGAAAATGCAGTTTAGTGTAAGAGCTGTTTGAAAAGAACACCTGAAATGTCTGCCTGTTATGTTGAGATGAAGTTTTGGCCTGCAGTATAAGTTAATAGATCAACAACAAATGGAGTTTCAAACCTTTCAGGTTACATATCCCTCCCATTAGGCTTGTCCAATTAGGCCCCTCACTCAAACCACTCCCAGACAGTCCTAGCAAAATTCTTGCTTGAGAAATTGTACTTTGCTAAGAAGATATTTTTGTTTATTTTTGTCTATAATTTTTAAAATTTTTATTAAACAGTAAGGTACTTAAATTGTTACCCAGAAATGATTTGATATTGAGATCAGTGGCAACTTGTCATTCAGGGCTGGTGGGACATATTTTTTGGGGGCTGGGGGCTTGACTGTTTTGCATGTTACTTTGGCATTAATACGAGTCACATATCAGTTTGCAAACAATGTAAATAAATAAATAAATATTTATATAATTGAGTTAATAAAGCCGCATACAATCATGGTCTCTTTTTTGTTTTCTTGAGTAAGGCAGCTCCAAAATGCAGGTGTTTCAACCTAGCTCAGTGCTTTCTGTTGTGGTGGTGCAAGCCAGCAGAAAATAGGAGTGCTGTGCCATGATTGGCTAAGTGTTCTGTCACTCATGGGGGAAACTAAGTCACCAGTCCTTAGTAAGAGTAAACATCGAAAATTCTAGCCCTATGCGTCCTGCCATATATGTACATTAGTAGTTCCCTTCCAAGAAGGCTCAAGATCATTGGCCATAGATAAAATTACATCAAATTACATTATATGTACAGCAGCTTTGATTGGACTGATCATGTCAACATCTTACTTTCAAAATCTTATCTAGCAGTCATCATCACGAATCAAGTTGACAATCTACTGGCAAATCCTGTTTAATCCTTGTCATATGAAGATAAATAATGAAGATAAAATGTATCGCTGCTCATCCACTGTACATAAACATTACACAACAAGTTGGAAATTGCAAATTCCACAATGAGTGGTTTGGAAGGAACCAGTGACCGCAAGCATTGCAACTGGGAAGTCGGGAATAAATTAGTTCAAACTGGGAAAATATGTTTTGAACGGTCATCCAACTCGGAATTGTCAATCTTTCTCTTTCTTTGATGACAAAATTTCCTCAAGAAGAACCACTGCGCCATCTTCCTGTTTAAGTGAGCACATCACCACAACGTGCGTCCAGAAATGTCTTATATGCTGCTGCATAAATGATGTAACATGCCAGGGAGACATGTATACAGTAGCTAAGAAAGTAATAATAAGTATATGTTGTGTAGTAAGCTATTAGTAGCCCATGTGCCTCACCCTAATAATTTGGTCTATTTTCACCTCTTAATTTCCCCTAACATTACCGTTCTGACTCAGTGGTGCACATATAGCCTATAATCTGTTTATGAGAAATATCATCATCTAATATTGTAAGAGCTTTCATTGTCTTCTTATTTGCCCCCTTTATTTGTCCTATGGTTCTGACTTGTGGTGTATAGGGAAAATACTTTACGAGCAGCCCATGTTCTGCATTCTGTCGCTGTACATTTCAAAAGTGATGAACACAGTTATATTTTTTATTTAACTAGGCAAGTCAGTCAAGAACAAATTTTTATTTACAATGACGGCCTACACCGGCCAAACCCGGACAAAGCTGGGCCAATTGTGTGCCGCCTTATGGGACTCCCAATCACGACCGGTTGTGATATATCCTGGAGGCTGTCTGTAGTGACGCCTCTAGCACAGAGATGCAGTGCCTTAGACCGATGTGCCATGTCCGTTTTAGCTCGCTTGTTAGTCTTAATTGAAAATACAGAATGCCTCTTATCCACTCATTGTTCCTTCAATTGTCAGTAGAAACCACATTTGTTTAAGCAAGTTAGCCATATCAGCTATGTTTTAAAAAAAGGCTGTAAACGAGGCTGAATTAATTGTTTCACTGCCAGACAAGGCTCCGCTGACAGCCAGGTGTAGTGGTGTTAAGGATTCACTCCATGGTGCTGGAAAGAAAGCTCTGCTATAGGGACAGCTTTATGTAGGCCCTAACAGTTTGTGGGCACCGATTGTTGCCGTTATAGTGCAATTCATGTATTGTTTAGTGTTGTGTTGTGTAGTGGCTTTGCTGGCAAGCATCTAAAAAATGTGGGAGGAGTTTGCCCCACCAAGATTTACATGCTAAAATCGCCACTGATTGATATAAAAACAGCTGCATTGGGCCTTTAATACAAAAATAATGGAACTTTGTATATTCACAATTTACAAGTCTAAATGCATTCTCCAAATCATAACCAAGATACCTGAGCCCTGTAACCACAGGACAAGGAACCTACACAGAGTCAAAATAATTACCCAGGGATGCTAACCCAGATTGACTCCAATGCTTCCTACCGTTGCTGGATGTCCTTTGTGTGATGGACCATTCTTGATACACATAGGAAACTGTTAAGCTGTCATTGAACACAAAGAACCCATCAGTGTTGCAGTTTAGTCATTTAGCAGGCACTCTTATCCAGAGTAACTTACAGTAGTGAGTGAATACATTTTTCATACTTATCCCGCATGGGAATTGAACTCACAACCCTGGCGTTGCAAGTGCCATTCTCTACCAACTGACCCACACAGTACCAGTTCTTCACACAAACTGGTGCTTCTGGCACCTACTACCATAACCCATTCAAAGGCACTTAAATATTTTGTCTTGCCCATTCACCCTCTGAATGGCACACACACAATCCATGTCTCAGTTGTCTCAAGGCTTAACAATCTTTCTTTAACTTGTCTCCTCCCCTTCATCTACACTGATTGAAGTGGATTCAATAAGGGACATCAATAAGGGATCATAGCTTTCACCTGGAAAGAGCAGGTGTTCTTAATGTTTTGTGTACTCAGTTTAAATACTATACCTGCTATGCTGATGAGGTAACATTATGAACACTACCATAGATACCTGATATACTTATGTCATGACGTTGCCCTCTTTGGGTACAGCAAGCACCATCCCCCGCTCTCTGCTTCTACAACAAGATGGCTGTGGTCAGAGTGAGGTCGTAAATTCCTAGGGAAGACCCTGCCATATGGCCACACAGTATAGAGAGAGAGTGAAGTTTCATAGAGAACAAAGGAATTTCTTCCACCTCACAGAACTTGAGGTCCAAACAACATTTACGTTCCGGAGAAGGTATAAAAGATCGGTGAAGAATCCAGCTACGAACTGGTTTGTTTGTTACAACTTGGGGTAGCTCATGGGAGACGGTGCGACCACATTACCATAATGCTGTTTATATAATAGCCTCAGATATGAGGTTTACATCTAATTGTTGTATATGATGAATGAGTGAGGATGATCCTGTTTGTAAAATGGTGTAATGTGATTTTGGACTGTTTAATGAAGGAAACTCCAATTCCCTTTTGAGTTTAACTAAATCAGAGGACCGCCCATGAGCCCAGTTGGGTTCAGGCATCCTGGGACTGCAATCCTTTTCTGCAATTCCGAGTAAAACCCAACTTTGAGAAATTCTCAGTAGACCATGTGTCTCTCAATCACAGGAGGACAAAGGTTGCAGACCATTGCTGAATCTTTTAACCACCATACCACGTGGTTAAACTCTTAAGACTATGATACCAACAGAATAAGAACAAGTCTTTGATATTAATTACTAGTCTACAGCTAGGAATTCGGTATTATTGAACGCGAAGAACGACAACCGCCGAAACACCCATTCTACAACAACATGAATGAATGTCGCTCTGAAGTATCCCCTCTAACAGAAAGCGAGAGAGAGAGAGAGAAGGACAATTCTACAAAAGAAACAAACTTTTCAACAGCGATCAAGACAACACACGCTCAGTGTGTTGTCTTGATCGCTGTTGAAAAGTTTCTTTTGTATTATATATTTATATATATATATATATATATATATATATATATATATATATATATATATATATATATATATATATATATATATAGCGATTGTTCCCGAATGAGTGAGCATTCATGTGCAAAGGATTGGCATTTCAATTGTTATAATTATTAACTCTGTAGTGACTTCTCAGTCGACCCCACTTCCCTTTTGTCTAACAAGCCGCCATGCCAGTTTAGCCCACTAGGGCACATTTCCCGATAATTTCTTGTAACTACATTGACTTTGTTTGTTTGTTTATGCATTTCTGTGAATTACTTAGTAATAAATACATGATTTAAGACAACTGATGTATGGATGACTCAGTGAAGACTGGGTTCGTGCAGATAACCAACAATTTACGACGTTTGGAATGAGACTAAGGTGAGGTAAAATAAATAAATCATTCAAAGACTAATTGATCAGATATAAAATATCTGAAAAGTTAAGGAAATTATAATTTTGTAATCTGAATATTTTCCTTGGTGCCCCGACTTCCTATTTAATTAGTTACATGATTAATCAGTTTAATCGCGTAATACTAATTACAGAGAATCTTTGATAAAAAACGAAGTCTTCAATTTAATGATAGTAAAGACACGACACTTATGAGGAAATGTTATAATCATTACCATATAAATACCTGTTAAGCTGATGAGGTGTCCTTATAAAAGCTAGCATATAAATGCTGGATGTGCTAATGAGGTACCATTATAAACACTACCCTATGAATACCGGCTATACTGATGAGGTAACGTTATATGAGGACACTACCTTATCGATAAATAACCTGCTGGTAAGTGAGATAGGAAGCCATGGGAATTATATGAGTTTACTAGATTAATGATAAGTGACGATCCATCCAGACCAGCCTTACTGACTGAACTTTCGTAAACTATATTACCTGTGCTGGCGAAATACCATGAAGGTTATTCACATTTAGCCCCCTGTAGAAATCTCACATTAGTCCTCTGAATATAGTGTATGCATATCTGTCTGTCTGTCTCTCTGTGAGAGTGAGCGCTCAACATAAACCTGTGCCTGCTGGGTATTTGATGTTTTGGAATATTGATATTAAGATGATTCCGGTAAAGGAGCGCGCTCTCTCGCTCTTTGACGCATCACCAACACATGAAAGTCTCCTCTATTTATATCATGACAAGAAAAGCCCTGTGTCTGTCTGGCCTCTGTCCCAAGCTGTGTGTAGTGTAAGCACCAGGGAATTCTGGGAATTGGACCTCCTCTTATGGAGGACAATGAAACATTAATCCACACCACTTTTCTGACAGTGAAGAATAATCTTGCCTGGCCACTAACATTGTGTGTATCAGTAAATATGTGGTTGTTCATTTGAACTGTAGGACAATGGGTGGTGGAAGGTAGTCCATATAAACTCATATACCACCATGTCAATGCAGCCATGCATAACAATGTATTTTGGTGGAAGGTAGTCCATACATGCTCATATACCACCATGTCAATGCAGCCATGCATAACCATGTATTTTGGTGGAAGGTAGTCCATACATGCTCATATACCACCATGTCAATGCAGCCATGTATAACAATGTAATAATGTATTTTGGTGGAAGGTAGTCCATACATGCTCATATACCACCATGTCAATGCAGCCATGCATAACAATGTAATAATGGATTTGGGTGGAAGGTAGTCCATACATGCTCATATACCACCATGTCAATGCAGCCATGTATAACAATGTAATAATGGATTTGGGTGGAAGGTAGTCCATACATGCTCATATACCACCATGTCAATGCAGCCATGCATAATGCAATAATGGATTTTCTTCCAGCGGGGTATCTGATGTCATTTGTATAAACCTAGAAATAACCTGTGTCTACATTCTTTTTCTGCAGTGGTGGTGAAGGAGCGTGTTCATATTAGCTATGAGCCCGTTACCGACCGGCATCCTCCTTTAAACTCCATTTGAAACTGCACTGTGTGTGTGTGTGTTTGTGAGAGAGATGACGTGATCTAATGTATTAGGAATGGGAGACCTTGAGACTGGTTTACTTTGGGGACCAGCTGAGCAACATTTATGACTTTAAAGTCCAGATAAGTAGATTTAGAAGCTTCTTAAGACCATATTGATGAGGCTGAGGGGTTGGAGAGGATATCTGAGAGCAAGATCCAGTAGCTGACCCTTCCGCAAGGCTGTCCAATTTCCTCACTGCCGCTCTCCCATCTCCCCATCCACTGCCATGGCTTCTGTTTCAAACACAATTAGCAATGATGCTGAGTCTATATGGAACATGGGCATTGGACACCACGGATGTGACACCACTGAAATGGGGAGTACATGGCAAAGCAGATGCTTATTTTAACTTAGGAACCAGAGGGGCTGGACCCATTGGCCACCACATAGATTCCTGATTAATAAAACATCGCAGGCAGCCTTACATTTTTCACATCGCCTACCAAAGCTTTTATACAGTCAGCGATGCAAGTGGAAAGGGTAGTTTAAGAGGTATTCATGCTAAAAACAGCTCCATTATTTGGACGTGAGTGATTTGTAACACCCCCCCCCCCAAAAAAGTCTCTGGTAGATTAAGTGTTCAATTGCTATTATACTATACACTATACTGATTATAAACTGAAATGATCCTGCAGAATAGGCACACTTCATGTCTAAGTGTAGCACAGGGAGAACATCACTCTGCTGCTGATATTTACAGTGCAGTCCTCATAGCGCTTCTCCCACCCTCCTGTATTTTGGAAAATCACAGGTTTCTGCAGCAACTGTGTGCAGGGTGACTGCGTGGGTGGAAATATGAAAGGCAGAAATCTAAATGTGTCTGACACACCGTCCACTGAGCCGCGTTTGGTGGTTCCCCCAGAGCGCTCTGGTTACAGAGAGCAGGCACCACAAGAGAGATTAAAGGCACTAAAAGTATCAAATACACAAAATGGAGGTGTGCAGATGTGTTTCCAATATGCTAAAATGATGCAACCATCTGAGCAACGTTCCATTTCTATGGTAACATTTGTTTCCTTTGCCATAAAATTGATATGAACGTTCCATTTAAACCATATGATAAATGGTGTTCAGCCAACATTCCCTGCCTAAATATAACAAACATTTCCTCTACATAGCATCTAATTGGTTTCATCTCAGTGCCCCAGTCAAGAACACTGCTGCTTCTAGCAGTTGTAACCAGGAGACAGTAACAGCCAACCAAAGTCACCTTGTAGCCTGATTACAGGATGGAGGAGGACCTGCCTCTTCAGTCCCCCTCGTTTCTTACAGTAGAGGAGCTGAGGGGCACCAACAGTAAAATATTTGACCACGGTGTGCCCGAACCCAACGGTTTCCACAAAAATCCCAGTGCTGGTGCCCTGGACGTCATCAGCGCTTTTTCAGCTATAAGATGCAAGGAAACAAAAATCTTTATTTTTTTGTTTAAATTGGACAAGTTCAGGTAGTCATGCGTCCAGTTCGAAACATTTTCACCCTACTGAACACAACCATGTACCCTAAACACCAGTCAACTTCCCCTCCTATTACCCACTGACTACTCAGTTTTGTCCAGTTCTCCCTCTAAGAGAGTTAATTTTCACTCATGTCAGTCTCTCCATTTAAATTTCTCTCCATTTCATCATATTGACATTTATCCTCCTCGCCACAAATGGCCATGGCTTTGGAGTCAAGCTGTGTCAGCCAGTATCAATTGCCAGCGCCACGTTCACCGAGTGTAAAGTAGACTAACATCTTTTCCATGTCTAACTCTGGGACTGTATTGTGCATGTGCGAGAGGTGCCTTGGGCCATAAAGCATAACAGACCCAGAAACAAGACAAACAACTATCCTCTCTCCTAACAGCAGAAGCCATACTTGGTCAGTTTGTATCTGTATTCTGAAGCTATCTATTGTATCATTGATTCACCTTGACAGTGGTTTCAAAGGCAGCCAATGAAAATTTCAGTTGATGAATAGCAGAATTTGTAGTTTACGAAAGACTATTGAAAAGCAGTCCTTGTGCAGACCTACAACCAAAAATGAGTGCTAACTAAGTGCCAACTAATTGGTATTATGGGGTTGCTTTTGGCCAGTTATTATAACCCATTTGCATGAGTACAGGACTCCAAATGTATTCATTTGACAGTTAAGGTTTATGGAGGTATTGTTATAAATAACATGAACAACCCAAAAGGGGGACTGCAGAGAGCCATAAGAGTAACAATCATTTACTTGTAAGTTTGATCTGTGTTCCTCACTTATGAGAGGAGGCAGGGAGTCTCAGGTGTGGCGGCTGCATCCATTGCAACATTGTCAACCAAACTTTGCAAGTCAGTGTTGTCCTGAGTTAACAGCATCAAAATGTAACAACTGCTGTCTAACACAGCCAGCGTATTGACCATGGAAATGACTTGACCACAAAAATATGAATTAAATAACATTTACTTGCTCCAAAACAGACATATGGCAGTACAGATGACAGAAGAGATGAGCTTCTTGTATTCATGTCATACAGCAGCACATCTGGGTCTATACAGAACATGGGGAAATCTGCCATGTGGCTGCACTTGATAATGGTCACTAAAATATACACTAAGTATTGAGCAGCAGTTTCAATCTTAAAACAGACCAGAAGCCAAAGATATGATTGAGAAAACAAGAGTTTAGGACTCCGAGGAAATGTTCAAGCTTTAAAGTATGTACACGGCAAAAACAAAGGGGGGGATGTAGTCAAAAAGCTCAGAGGGGGAAGATGATGACAGGGAAAAACTGTTAAGGCACAAGTGTAATTGCAGTTCCCATCAGAAGTCAAGAGGTAATGGTGATCACAATCAAAATGTCAACCAGATTATTCTTCACAGACTAAGAACTCAATCACTGACCAATCATAAGCTTAATATCCATGCAAACCTCCCGAGGCAGACAGAGTAAACACCCGTTAAGAGTCACTGGACACTCCCATCACAGTAACACTTCAGATAGGAAGTCAACTTCTCCTGGACTGGTACACTGGATAAATTCTACAACTGTCAAGCTTGATTAAATATCAGTTTAGCCCCTGAGGATAAACAGCCCCCCCTGCTGGTCTACAGGAGGGGGACAGCTACATGGGAGCCAACCTAGCCATGGCTCATTAATAAATGACAGTAGTTAATTCATGTTTAGGCTCTGAGTGGATAGGGGCCACAGGTGTCCCTGCTTACTGTTATAATCTGTAGATATTAAAGTCGGATAAGGCACAGCAACCATCCCCTCCGAACAAATGAGCGCAAGTCAGGTGCCATGGTGGTTGAGATGCAAATACTAACTCAGACAAAGAGCTCACGTCAACACAGAATACACCGATTTGGCAGAGCACAGGTTGAAAAAAAATAAAAAGTGAGAACAGAAATTCAACAAACCTGGAGAATTGTGACCCAGCTGTGTCCTACAAGTGCAACACTAAAACACTCAGTGCAGAGAACAGGCTCCCAAATGAGATGGAGGGGTGGAAGAGTGAAGGGTTGAAAACAGCATATTCCAGACTAGTTTTTGGTAAGGCGACAGTTCTTCCAAAGGACTAAAGACAGAAAGGCAGTACTGCTACACAGATCTACGTGAATCCAAGTAAAGGCCTGAATCCTGTCCAGACAGTCAGTACATAACCCCTGTAGGAGGAAGGAGCGGGAAAAACACCATCCATCCAATCAAACAAACTAATGAACTATATACAAAAATATTGGGAGGCAAAACATTTTAAAATAGAAACCCGTTGACACCATCACAACAGGAAGAAAAAGCTAATGCAAAAAGATTTTAAAAAATAAAATTAAAATAGTGTTCAGCCAACCAATGAAGAGAATACGCAGAAGAAAAAAGACCTGAAATCAGATTTTACAATTATTTTCTTATAGTACAAGGTCACTCCCAGTTTTTAAACAAAAGGATTTCCTGAATGAAAAAAAAACACATTAAAAAAAAGATAAAACTTAAAATTTACAAGCACACTGAAATCATCAAACTCCCATACACTGGCACGCATTGTTATGTCCTGATCAGCGACAGGCTGCACCCCCAGCGCCCTCCAGGGATCGCTGGCAGGAACACAAGTGAGAGACCACTGGACCACCAAGCCCAAACCTAAAAACTGATTGGAGGAGCTCAGGGGTGAAATGGAGCCATGAGCCACATCCTGGCTGTTAATTGGCAACTCATACAAGAAGCTTTGATTGGTTTACATTAGAAGATACGCTTGCGTTTCAGGTAGGAGTCAGCATAGTGGCCCCCAAGGCCCTGGGAGTGTTGTCCCACATAGCCCCCTTCCGGGCTGGGCTCTGGAGACGGAATCAGACGCTTGTGACCACCAACGGGAGTCTACAGGGGGCAGAGACATAACCACTGTCAATGCCATGGTGAGAAATGGGGACAGAAAAGGAAATGGCAGTCAAACTTACAATGACAAAGAGGCACACTGACCTTCATCCCCAGACCAGATGTGTGTGTGTTAGAGTGAATCACCGGAGGCATGCCCACAGCCTGAACAGACAAACAGTGTTCAGTGATCAAAACAGAGCCACAAAGCATTGGTCTCATCTAAAAAGGCACAATATGATTTCCAGTGAAGACGGCCAGCTTGGGTCTTTGTGAGTGTAAAACTAAAAAAAAGGGAACAAACAGGCACAGTAAAGCCTGATCTATCCCTTCAACTTTGACAGTCCACTCAAACAAAAATATGCAATATCGAATATCCACATCTTACTTCACAGGATTTTGCTACAAAATCTCTGCAGGGCAATTCTCCACCATTTTTTTTGTCATTGTTCTGCCAGCATGGCTACTGTGGTTATGCAACAATGTGCAGCTTCAAGCATATCAGATAATGTGTTGTCCGCATTCGTCTGAGTGGACCAAGGACACGCAGACTAGGTAAATCATTTCAATTAACATTTGCAGCCCAACTGTTTCATAACATTTAGAACTTAGATCGTCCAACATGATGGGTGCTACGCGAGCCAACAGACGTCAAGACTAGAGGTCGACCGATTAGGATTTTTCAACACCGATACGATAATTGGAGGACCAAAAAGGCCGATTAATCAGCCGATTTTTTTTATACTTCTTTTGTAATAATGACAATTACAACATTACTGAATGAACACTTATTTTAAACTTAATATAAAACATCAATAAAATCAATTTAGCCTCAAATAAATAATGAAACATGTTCAATTTGGTTTAAATAATGCAAAAACAAAGTGTTGGACAAGAAAGTAATATGTGCCATGTAAAAAAGCTAACATTTAAGTTCTTTGCTCAGAACATATGAAAGTTGGTGGTTCCTTTTAACATGAGACTTCAATATTCCAAGGTAAGAGGTTTTAAGTTGTAGTTAATATAGTATTTATAGGACTATTTCTCTCTATACCATTTGTATTTCATTAACCTTTGACTATTGGATGTTCTTATAGGCACTATAGTATTGCCAGTGTAACAGTATAGCTTCCGTACCCCTCCTCGCCCCTACCTGGGCTCGAACCAGGAACACATCGACAACAGCCACACTCGAAACATCGTTACCCATCGCTCCACAAAAGCCGTGGCCCTTGCAGCGCAAGGGGAATAACTACTCCAAATCTAAAAGTGAGTGACGTTTGAAACAGTATTAGCGCACACCCAGCTAACTAGCTAGCCATTTCACATTGTTTACACCAGCCATTAGGCTGATAGGCTTGAAGTCATAAACAGCGCTGTGCTTGTGAAGAGCTGCTGGCAAAACGCACGAAAGTGCTGTTTGAATGAATGCTTAAGAGCCTGCTGCTGCTCAGACTGCTCTATCAAATCAGACGTAATTATAACATAATAACACAGAAATATGAGCCTTTGGTCATTAATATGATCAAATCCAGAAACTATCATTTCAAAAACAAAACGTTTATTATTTCAGTGAAATACGGAACCGTTCGGTATTTTATCTAACGGGTGGCATCCCTAAGTCTAAATATTGCTGTTACATTGCACAACCTTCAATGTATGTCATAATTACATAAAATTCTGGCAAATTTGTTTGCAATGAGCCAGGCAGCCCAAACTGTTGCATATACCCTGACTCTGCGTGCAATGAACACAAGAGAAATGACACAATTTCACCTGGTTAATAATGCCTGCTAAACTGGATTAGTAGTTTTACTAGTGATTATGATGGATTGTTTTTTATAAGATGAATTTAATGCTAGCTAGCAATTTACCTTGGCTTCTATTGCATTCACGTAACAGGCAGGCTACTCGTGGAGTGTAATGGTTAGAGCGTTGGACTAGTTAACTGTGCGGTTGCAAGATTGAAATCCCTGAGCTGACAAGGTGAAAATCTGTCATTCTGCCCATGAACAAGGCAGTTAATCAACAGTTCCTAGGCAGTCATTGAAAATAAGTGTGTTGTTAACTGACCTGCCCAGTTAAATAAAATTTAAAAAAGTATAATTTGGAAATCGGAACTTCTGATTAATCGGTCGACCTCTAGTCAAGACATCTCCGCTAAGTCTAAATAACAGAGGTCAACCTTTATATTTTGATCACACTCAATCATTAGATCGGTTGATTACATTGGAAAGAGGCAGAGAGAAAGTCTAAGCAGCATTGGGGTGGGCATCAGTGTGGGCCTACCTTGTTGAGATGGCTGGAGGGGAGGCTGCCGGGGCCGGGTGCCACCGAGCTGTAGTAGGAAGACGAGGGCGGGCTACTATAGTGGGAGGAGGCCTGCTCACTGTAGCCGGGGTGGCCAAACCGCTACAGAGACATTCATCATGTTATTCTATGCTGCATGTACAGTTCCACACACACACACACACACTTTTTTTTTTAAAGACTACAAAGGGGAGTAGAGATTGAAAAGGCAAGAGATGCCTCAGTTTGAAGGCTGGATGTGAATAGTGGAGATGGTTTAGTGTCTTACCTGCTGTCCGAACCCTGCCAGAGCTCCAGTGTCCAGAGCCTCCTGCTGTTCATACAGATGGCCCAGAGGATCCTGGGGAGAAAGGAGCCAGATGCCATTAAACCTACTGCTCATATAACCAAGTTAAGACTGTACCGTACACTTAAACCACAGCTTCAAGCTTTTTGGTGGCGCATCTGGCTAGTACATTGTCAAGAGGGCAGTCCCGTGTTTGTGAGGCAGAAGACCCTAGGTTCAAACCATTGTGAGGACAGGGTTGCTAGACAGGGAGAAAGTGGTGCTGATAAGCAGGCCCAGTGTGTTCCATCACACTAGAAAAGTCCATGCACTGACCACTGGGCAGCCAGAGCTAGAAAACCCACCGGTGGCCACAATGACCTTAACCAAGACAGCAGTGTCCTCGGATATCAAATAAACATCAATGACCAGGCATTCTATCACAACATCAGATCAGCCATGCCAGGCAGTAGGCCTGGACAGTAAAGGTTAGAGGATAAGGGGGACCTACCTGGTGTATTGGGGGGTAGTCTGGGGTGTAGGACTCCTGGTAGCGCAGCCTGTAGTTACAGTGGATGTTCTGTGTGCGCTGGTTGGATGAGTTGCCTAGCGCTGGTCTCTTCCTGTAAGGGTGGGGCCTGCAGTTGGTGCCTGAGTGAATGACGGCAGGAATGGAAAATGTCAAAAACCCTACGGGTCAATACCGGGAAGGAATCAGAATCAAACTTCACAGTATGCAGACATTAGGAGGGGCAGCTCACCTGATGGGAACAGGCTGTGGACATTGAAGGGGTTCTGGGGAAGATTCACATCATTGGGAGGGTGTCCTAGTATGGACAACTATTGGAGAAGACACAAAAATAATAAAAAAATTAAATTAAATCAGGGGACTTGATGTTATGTAATGAGGCACAATGACTTGAGCATCCCTCCTAGTAGGGACAATATTAGAAAAGTATACAGAGTATTTTAATCATACCCCAGGTGCTGTAGGCCCCTCTGCCCCCATCACTCCACCCAGGTGGGAGATGGACATGCCCTGGAGAGTGGGGGAGGGGTTCTGGGAGAAGCTGGTGGGAGACTCTCTGCCCAGGGGCCGACCCATAGAGTGGGGGTTTATGGGCCCCATAAGGTCTGACTGGAGGCCCAGGGATGGAACCACAGCGCCTGGGGACAGGAGACAAACACCTTATTAATATAACAAACACCCCATCACTACACTGTAGAGAGCCCTGAGATCAAACAAAATCAATACACTGAAAATCAATACAACACTAACACAGTAAATAACCTAGATGTAATAAGTACTGCCCAAATCCACTACATGTGTAAAGAAGCTGTAATGTAAATCACTAACAGACCAGCAGGGCTAGCATAGCATGCATATGCTCAGCATCAATATAGATCATTGCTGTATGTGATAAATAAATCAAACTAGAGAAACAGCCACTAGTGAGTTGTATAGGCAATACAAAATAGACTTTAGTCATTCCAATAAAGTATTTTAAAATGAGATGAATGGAAGGCCAAACCTTGAGGCAGGTCTCCCAGCAGATGGACTCCCTGCTGGAGAGGCATAGCAGCCAGAAGGGTGTCCCCCATCAGTCCTGCCTGTAGGAGACACGAGTTACACACACACACAACCTCAGTGACCCACAAGATGATAAAACAAACAGTCTACATACCAGATATTTACTGAACCAAAAATGGCATCACATTTAAGAATTATGTCAGTCAAGAGAATTCACAGTAAAACACTTCAAAACCAAACCATTAATATTACTAGAAAAGCACCTCAAAAAGAACACAGCAGAAAGAAACACTTTCCAGAGGAAGAGCATTTACCAGCTTTGGTTTAGGGAGCAGCCCCTTCACGACAAACCTATATCAACCACACGCACATCTACACACACACGCTCAGTGATCACTCACACAGGGGAGTAGTCGATTCTCTTTACTGTGCAGCACCTGAGCCCAGAGAAGATGATTTCCCAAAAAGGCTTGCTGATAGTAGAGGAGAGAATAAAGTAGGAGAAGTGTGGATGAGAGAGACTACTGAACCAACATAAGAGGGGAGAGGAGCTGGAGGTGAGAGAGGTGGTGAGTATGCAGGGTATGGTATGCAGGGTACCTGTTGAACTTGGGCCTGGTTCTGGAGGAGGAGCTGGAGCAGAGCAGCAGAGAGGGCGGGGTTAGCCAGCAGTGGAATGGTGGGAGCAGCACCAAGGAGACCTGCAGAGAGACCATTTGACCTTAGGACCTGACAACCTATTATTTCACCACGCATTAAAGGTGCAATATGGCATCCTTGTTGCTAAAATTCTAATAATTTGCCTAATTTCAGTTTGTCACAAAACAAGCAAGTGTAGAGAATCATTGTGTGACCTAAACCGCTGTGAAATATATTTTCAGCTGGTGTACAAAAGTGACACACAAAAAAAAAAAAAATATTGAGAAGCATAGAAATTGCGCACATAGAAAAAACCTCTCATTTCCCAGCCTTGCTTACAATGAGAATGACAGATCTTTAACTCACATTCTATGTGAATTTGGTCGGGTCCCCGAAAAAGTTAACCATTACAGCTTAAAAACACGTGTCAATCTCATTCCACAGAATTTCTACGGGGTTTGGCTCCTTTGTACTTGCATGATGAATTAAGGTCACTAATTAGTAAGGAACTCCCCTCACCTGGTTGTCTAGGTCTTAATTGAAAGGAAAAACAGACACTATGCCCACCATGAAATTAGTTTGACACCCCTGCTTTAAATCATTAACACCAGGGTAAGAGACTCATACCATACATTGTCATCCTTTAGGAAATGGCATGATCTTACTCACCTTGTTTCCTGCCCTGGGTGAGGGGGTTGAGCAGCATCTTGAGGGTGGCAGGGTTACTGAGGCCTGTGAGGATCTGCATGGCTGTGGGCTCAGGGAGGAGACCTTTCCCTCGGTTCAGGGCCTGTGGAGAGGGAAGAGGAGGACAGCCATTCAGAACAGTTGTTTTACCACAGTAACATAAGGGAGTAATAGTTCAAACGTCTGGTATGGCAACCAAGAAGTCTTTACCATGGTCTGGGCAGCGATGAGGGCAGCCAGCATGCTCCGTCCCGGGGGTCCAGGGGCACAGAAGGAGACCCGGATGTGGGTCCCACCTAGCGCCCTGCCGTCAGCCTCTCTCTGCACCTGCTCAGCCATCTCTGCCGAGGAGAACTCCAACACGGCAAACCGCCGGAAACTGTCATCCTGGCCCTGAGCCAACTGAATAAAGGAAAATTAAGTTAAATATGCATTCCTTATGCAATCAGTCCAAAACTAATGACTAAGCCTTGGTTCTGCCAAATTCACTACATTCTGTTTGCCATTGAAATAGGTTTACGCAGAGAATTCAGTAATATTAAACTTCTTGACATTGTTAAAAACATCATCCACACAATAACTTTCCATACAGCAATTAGTAGAAAGGAGTATTTGATACAATGGTAGAGACAGTAGGTGGGATTAAACTGAATCATGCCCAGTGGCATTCTGTAATATAAAGTAGAGAAAATACTTCATGTCCAAATTTCTTCTCTAGTTTGCCACAGCTACGACTGGAGTCTCAACTTTTAAAAGCAATTACCAATCAATGATCTAAAAAAAAAAAAGTAATAAACAATGTATGAAGACCAAGTGAGCTATGGAAAAAATCATGAGCTTCATAGTCCTGATTTAGCCTGTCCAATAGTTAAATTACCTCACTCGCACTATTACACAACAGTGTTCTGCCAGACCTCAAATTACTGTGCCCTATAGGTATATGAGTGTATGTGGTGCCAAAAGGACAGTGCTGTCTCATTCCAGAAAGGCCTGTAAGGGCCAGAGGCCTGCTGACTGACACCACCTGGGAGTCAGGTGGTCATCACCATAGAAACCAGCAATGCTTATTGCTAAAGAAACAGAGTGGCCACAGGAAAAGCAGGTCAAAGGTGAGGGCTCAAAAGCCAGATTCATACAGAAACTCAATACATATGCACCTCCTTTATGTGAACTTCCCAAGACCCTGTCATCACTACAGATGCCCCATGATAACACAGCTCTGCTACAAGGTTCAGATGGTTACCTCAAACAGATGTGTAAAACACACTTGCTCAGTGTAAAACAAAAGCAGTTGCCAGTGTTTCCCCTACATGAACTTAGCAGCAGTCCACCACCATTTTTAAAATCGTGGCCACCACTGAAAAAATGGAATATATAATAAAAAATTCAGGACGGTAAAACATTCAGTGTAAACTTAAACCAGACATAAAGTATGTAGACAAGACAATGGAGCTAAACTACACTGCTCAAAAAAATAAAGGGAACACTAAAATAACACATCCTAGATCTGAATGAAATATTCTTATTAAATACTTCTCTTTACATAGTTGAATGTGCTGACAACAAAATCACACAAATTATCAATGGAAATCAAATTTATCAACCCATGGAGGTCTGGATTTGGAGTCGCACTCAAAATGAAAGTGGAAAACCACACTACAGGCTGATCCAACTGATGTAATGTTCTTAATAAAACAAGTCAAAATGAGGCTCAGTAGTGTGTGTGTGGCCTCCACGTGCCTGTATGACCTCCCTACAACACCTGGGCATGCTCCTGATGAGGTGGTGGATTGTCTCCTGAGGGATCTCCTCCCAGACCTGGACTAAAGCATCCGCCAACTCCTGGACAGTCTGTGGTGCAACATGGCGTTGGTGGATGGAGCGAGACATGATGTCCCAGATGTGCTCAATTGGATTCAGGTCTGGGGAACGGGCAGGCCAGTCCATAGCATCAATGCCTTCCTCTTGCAGGAACTGCTGACACACTCCAGCCACATGAGGTCTAGCATTGTCTTGCATTAGGAGGAACCCAGGGCCAACCGCACCAGCATATGGTCTCAAGGGTTCTGAGGATCTCATCTCGGTAACTAATGGCAGTCAGGCTACCTCTGGCGAGCACATGGAGGGCTGTGCAGCCCCCCCAAAGAACCTGCTTTCATCTGTGAAGAGCACAGGGCGCCAGTGGCAAATTTGCCAATCTTGGTGTTCTCTGGCAAATGCCAAACGTCCTGCACGGTGTTGGGCTGTAAGCACAACCCCCACCTGTGGACGTCGGACCCTCATACCACCCTCATGGAGTCTGTTTCTGACCGTTTGAGCAGACACATGCACATTTGTGGCCTGCTGAAGGTCATTTTGCAGGGCTCCTCCTTGCAAAGGCGGAGGTAGCGGTCCTGCTGCTGGGTTGTTGCCCTCCTACGGCCTCCTCCACATCTCCCGATGTACTGGCCTGTCTCCAGGTAGCGCCTCCATGCTCTGGACACTACGCTGACAGACACAGCAAACCTTGCCACAGCTCACATTGATGTGCCATCCTGGATGAGCTGCACTACCTGAGCCACTTGTGTGGGTTGTAGACTCCGTCTCATGCTACCACTAGAGTGAAAGCACCGCCAGCATTCAAAAGTGACCAAAACATCAGCCAGGAAGCATAGGAACTGAGAAGTGGTCTGTGGTCCCCACCTGCAGAACCACTCCTTTATTGGGTGTGTCTTGCTAATTGCCTATAATTTCCACCTGTTGTCTATTCCATTTGCACAACAGCATGTGATATTTCTTGTCAATCAGTGTTGCTTCCTAAGTGGACAGTTTGATTTCACAGAAGTGTGATTGACTTGGAGTTACATTGGGTTGTTTAAGTGTTCCCTTCATTTTTTTGAGCAGTGTGTTATTAACACATACATACAAATTAACACATACATACACAGTGGGGCAAAAAAGTATTTAGTCAGCCACCAATTGTGCAAGTTCTCCCACTTAAAAAGATGAGGCCTGTTATATTCATCATAGGTACACTTCAACTATGACAGACAAAATGAGAGAAAAAGAAACAGAAAATCACATTGTAGGATTTTTTATGAATTTAATTGCAAATTATGGTGGAAAATAAGTATTTGGTCACCTACAAACAAGCAAGATTTCTGTCTCTCAGACCTGTAACTTCTTTAAGAGGCTCCTCTGCCCTCCACTCGTTACCTGTATTACTGGCACCTATTTGAACTTGTTATCAGTATAAAAGACACCTGTCCACAACCTCAAACAGTCACACTCCAAACTCCACTGTGGCCAAGACCAAAGAGCTGTCAAAGGACACCAAAAACAAAATTGTAGACCTGCACCAGGCTGGGAAGACTGAATCTGCAATAGGTAAGCAGCTTGGTTTGAAGAAATTAACTGTGGGAGCAATTATTAGGAAATGGAAGACATACAAAACCACTGATAATCTCCCTCGATCTGGGGCTCCACGCAAGATCTCACCCCGGGGGGTCAAACTGATCACCAGAACGGTGAGCAAAAATCCCAGATCCACACGTGGGGACCTAGTGAATTACCTGCAGAGAGCTGGGACCAAAGGAACAAAGCCTACCATCAGTAACACACTACGCCACGAGTGACTCAAATCCTGCAGTGCCAGACGTGTCCCCCTGCTTAAGCCAGTACATGTCCAGGCCCGTCTGAAGTTTGCTAGTGAGCATTTGGATGATCCAGAAGAAGATTGGGAGAATGTCATATGGTCAGATGAAACAAATTTAACTTTTTGGTAAAAACTCAACTCGTCGTGTTGAGGACAAAGAATGCTGAGTTGCATCCAAAAAACACCATACCTACTGTGAAGCATGGGGGTGGAAACATCATGCTTTGGGGCTGTTTTTCTGCACCAGGACGACTGATCCGTGTAAAGGAAAGAATGGGGCCATGTATCGTGAGATTTTGAGTGAAAACCTCCTTCCATCAGCAAGGGCATTGAAGATGAAACGTGGCTGGGTCTTTCAGCATGAAAATGATCCCAAACACACCGCCCGGGTAACGAAGGAGTGGCTTCGTAAGAAGCATTTCAAGGTCCTGGAGTGGCCTAACCAGTCTCCAGATCTCAACCCCATAGAAAATCTTTGGAGGGAGTTGAAAATCTGTTGCCCAGCAACAGCCCCAAAACATCACTGCTCTAGAGGAGATCTGCATGGAGGAATGGGCCAAAATACCAGGAACAGTGTGTGAAAACCTTGTGAAGACTTACAGAAAACATTTGACCTCTGTCATTGCCAACAAAGAGTATATATACAACAAAGTATTGAGAAACTTTTGCAGGTGACCAAATACTTATTTTCCACCATTTTCAAATAAATTCATAAATCCTACAATGTGATTTTCTGGATTTTTCTCATTTTGTCAGTCATAGTTGAAGTGTACCTATGATAAATTACAGGCCTCATCTTTTTAAGTGGGAGAACTTGCACAATTGGTGGCTGACTAAATACTTTTTTGCCCCACTGTATATAAAACCAAGATCTTTAAGAACTAACAAGCAAAGTAAAAACAGTCCAGGACAAACTAAAACTCAATGTCATGGCGTTGGCCATCCATTGATTTTGTTTTACATTTGAGTCATCCAGATAGCATAAGAAAATTGTATAAGCAATGGCAAAGTGTATAATAGCTCTAAAACTGCTAATTTTCTCTGCCCAATGTCAGAATGTGTAGAACTGCAGGACATTAGCTTAAAACAAAAATGGTGTTTCTGAGGCCAAGAGGGCATCTAATACCGTGCCATTAGCCATGCCCACTCTAACGCTATCTCTGCCACCACTGCTTAAAAAAAACCTAGACAGTTGGAACAGCTTTCATAACAAAAGTCAAAAGTAGTGTCAAAAGTAAAGCAGGCATGTTCTGCTTGCTACTAGAGTATACTGGAGCCACAGATACAAATTGAACTGAGAACAGCTACTAGATATACTATTCATGAGAGCCAGATACACATGTTAAATCCTCTGAAAATATCAGTAAGTTTGTGAGAGGGTGTTGCGTTCCTGTCCGCATGTGACTGACCTGGCAGAAGATGGGTGTGTGTGTGTCAGCCAGGGCATTGCGGAGGTCCTGGGCGGTCAGCAGGCTGGGGGGCAGACGGTCCACACAGAGACACCTGGAGTGCAGGAGGGGGTAGGTGAGGGAGCCCACCTCAGTCCAGTGGACGTACAGCATCCTTGAGCCCAGCTGCTTCCCCAGCAGCTCAGACTTAGCCCTAGCCGCAGAGTCCTTCTTCATGTACTCCACAAAGCCGTAGCCCTTGGAGTGGCCAGTGGAGGCGCTGTGGACCAGGAAGCAGCGCTCTAGGTTGCCGAAGGGTCTCACCAGCTCCTCAAACTGCTGCTGGGAGAAAGCGTGGGGCAGGTTGGCGATGCACAGCAGCGCGTCGGTGGGCTGCAGCTGCACAGAGATCTCCCTCTCCCGGAGCATGTGCTGGTGGAACTCTTTGATGGCACATTGTGCCTGCTCCCCATGGAGCAGTGTGATGAAAGCTGAGGGAAGAGAACATGAGCTAAGACCTTGTGAAGAAATATGTGGAAGGTTACATTGCTCAAAATAGGAAGAGTTGAGGAATCTGTCTAGCTCAGTCAGAGAGCCTGCTGCATCCAATTAGTCTTACTGGGATTTATATTTTAGTCTTTGTTTTACATACCTGTTCCCTTGTATTTGTCCACAAAGCAGTACTTCAAGTCATAGTTGCGCAACAGCTCATGAACCTCCTGAGAGGGAGAAAGTGTGGTTAGCTACAGTCAGCGTTTCCCCTATGTTTTTTGCCACAGCATTCTCCAGCCAACATTTTTAAACACCCTCCTTGGCCAGAGATAATTTAGCTTTTTTTTCTCCCCCCTGCAATTGTACACATCTTGCCTGGGCTTATGCGGTGTTATGCCATCTGAGTGACTCAAACAGTGCCATTTTAGATTCTCCCTATCTAGTTTTTACTTTGATTGTTGGTTCTATCACATTTTTGGGCATGGAAGCAACGATTTAGCAGTGATAGCCCACCGCTGCTAAACTAATAACTTAACCTAAATGAATACCATTACCGTAATACATTGTGTTATTCTTCAACTACCACAGAACACTTAAAATGTGATATTCCCAGATTAGTACAGGTCTACTTTTTACCATACAATGGTGTAGTATTGTAGGCATAAATTAAGCTTAAAATTAAGTGTTAAACACTACAATCACTTGAGAGCATGACAAACTAATGTGGTGTTAACATCCTTAATCTAAAGCATCTATTGTGTAGCTCCATCTACATGTCTACTTTTATTCACTGACCAGCTTTCCATCATTTTTTGAAGGGGGTGTCGAAACATGTTGCTATCAGTTTTTCTAAATGTCCAATTAGGGATGGTGTGGTATTGGCAAGTGCTTTCCACAACAATATATGAGTATACACCATCTGTAGTGCCTAAATGCTCATCAGTATTGATTAAAAAAATATATAGAATGATTGCTTGCTTACAACAGGTGTCTTTGCCAACATGTAACAAAAGCAAAGTCATCCCTAGCTATTGGGCAATGGTGGAAAACAGTTGACCAGTCACTGTGATAGGAGAAATGGTTGTTCCACAACGCTTTGCCTGTTCCACAAACGAATCGCAATGCTGTCTAGCATTTTCTGAAAGCGGCTACGTTCCCTCTACACCTTCAACCCTTTGTCACTGCTACTCACGTTCCCATCTCGAACTCCCAATATGCACCCAGGCAAACAATGAAACGCGCACAGGCCACAGTTCCCCACGAGTCAAGCATGTTCCAACTTTTTTTTTTATTTACAAAATGTTCCAGGGACATGAAGTTTGTTTCAATGCGGGAAATTAACTGAATATTTTAAAACGACATTTTTGAACCAGTCACATACAATGCATGTCAATCCATAGCCTGACAATTACTGGTCAAAACAAAACAAACAGTTTTGCTAACGTTAGCAACTAGCATTGCCTTTCCGCACGAGGATTTTAATTCTGCACTTTCAACTTGTCCAACAACCACGCGTGATGCTGGAGTGGCCAATTGCAGCCAGGCCGTGAATAACCACCAAACATCACCTACCACGTCCCAGATACGTTGAGACATCAACGTTTATTCGCGACATAATTAGGAAAGAGAATTAGTCAACAAAGCATTGTTAGTTACTAGGAAACTATGCTAGTTAACGGTAAGAGAAGCTAGCTAGAATATAGAAACCACCAAAAGCCAGCGAACCCAGTTAAATTACTGGTAAAAAAGCTAGATGTCAATTTCATGGCAAGGGTATGGTAATTTATTTTTTATATTTATTAGATTCAACAGCTGCAGCCTGGGCTTGACGTGATCTGATGCAATTACTGACCGCTTTCTAACGCTTGTGAAAACTAAAAGAAAGTTTAGGAAACTTACCTGATTGCTAACATCGGATGGCAGGTTTTTAATTATGATTTTCCGGCGATTGTAAAACTCTCGACGAGTTCTGTCCAAGCGACTCTCAATCTCTTCAGGGCTAAGCGTCGTCAACTCTTCATCGACCCTTCGCTGACACTTGTTGTCCGATGATGCATCTCCATCACTGGGCTCGGGATCCCTTGACACCCAATTCTCGTGTTCGACAGCGGGGTCATAGTTTTCGTGAAATGGACGACTAGCGAAATTGGGCCCTGTATTTGGATTTTCTTCTCTGGCAACTGCGCTAACGGACGCCGCGGCCTCCATCACTTTTGCTTGGGAAGTTTTCTGAAACTGACAACCCCGTCAGATTTGAGCAGTTTAAACAATACACACATGGGCGCAACTCGGTTTCTAATTGGACGAGAGGATGCATTTTTTTATAACACGTCATGAGCGGGGCGGGTAGTTGTACTGTAGCTTGCCTGTCATATATCAAAACCAGTGACGCCCACTGCAAGTTCAACAAACCCACATGATCCAGTATATTGATTGAATTACCGGTATGAAAATATGGAGGACATCACTATATCATTTCTGATTCAATAGAAGTTGAGGTATTTTCATTATATTCAGCTGTGTATGTCCATGATTGACAGAGAAAAATGTACTTTATTTTAGAAAAGCTCAACTAATTGGGAAAATATTTAGGCATAAAATCAAATTAGCTTTCGCCTCTAGGCACACTGGACCTTAGCATTTTTATCTTATCCGACCTGAGTAGGCAGTTTGCTCAAGTTGACAAACACAAGAAAACTTCCCTTTGCTTTGCACTCAACACCCTTTTTAAAAATAAATACACAATTGGTCATTTACATTCAGTGAAAGTGTTATAAATGATGAGCTAACAATTTACAACCTGCATTTTTTGGACTTTGGTCAAATTGATTCAACACAGTGATACACAGGGATACAAATGCTTCATTTTCAACATTCCCACTCAAACATTTAATACATACAGACATAAGGAAAAACATATGATACAATAAAAACAGCAAATGTTTAATATTTACATCAATACAGAAATAAAGAGAAACGGTTGGTAATATACATGCCTCAATTGAAGTGTTATATTAATCATGTGAACATTATGAGTGACAAATCATATTTCATATGACAGGGATCCTCCAACTCGGGCTAAAATGTAGCACCTAATTGGATCAGTCATGGAACATGGACCCGGTTCTCCTCCCGAGACAGCACTATAGCTGCCATTCAGGGAATTTCACAACTAAAAAAATAATATCTGTCGCATCAAAATAAAACAAGTGCCATCACTAAGGGCTCATCTATATGAATGAATAGATGGGAATTACTAAAAACCTGAGTTCCAATTTATTAATACAAAGAGCAGTCTACTCCTTCAGAACAGACAGAGGGCACTATGGTGCAGGGTGTGGTGTAGACTCTAGAGTAGACTTGTAGCAAAGTGCTGAGGCATACAGGAGTAAGGCCAGCTGGCCTGTGAAAAAGTACGGTTCTCATTGGCTAATTTGGGCCAGCCACATATTGGGTTGCCGTTCGTATGTCTTGCGAATCGCTTCGATGGACTCCATGAGGGATTTGAAAGATGGCCGTCTCGCGGGGTCAAAGTCCCAACAATGCTGCATCAACATGTGGACCTGTTGAAAACAAGACAGGTTCGTTTCCCTAGGTGCATTTGGCTTACAGAAATAATGAAGACTGTGTGAGAGTGTTTAGCTGTATGCTTGACCTCGCTAGGACAGTCTCGGGGGCAGGGCAACCTATTGTGTTTCTCCAGCAGCTTGATCAGCACCATCACCGTCATCTGACCCTGCACGTTACCCATCATCTGAACAAACTTCTATAAAAAAACACATAAAAAAAGCACACGTCACAATTAACACACTCAGCAAACCACACACTGACTGTATCAGTATTATGCAAAAGGTTGGTGTCCTTGATTAAGTGGATCATGCAGATTTAGACTGAGCTAGTTTAAGAGAGATGGAGGGTGTCGTTTCGTACCACTGGAGGGCTCTGACGATGGTCACAGTGGGTCAGGACCTCATAGAGCGTCACGCCAAAGGACCAAATGTCTGAAGAGAAGGAAAACTTGCTCTCCTTCAGACACTCAATCGCATACCTGTAAAATAAGTCAAACACCTTTTTAATGCACACATCTGGACTCTAAATTAGCAGCCCATAGCCCAGCAGGGAAGTAATGGCTCCAGGACTCACCAGTACACAGGACTGTCTCCATCCTCACGCACGCGGTAGTAAACATCTCCCTCTGGGATGTATTTGGTAAGGCCAAAGTCCCCGATCTTCACCAGATGCTCATTCTCCACCAGTACGTTCCGGGCAGCCAAGTCCCGGTGGATGTATCGCTTCGAGTGCAGGTAATCCATCCCCTTAAAAGGAAAAAATGCAGAAGGAGCAGGAGGAGCGATGAGGGAGACCAAGGTGAAAGAGAGTAGTGGTTAGAGAAGAAAATAGAGTACTTTAATCTATTGTTGTATAAAACAATATTCCAATATTCGATAGCAAATCTTCAACTTGAACCCAAGCAGTGTACCAGCTACAGAACTAAACAGAACCCTAGAAATAATCTAGATTACATATACAGTTGAAGTTGGAAGTTAACATACACTTAGGTTGGAGTCATTAAAACTTGTTTTTTCAACCACTCCACAAATTTCTTGTGAACAAAACTATAGTTTGGGCAAGTCGGTTAGGACATCTACTTCGTGCATGGCAAGTAATTATTCCAACAATTGTTTACAGACAAGATTATTTCACTTATAATTCACTGTATCACAATTCCAGTGGGTCAGAAGTTTACATACACTAAGTTAACTGTGCCTTCAAACAACATGGAAAATTCCAGAAAATTATGTCATGGCTTTAGAAGCTTCTGCTAATTTACATCATTTTAGTCAATTGGAGGTGTACCCACGGATGTATTTCAAGGCCTACCTTCAAACTCAGTGCCTCTTTGCTTGACATCATGAGACAATCAAAAGAAATCAGCCAAGACCTCAGAAAAAATTGTAGACCTCCACAAGTCTGGATCATCCTTAGGAGCAATTTCCAAACGCCTGAAGGTACCATGTTCATCCGTACAAACAATAGTGAGCAAGTATAAACACCATGGGACCACGCAGCCGTGGGAAGGAGATGAGTTCTGTCTCCTAGAGATGAAAGTACTTTGGTGCTAAACGTTACAATCTATCCCAGAACAACAGCAAAGGACCTTGTGAAGATGCTGGAAGAAACTGGTACAAAAGTATCTATATCCACAGTAAAACTAGTCCTATATCGACATAATCTGAAAGGCCCCTAAGCAAGGAAGAAGCCACTGCTCCAAAACCGCCATAAAAAAGCCAGACTGCGGTTTGCAACTGCACATGGGGACAAATATCATACTTTTTGGAGAAATGTCCTCTGGTCTGATTAAGAACTGTTTGGCCAGAATGACCATTGTTATGTTTGGAGGAAAAAGAGGGAGGCTTGCAAGCCGAAGAAAACCATCCCAACCGTGAAGCACGGGGGTGGCAGCATCATGTTGTGGGGGTGCTTTGCTGCAGGAGGGACAAGTGCAACTTCACAAAATAGATGACATCATGAGGCAGGAAAATTATGTGGATATATTGAAGCAACATCTCAAGACATCAGTTAATGCTTGGTCACAAATGGGTCTTCCAAATGGACAATGTCCCTAAGCATTCTTCCAAATTTGTGGCAAAATGGCTAAAGGACAACAAAGACAAGGTATTGGAGTGGCCATCACAAAGCCCTGACCTCAACCCTATAGAAAATTTGTGGGCAGAACCGAAAAAGCATGTGTGAGCAAGGAGGCCTACAAACCTGACTCAGTTACACCAGCTCTGTCAGGAGGAATGGGCCAAAATTCATCCAACTTATTGTGGGAAGCTTGTGGAAGGCTACCCGAAACATTTGACCCAAGTTAAACAATTTAAAGGCAATGCTACCAAATACTAATTGAGTGTATGTAAACTTCTGACCCACTGGGAATGTGATGAAAGAAATAAAAGCTGAAATAAATGTAAATAAATTATCTTTCTTTCTCTCTCTCAGGGGACCTGAGCCCTAGGACCATGCCTCAGGACTACCTGACATGATGACTCCTTGCTGTCCCCAGTCCACCTGGCCGTGCTGCTGCTCCAGTTTCAACTGTTCTGCCTTATTATTATTGGACCATGCTGGTCATTTATGAACATTTGAACACCTTGGCCATGTTCTGTTATAATCTCCACCCGGCACAGCCAGAAGAGGACTGGCCACCCCTCATAGCCTGGTTCCTCTCTAGGTTTCTTCCTAGGTTTTGGCCTTTCTAGGGAGTTTTTCCTAGCAACCGTGCTTCTACACCTGCATTGCTTGCTGTTTGGGGTTTTAGGCTGGGTTTCTGTACAGCACTTTGAGATATCAGCTGATGTACGAAGGGCTATATAAATACATTTTGATTTGATTTGAATAAAATCATTCTCTACTATTATTCTGACATTTCACATACTTAAAATAAATTGGTGATCCTAACTGACCTAAGACAGGGAATTTTTACTAGGATTAAATGTAAGGAGTTGTGAAAAACTGAGTTTAAATGTATTTGTCTAAGATGTATGTAAACTTCCGACTTCAACTGTATCTTTATATTACCAGCCCCCCGTGCAGTGCTGCTGTCTCACCTGGCAGATCTGCTGTGCAAAGAGGAGGCTGTGAGCCACGCCCAGGCGGTGTTTGGCTAGGTACTCTCTAAGGCTGCCCAGCGGTAGGAACTCCATAATCAGCTGCACCGTCTGCCCTCCTATGGAGACAACGAAACAGGCATTTACAGCAGTCACTCATACATACAGACGCTACCCTACACATGTATATGTGAACAGATGCTGGAAACCCCCCACACACGAACATGTAGGAAGGAGCCAAGCAAGAAACGTAATAAACAAGCATTGTATGAAAATGAGACAGCTAGTCATATACAGCAGGTGGATGACAGACAGGTGAGCTTGGCTGGATCACATGCCACTCACCCAGCTCAGAGCAGCAGCCCTTGTACTTGACTATGTTGCTGTGGTAAAGAGACTTGAGGATCTCAATCTCCTTCATCCAGCCTTCATGGAGATGACTGCCTCCCTCATGCTTCAGGGCCTTCACTGCCACATAGTCCCCTGTCCCGTCGTTGGCTGGGTCATACACATAGAGCATCACCTTCCCAAAGTGACCCTGGAGACAGAGAGAGAGCACAAAGCATTCTCTCAGTTAGAGGGAGGCCAGGGAATAATGTTTTACATAACGCTAGTAGATCACAAAGCACAACATAAGATGAAGAGCACAGAGGGGTTTATAAGAGTCATGTTGTCCTGCGGGGAAATTAACTCACCTCCCCTAAGTCCCGGATCTTTTTCAAGTAGCGTTTGAGGAAAACGTTGGGGTCAGCATCCGGGAGAGACTCCAGGGGGGATATGTCAGGATCTGATCAGAAACCAGGAGAGCAACATTAAAGCAACACTAATCAATCATGAAAATGTGGTCAATCTAAATGCTAGAAGAGGAAACGGAGAGAAACAGACTGTGATCCAAAGAATCAAAGGAGAGGACATACTCTTGATCTGTAGTTCAGTGAGCTCTCGAAGCACAGTACGGAAGGACGGCCTCTCCCGGGGTTCGTAGGTCAAACACATGCTAATGAAGCTGGCCAGTTCCTGCGACGAGGGCTCGGTGAGGCGACTCCGCGTCTCATAGAAACGCTCTTTCTGTTGGCAGGGTAGACGTCAGGGTTCAGTATGAATCACAGGCATGGTAAGAGGATGGCAGATAATGAGTTATGATTAGAGGGAGGAGAATTTAAGGGCAGTGACAATAGGGCTGTAGGTACCTCAGTGAGCGTGCTGCCACTCATGGGCAAATCTCCATTGTTGCAGATCTCCAGCAGTGTGGCTCCAAAGCTCCACTGGTCAGCAGCTCTGCCGAATGGGGCACCGCTTGGCACACACTCCGGGGCGATCCATGGAATTCGCTCGACACGCTCTGTAGGGCATACAGACAGTCTAAGTCAGACCAGGCTATATAATACCACTACATTCAGTAGGTTCATGAATCACATGGTCTCACAGCACAAACTAAATAACCTCTAAAGCCTTCCTGTTAAGTGTCAATATGATGATAATTACAAGACAACCAAAAAGTGGGCCTCACAGCAACCAGGAAGTGGTTTACACAGGGCTTCCTGTGACTCAATCTGATCTAAAAGAATGAAGATCAAACAAAATCACCAGAGACGGAAATTGAGGGTTGACAAAATAACTCACTGTGGAGAGATTCTATTTCTCATGTAGTGAGTGTTGCCCAACATGGAAGTGGTCTGGTAGGAAACAACTGTTTTATTGGTCAAGTAGGAACTAACCTTCTCTGGACAGCACGTTGAGGGCAATGCCTGGATCGCTCAGCTTGACGAAGGGAAAGGTGCCCTCCTCCAGACCACGGCGAGCCACCAGAATGTTTTTGGCACAGACGTTACCATGTACCAGTTGTTTAGTCTCCTGTAGTAACCAGGTGGTAGAGGTAACAACATAAAGTACATTCAGGACACTCAATAGTGGGAGATGAGGGTTGGCAATACATTAACTATGGACACAAGGGTTTAGAGTTTGAAACGGAGGCACTATCACAGAAGACAAGAGATCAACATCCTAAAAGATAATTGTTTCATACAATGAGTGAGGAGTAATCTTAGTTTGTTGTGATGTGAGGGTATCAGGCTGACTTACAAGGTAGCTCAGGGCACTGGCCAGCTGTTTGGCTACAGTAAATTTCCACTGAGGGGTGACCAGCGCCCTTTCCCTTCGCAGGAACACATCCAGAGGCCCAAACTCCACAAACTCCTCCACCATGATGTCTGCACAGGTCAAAGACAAGGATTATTATCAAGGATCACACCACTTACTGTTAGAGATGAGCGACACTTCAATGTATTGATTCTAATTAAAGGGCTATGGTTTGGCTGAGTCAGGCTTGTGATTACACTGTACACCAGTCCCGTTGCCTAGTAATTCAAACAACCAATACAATTAACCTTCTGAGAGGGAAGTGTCAGTGCTGAAGAAGGAAGTTGCACAGCTGAATGAGGAAGTGTGAGGTTGAGAAGTGCCATGGTGACTTACTCTCAGATCCTTTGACAGACACGCCGTGTACAAAGACCAGGTGACTGTGAGATACTTGGCTCATCAGACTGGCTGTTTCAAAGAACGCCTATGAGAGGACAGGAAAGAGGAAGGATTATCATGACATTGTAAACAAAGGTTCACATTCAACAGAGTTGAATTGGTGAAAACGGTAGTTTAGAACCAACAAGGTACTTAAGAAACCGTTGTGTGATTGTGGCAAACTGGGTTGGAACCTGGGATGGTGTTATCGCACAGAGCTAAAGTCCAGGCATTATTACACAGAGCTAAAGTCTTCAGGTCTCAGGTAAGGTTACTCATCGCAATCAATTCCTGTAAGAGGATAATGATACAGTAATGGTAACTCACTAATGCTATGTCCTTGTGGCTCTGGTCCAAGATCTTAAGAACCACTCGGATCTCTTTGCGATCAGTAAGATTGTTGTTCCACTTGTCCTCCTCATCCTCCTCCTCCTCCTCTGCTCCGCCCCACACCAACAGACTGCCTGAGTAGATGTTGGTCCTGGTCCCACGGCCCAGATGCTGCTCCTGAGCACAGGGACAAACAGCCATTTTAGAAGTACTGGGTACAAACCGGACAAAGATAGAGAAGAACATCAGTGTTCAGTAGGGAAAAATGTATTGGAATTGAGTGAAACTGGGAGGTACTGTTGCAAAATGTTTCTCTACGGTGTGCCCTACTGAATATAACCCAGGTGAAACCTACACAAAGGAGGGCGCTGACAGAGAGATGTATAGAAGAGAAGAATGCCCTCTCTCTCACCTGGGTGATCTCCTTGTCTTTGATCTGATGGAACCTCAGCTGAGTCAGACAGAGGGCCACAGAGTCAGGCTGAACACACTGGTCCGCACCCTGCCTCATCACCAAGAGGTTGGACAGTTCTGCAGCACACAAACACTCATTTAAATACAGCATAGGAAAACATGGACACACAACACGACACTTCCTTACAGAATAACATCTCTGTACATATGTTGAGCTGTGGTATGTTAGGGGCAGAACAACACCAATACACATCTATAAAAAAAAAAACACATTACACACAAACTACCTGCAGGTCGGGGTAGGCAGCATTTCTTCACAGTGAAATTGTCCGTGCCAGACTTGAGCACAAAGGTCTTGAGGCTGTCGGTGAGCTCCTTGACACTGGAGAACTCCCGGTCCCAGCCTTCCAGAGCAAACACTGAACCACTATGCAGGATCCTGAACTGCTTGTGGATTGCAGCTTGTCCATTCTATAGGAAGCCAGCAAAGACACACACATGCATCCAAATATATAACTTCTAATGACATTGTATTGCTTTTTATATTTTTGGACTCAACATTTTCCATGTTCCTCGTCCTTCAGGGCTTGGTGCGGAGGCACGTTTACCTGACTCTTGTTTAGAACAGCTAATATGATGCGGTGGTAGTCGAGGACGCTCCAGCGCACAAGAAAGGCTCCCTCTTCAACTGCTTCCTTCCTCAGTCTCTGCAGCACAAAGTCATCACTGAAAAAGACAAGTCAGATTTGCAGTGGGAGCCAGGGAAGTGTGTGTGTGTGTGTGTGTTACTCACTTCATTGGTCCATGGAGGCCATTGGTGGCACTGAGCACTACTCTGGGCGGAGCCACCTCGTGACACAGGTAGTGGTGTGCGTCTGCAGTAAGCCGGAAGTACCCGTCCAGCAGGGAGACGAAAGACAGAGCCTCAAGGCTGGAATTCATTTGAACCTCCTACACACATAAACATATCATCCTCGGAAAACACCACCTACACGCATTACGCAGTCAGATACTCCGCTTCCATACAGACATACATCATATAGTAAGATGCAACTTCACACACAAACCTAACTTGAGATCCGCACACTTGACTTAGGTTTTCGCATAAATCATGCACTATTGTCAATGGGGGATTTGCACAAAACATGGAGCTACGTGTGTGTATCTCAAGATAAGTTTGGGGCCCAACAGAAAGCAGTTGAGAGGCAGGTGCTCGAACCATAGAGAAGTTGTCCTGTTTAATGATGCTGACGTTGGCTCCAGTGATGGTGATGTGGGAGATTTCAGGGAAGTCGCAGAAAGATGTCCATGTGTCAGAGGATTTGGGTTCTTGCTGGAGGGGCGATTGCTTCACACTTTTCCGATTCCCTAAGTAATCGTTCCCAAAGTAACTGTTGGCCTGAGGCTAGAACAGATAGACACAACTTACAGAGCATCCTACAGAAGGCATAGTACGAGAAACACACAAAGGCACAGTTCTAACTAGCAGTCAAAGAGCCTGATAAACATCCAATAGGACAGACATACGTTCTGCACTGTCATCTTCCTCCACTGAATCCCCTTGGTACCAGACACCATGACCTCATGCATGACCCGAGGGCCAACGTTCTCAGGGTCAGAGGCCCCATGGGCGTGGCTGGTGTTGAGGTAGGAGCCGCTCCCGTCGCCCCCGTCCTTCCTCAGCTCCAGTTGGGCCGCGAGGAAGGTCTCGGTACCGAAGCGAGGGGCTAGGTGCTCCAGAGTAGACAGGTATTTATACATGACCTCCTGGGAGCCCAGGCGTCCTACGTCCACAGTGTGCTCCTGGAAGGTCTTCACGAAGTCAGCAAACACACGCCGGATACGGATCTTGGTCAGGAAGTTGTCCCTCGCTATGTGTTTGGAGAAGGATCTCGGAATGCAGCGCAGGAAGCTACAGTATGGCAAGGGGAATATGGCAGTCAATCAAAACATTACGGCTGCGTTTGTAAAGGCACTAGTTTCCCTATATAGTGCACTAGTTTCCCTATATAGAGCACTAGTTTTGATAGTGAATAAGGTGTCATTTTCAACACAGCCTCAGACTATAGTAATGTCTGAAACCTTGTCAAAGCCCTTCCTGAAGCAATGCACCCATCCCCTCTGACTCATGGCTTACCTGACAGACTTGGCCACTTCCTGTAGCGTGCAGCCTGAGCGCAGGGCCTGGTGAGAGAGGTGCAGCACAGCCATCCCCAGACTCTCATTCTTAAAGCGACTCAACTCTTCCTTTCCTTGAGCATCCTCCATCGGCGTGACATCATTCACAAAATCAAACTTTGCCTAAGCGAAACAAAAGGGAAATTACTTATTTCACAATACGAAAACGTTCGTGTGACACAGGAATATTATGTTAATGCACACTTCCACAGGAATATATGAATACAAACACATTTTGGATAAAACACACCTCATTCTGAAACTCACCTGGCAGAAGAGGTATTCCAGGGAGGTCATTTCTAGTAGAGGTGAGCCCCCGTGCTCTGTCCCTGACCGTGGGGCATATCGCGCCACTGATGGCTCCTTCTCACTCAACCCATGCCAATTCCGAAAGTAAAACCTGGGAACAGAAAGAGAAAATTCCCTATATAAATATGCCTGTACACAAAAGTATACAGTGCATCGTCTCCCCATACACACCAATACTAACTCTCTCTCTCACACACACACTATAAAAACAGTTGGCTGGTATGCCCTAGCCAGTCTGAGCGGTCGGCTCCCGCTAGCACAATTATGCTGACTGGTACTTGGGTTCTGATCCTCCACAGGATGTCCGTTCAGAACGATGCTGATACTTCTCTGGGTTCTGGTCCTACACAGAATGTCCACTCAGAACAATGCTGATACTTCTCTGGGTTCTGGTTCTACACAGGATGTCCACTCAGAACAATGCTGATGCTTCTCTGGGTTCTGATCCTCCACAGGATGTCCGTTCAGAACAATGCTGATACTTCTCTGGGTTCTGATCCTCCACAGGATGTCCGTTCAGAACAATGCTGATACTTCTCTGGGTTCTGATCCTACACAGGATGTCCTTCAGAACAATGCTGATGCTTCTCTGGGTTCTGGTCCTACACAGGATGTCCGTTCAGAACAATGCTGATACTTCTCTGGGTTCTGGTCCTACACAGGATGTCCATTCAGAACAATGCTGATACTTCTCTGGGTTCTGGTCCTACACAGGATGTCAGAACCATACTTCTCTGGGTTCTGGTTCTACACAGGATGTCCACTCAGAACAATGCTGATGCTTCTCTGGGTTCTGGTCCTCCACAGGATGTCCGTTCAGAACAATGCTGATACTTCTCTGGGTTCTGGTCCTCCACAGGATGTCCATTCAGAACAATGCTGATACTTCTCTGGGTTCTGGTCCTACACAGAATGTCCTTCAGAACAATGCTGATGCTTCTCTGGGTTCTGGTTCTACACAGGATGTCCATTCAGAACAATGCTGATACTTCTCTGGGTTCTGATCCTCCACAGAATGTCCGTTCAGAACAATGCTGATACTTCTCTGGGTTCTTGTCCTACACAGGATGTCCACTCAGAACAATGCTGATGCTTCTCTGGGTTCTGATCCTCCACAGGATGTCCGTTCAGAACAATGCTGATACTTCTCTGGGTTCTGATCCTCCACAGGATGTCCGTTCAGAACAATGCTGATACTTCTCTGGGTTCTGATCCTACACAGGATGTCCTTCAGAACAATGCTGATGCTTCTCTGGGTTCTGGTCCTACACAGGATGTCCATTCAGAACAATGCTGATACTTCTCTGGGTTCTGGTCCTACACAGAATGTCCACTCAGAACAATGCTGATGCTTCTCTGGGTTCTGATCCTCCACAGGATGTCCGTTCAGAACAATGCTGATACTTCTCTGGGTTCTTGTCCTACACAGGATGTCCACTCAGAATAATGCTGATACTTCTCTGGGTTCTGATCCTCCACAGGATGTCCGTTCAGAACAATGCTGATACTTCTCTGGGTTCTGGTTCTACACAGGGTGTCCGTTCAGAACAATGCTGATTCTTCTCTGGGTTCTGGTCCTACACAGGATGTCCATTCAGAACAATGCTGATACTTCTCTGGGTTTTGGCCCTACACAGGATGTCCGTTCAGAACAATGCTGATACTTCTCTGGGTTCTGATCCTACACAGAATGTCCGTTCAGAACAATGCTGATACTTCTCTGGGTTCTGATCCTACACAGAATGTCCGTTCAGAACAATGCTGATACTTCTCTGGGTTCTGATCCTCCACAGGATGTCCGTTCAGAACAATGCTGATGCTTCTCTGGGTTCTGACCCTACACAGGATGTTCGGGATAACTATGGTAGACTGAACAGCCAAACTAACGGGACTCAAGGGAAACTGAAGGGAGTGTGAGGGAAGTGTAGGTAGAGAGGAGGGGACGGATGGCCTTTTTTTTAAACACACACACAAACTAACCTCATGCGATAATGGAGTGTCAGTCTTGTCTGCTCTTCTGAGTTGAAGAAATGGTTGGGACTGTACCAACAGTGGGATTCAGGGTCATACAGGGAAAACAGGACATGGCACAGTGGAGTGATACCTAGGGGGACAGATATATAGGTCACGCACACCTTGGATTCACCCTTTCAATGACATACAGTGCATTCATAAAGTATTCAGACCCCTTCAACTTTTCCACATTTTGTTACAGTACAGCCGTATTCTAAAGTGGATTACATTTTTTAAAATGTCCTCATCAATCTACACACAAAACCCCATAATGACAAAGTGAAAATAGGTTTTTAGAAATTTTTGTAAATAAGTATTCAGATCCTTTGCGATGAGACTCGAAATTGAGCTCAGGTGCATCCTGTTTCCATTGTTCATCTTTGAGAAGTTTTATACAACTTGATTGGAGTCCACCTGTGGTAAATTCAATTGATTGGACATGATTTGGAAAGGCACACACCTGTCTATATAAGGTCCCACAGTTGACAGTGACTGTCAGAGCAAATACCAAGCCACGAGGTCGAAGGAATTGTACATAGACAGGGTTGTGTCGAGGCACAGACCTGGGGAAGGGTACCAAAACATTTCTGCAGCATTGAAGGTCCCAAAGAACACAGTGGCCTCCATCATTCTTAAACTGAAGAAGCTTGGAAATACCAAGACTCCTCCTAGAGCTGGCCGCCCAGCCAAACTGAGCAATCAGGGAAGTAGGGCCTTGGTCAGGGAGGTGACCAAGAACCGTATGTTCACTTTGACAGAGCTCCAGAGTTCCTCTGTGGAGATGGGAGAACCTTCCAGAAAGACAACCATCTCTGCAGCACTCCACCAATTAGGCCTTGCTGGTAGAGTGGCCAGATGGAAGCCACTAAATAAAAGGCACATGGCAACCCACTTGGAGTTTGCCAAAAGGCATCTAAATGACTCTCAGACCATGAGAAACAAGATTCTCTGGTCAGATGAAACCAAAATTGAACTCTATGGCCTGAATGCCAAGCGTCACGTCTGGAGGAAACCAGACACCTCTCATTACCTGGCAAATAACATCCCTACAGTTAATCATGGTGGTGGAAGCATCATGTGGTGAGGATGTTTTTCAGCGGCAGGGACTGGGAGTGGGAGACTAGTCAGGATCGAGGGAAAGATGAACAGAGCAAAGTACATCGTTGATGAAAACCTGCTCCAGAGCACTCAGGACCTCTGAAGCGAAGGTTCACCTTTCAACAGGACAACAACTCGAAGCACAAAGCCAAGACAACGCAGGAGTGTCTTCAGGACAAGTCTCTGTATGTCCCGATCTACCATTTCTGGAGAGACCTGAAAATAGCTGTTCAGCGACGCTCCCCATCCAACCTGACAGAGCTTGAGAGGATCTGCAGAAAAGAATGGGAGAAACTCCCCAGATACTGGTGTGTCACGCTTGTAGCGTCATACCCAAGAAGACTCGAGGCTGTAATCGCTGACAAAGGTACTTCAACAAAGTACTGAGTAAAGGGTCTGAATACTTACGTAAATATTAAAATTTTTAATACATTTGCAAGCATTTCTAAAAACCTGTTTTTGCTCAATCATTATGTGGTAATGTGTGTAGATTGATGAGGAAAATAAACTATTTAATCAATTTTAGAATAAGGCTGTAACGTAAAAAAATGTGGAAATTGTGAAGGGGTCTGAATACTTTCCTGAATGCCCTGTAAAACCCAGATTCATGTGGTAATCAACCCAAACACACCCTTATGTGGCAGGCTGCCAATGTCCTCAAACATGAGGTAACAGAACAGAGTCCTAAATTCGGAGAGTCCTAAATTCTTTCTCAATACTCATACAAAATATTGTTTGTTTCATGAAAAAAAAATGGCACTTGTTCTTACCCACAGTCTGTGCTGCAGAGATGGAAAGCTCCTCAGCTGTCACTTTACCCTCTGTGTGGGTCAGATAGCGCTCCCCTGCCTTGGTCCAAAACAGATAGACATGGACGCCTGGTCCCTGAGGAGGCTCACACTGGCCTGTGGATGACCCTGTCCTGGTACTCTTGGAGCGGCCACGTCGAGACATCATGGACCAGGCTGGGTCACAACACCTGTCCCAGGTAGGAAGTAAGAGAAAAGTATTTCACTGTAATCCAGCATTTACCACAAGCAGTAATTCAATAGTGTCTTGCTGTGCAGAATCACTCATTGAAAAGGAAATTAGATAACAATTTAAGGACATACGTTTTATACATGGGTTTTGTTAATATCGACAACAAAAATTATACTCAATTACAAAGTAAGCCTTATTGTAGCAAGTAAACACATCTGGATCAAATAGATTTGTTACCATGTAATTGATCGGCATTATTACCATGTTCTGAGAACTCGCGATATGATTCAATATTTTCTAGTAAGGCCTTCCGGGTATTGCACATGAACATCAGTAAAGACTCAAATTGAACGATAACATGACATGAAAATCCGTATATAATTTATCCAATGTTTCCACATTTTAAAAATCTATTCTCACTAATACATTAATCACTTCGTCATCGAACTGATTGCTCGCGGATATGGTGGCATATAGCCTACTGTGTACTGTAAACAATTGTAAACCAGTGGCATAAAGCCCACTTCCTATAATACTGATATAGTATGCTTTACCCGCGAATGCTGGAATAAACCCGGGTATTTGTAAATTGTACTGCACATTTGTCAAACTACAGATTTCTTACCATTTAGTTGCGTCCCTAAAACGTATAGTTAGAAAACCCAATGCAGGTTGAACCGAAGTCCACTCTTCGTATGATTTCCTAATGCGTGTTTCCCCTACTCCTACGCATGCCCGTGCAGCGCATAGATGGAGAAGTCAGCTTCAAAATGAAAACACCGAAACCACTTTTGGCCACTCCCCTAGAACCAGCTGTATTACAGTAGGCTTGTGGGATAGATCAAATTGTATTTATCACATGCGCCGAATATAGCAGTTGTAGACCTTATCGTGAAATGCTTACTTACAAGCCCTTAACCAACATTGCAGTTCAAGAAATACACTACCATTCAAAAGTTTGAGGTCACTTAGAAATATCCTTGTTTTCCATGAAAACATACATGAAATTAGTTGCAAAATGAATAGGAAAGACAAAGGTATAAATAATGATTGTTAATCGAAATAATAATTGTGTCCCTTCAAATTTTGCTTTCATCAAAGAATCCTCCATTTGCAGCAATTACAGCCTTGCAGACACATGGCATTCTAGTTGTCAATTTGTTGAGGTAGTCTGAAGAGATTTCACCCCATGCTTCCTGAAGCACCTCTCACAAATTGGCTTGGTGGTAGCGATGGGCATTTCCGGCTCTTTTCAGTGAGCCGGCTCGTTCGGATCAGCTCACCAAAAAGAGCCGGCTCTTTTGGCTCCCAAACGGCTCTTTTAAAAACATGTTTTGTATTTTTTCCAAGTCAAACAGTTTGCGATAGTTTGACTATGATTGTTAAAACAATTCGAATTGAATTATAAAATGAAATCATACTCTACCTTAACCACAATGTATTTAAAAATGCATGTTGTGTTATGTAAAATAATGCAATTAAACATTTGCATTTAAAGTATACATTTTTAATGTATAATAAAAGTGCATATAAATCGAACCATTCAAAACGAATACAATATGAACAGAATAATATATTACACCATATCAAAGAAAAATAAATAACAATGTGCAAAACTGCAGCATCCCACTTAAAACATTAAACTAGTCCTTCTTTTCTCTTTTCTTTATTGCCATGTTATAACCAGCAGCACACAGCAATGCTGACCAGATTTTGCTTTTATGAGACATTTTCATTCAGAAATGCAAGCTGCCCCACTTTCGAGGGGCTGATGTGGTTTCTTCTCTCTAATTATTTGTCCCGTTTTCGAGAAGACCCTCTCAGAGGGAACGGATGTGGCCACTATGCAGAGTCTTTAGTAAGCTGTGGGTAGACAGAGGCCTTGTTCTTCCACCAGCTCAGCTCAGCTCAAGTGGCACCCATAACAGCTCAATAGGGTTGAGATCCGGTGACTGTGCTGGCCACTCCTTACAGACACAATATCAGCTGACTGCTTCTTCCCTAAATAGTTATTGCATAGTTTGGAGCTGTGCTTTGGGTCATTGTCCTGTTGTAGGAAGAAATTGGCTCCAATTAAGCGCCGTCCACAGGGTACGGCATGGCATTGAAAAATGGAGTGATAGCCTTCCTTCTTCAAGATTCCTTTTACCCAGTACAAATCTCTCACTTTACCACCACCAAAGCACCCCCAGACCATCACATTGCCTCCACCATGCTTGACAGATGGCGTTAAGCACTGCTCCAGCATCTTCATTTTTTCTGCTTCTTACGAAATGTTCTTCTTTGTGATCCGAACACCTCAAACTGAGATTCGTCTGTCCATAACACTTTTTTCCAGTCTTCCTCTGTCCAGTGTCTGTTCTTTTGCCCATCTTAATCTTTTATTGGCCAGTCTCAGATATGGCTTTTTCTTTGCAACTCTGCCTAGAAGGCCAACATCCCGGAGTCGCCTCTTCACTGTTGACGTTGAGACTGGTGTTTTGCGGGTTCTATTCAATGAAGCTGCAAGTTGAGGATTTGTGAAGCATCTGTTTCTCAAACTAGACACTCGAATGTACTTGTCCTCTTGCTCAGTTGTGCACCAGGGCCTCCCACTCCTCTTTCTATTCTGGTTAGAGCCAGTTTGCGCTGTTCTTTGAAGGGAGTAGTACACAGCGTAGTACGAGATCTTCAGTAGACTGACAAGTTCCAGAAGAAAGTTTTTAGTTTCTTGCCATTTTGAGCCTGTAATTGAACCCACAAATGCTGATGCTCCAGATACTCAACTAGTCTAAAGAAGGCCAATTTAATTGCTTCTTTAAATCAGCACAACAGTTTTCAGCTGTGCTAACATAATTGCAAAAGGGTTTTCTAATGATCAATTAGCCTTTTTAAAATGATAAACTTGGATTAGCTAACACAACGTGCCATTGGAACACTGGAGTGGTGGTTGCTGATAATGGGCCTTGGTACGCCTATGTAGATATTCCATAAAAAATAAGCTGTTTCCAGCTACAATAGCCATTTACAACATTAACAATGTCTTCACTGTATTTCTGATCAACTTGATGTTATTTTAATGGACATAAAATGTGTTTTTCCTTCAAAAACAAGGCCATTTCTAAGTGACCCCAAACTTTTGAAAGGGAGTGTAGGTGCTTACTTACAAGCCCTTAACCAACAGTGCAGTTCAAGAAATAGAGTTAAGAAAATATTTACTAAATAAAATGGTAAAAATAAAGTTACACAGAATTACATAACAATAACAAGGCTATATACAGGAGGCACCGGTACTGAGTAAATGTGCAGGGGTACAGGTTAGTCAAGGTCATTTGTACATGTAGGTAGGGGAAAGGAACTATGCATAGATGATAGTGAGTAGCAGCAGCGGGGGATCAATGTAAATAGTCCAGGTCATTTGATTAATTGTTCATTAATCTTATAGCTTGGGGATAGGTGTTCAGGAGCCTTTTTTGGACCTAGACTTGGTGCTCCAGTATGACTTGGGTGACAGGAGTCTTTGACAATTTTTTGGGCCTTCCACTGACACCGACTGGTATATAGATCCTGGACGGCAGGAAGCTTGGCCCCAGTGATATACTGGGCCGTACGCACTATCCTCTGTAGCGCCTTATGGTCAGATACCGAGCAGTTGCCATACGAGGCCGTGAGGCAACCAGTCAGGATGCTCTCGATGGTGCAGCTGTATAACTTTTTGAGGATCTGGGAACCCATGCCAAACCATTTCAGTCTCCTGACAGGAAAAAGGTGTTGTCGTGCCCTCTTCACGACTGTCTTGGTGTGTTTGGACCATAATAGTTTGCTGCACTTAGCATTATTATGCAATGGAAGACAGGTGAAACAATCTAACAATATTTCTAATACATCTAAATTTAAGAACACCCTATCCTGACACATGTAAACCAGTGTTATTTTTAATAGCAAATAATACTCAAAAGTGATTCTTCATCAACTTAAAAGTTGATGTGGGGTGACACCTGCTGGTCAAATTAAGGAGAGAAAACAATGAGCAAAAAGGTCGTAAGGGGCCAGTAGACTGGATTCAAAATGTCACATGTTGATATGATCCAATTTCAACCTCAGTTACTAGGCTATCCCACGTTACATCACTATGTATAATTCTATCACATCAAGAACTGAAATCCTGCCTTGCCTTCCCTATACATGTAGAACCAGTAGTGAGAGTATTGAATGAAAAAGAGAAACTTGTTCCCCAGCAACTGAAAGCACACAAATACAAGGTAGACAACAGATTGGCTGGCTGACACACAGTGTACAGACACACATACACAAAGAGACTATGTACAGGCACACACACGTTTAAGAATACAGCTTTACTAATAAGGCCCAAGCAAGAATTGTTTAAAAAAAAGAAGAGCATTCAGCAAGTGATATTGGTGTGATATTGTTGTCCACAAAGAGTGGACATCGCCACAGAGAGGTTACATTGTTCCAAAGCGCTAAGGAGAAATTCATGAAAAAACATTGGGAGTAACAATAGAAGTGACGACTACATAGATGAAAATATCATCATCGTAAAGTCAATTCATGTCAATCATTCTATCTTCTGTTCGCCCATCTCCTTATTCAGCTCTTCATAAGTAGCATCCTCCTCCTTGTCATCTCCCTCGTCTGCCCGTGAGTTAGGGACCCACAGCCCAGAGTCGATGCATCTCTTCATGTGGACCTTAGCCTCCTGACGGGTGGGAACAATGACATTCAGAGCACCAGTTTATAACAACTTCAGGAGGTTTTATGTCACTATTCAGTGTGCCTTTACATTTGTAGAACCATGTATGTTGTCGTATGCTTGCCCTGAGCACGTGGAAGACAATACAACAAAAGAAACACAGGAATGGATTGTTTTGTAACCTACCGTTGGGTCCAGCTTCGTGATGACAGTCTGCAACATGGCAATGTCCTTCTCGTCAAAACATTTCTGCATCTCCTACAAAAAGGACAAAATAAATGGCTTCGTTAACTTGCAAAAACAGAGCTAGGGATGATGATGATGGAAGGACGGTGATAAATGGAGGAGGTGCAGCAGTAGATGTCCTGTACCTCAGGTAAGGACTCATACACCTCGGCAGGATCCAGTCCTCCGGGCCCCAGGCGTTTCTGTCTCTCCTCCTCTTCGTACTCCTTCATGGCCCTCTCGATGCGGATCTTGGCCCTGCCGCGCACCCTCTCCTTAAAGGACTCCAGCTCATCATTGAAGGCATCCTGATACTGCTGATCTGCAGTCTGAGAGAGGGAAATGTAAATGTTAGTCTATATACTTTGCTATTGAGTGCAAGTGGGAAATGTATCACCTTTACACGCAAACAAACCTTTATCTTGTCGAAGAACTGACGGAAGCAACCGCGGGGATCCACCTTCAGGCTCTTAGCCAGCTCCAGGATGAACTGCATCACTATGGTCTGGTGGGCCACCTGCTCCATCAGCGCTTTCTTCTACAGGAGGAAAACATCAACAGGACACTGACATTAACCCTTGTCTATGCTCATCTGTATCAAGAAAAGGCAACTGCATGTGTACTTCGTACTGAGGCATGTTTGGGCAAATAAAGAGGATCAGACGATCACTTACTAACCTACTTCATAACCTTCTCTACACCAGGATTGTGTTAATTATGTACCAAATATAAGAAAATGGACAAACAGGGAAGGACTACCTGGACTTGTTCAACAAGAGACACTATAATTTTCTGTTTCAAAACATTTTGCTACCCTGTGCCCTACTGAACATTACCCTGATGAGTGGTCTCGGGGGTAATGTATAGCGGATGAAATCCCTGATGGGTTATTAGTGGTTTGTCGTATTACGGTTATGTACTCACCTCCTCCACCTCCAGGTCAATGCACATGATGACTAGGTAGTTGGCAGTCTCCTCACACACCAGGTGAGGGTTGTCTGATAGGTACTTCTGGCTGTCGTCCCAGCGTTTCATCATACCTGACAACAGAGACAGAGACCATGGCCATGACAACTACCCACAAAGAATGGGGACAACAAAGAATGGGAAAATGACTCACCAAAGTGTTTGATCTCTTTCTCATACTTCTCCACAAAGGTCTTGTGTTTCTGCTCTTTCTGCTCCTCGGTCTCCTCCTTCACATCTGGCTTAACATTCATAACACTCTAGGCGAGACAGAAGGAGTGAGAGAGAGATCGGAGTGGGGGCAAGTCAAGTAGCATCAGCAAATAACCATCACCTGCAGCCAGGGTGCACCAGTGGTTCCACACACTTAACCCACCTTGCTGAAGCCCTCCTTGCAGAGTGTGTCTACATTCCATGGCATCTTCTTCTCTTCCCGCCGGTGGTCCTCCAGTTTCTTCTCCCAGTCTCGCTCCTCCTTCTTCAGCCTCTTCTCCTCGGCCTGTGCCTTGCTCAGCTCGGCTTTGGCATCGTCCGTGACTGAACTGGACAGATTCTTGGTCTTCTTCTGTGCTTCAGTCAACTTGCGCTTAGATTCAGCTAGCCCCTTCTCCAGGTCCTCCCCAGCCTTTATGAACTGGTCCATCCGTTCCACACGCGCCTAGGTGATGGTGGGGAGAGGGGTCAGGACAAAGATATCTCATCGCGGATAACTACCTATACAACACAACGTCAAATGTTATGTTTATCTTTCCATTGCGTTTATCTGCGATAGGAGGCTGTTTACATAACGCATCTGCAAATCTAGAAAGCTAGCTAATAATGTGATTACTTAGCTACTTGGTCTCTGTAAGTAAGCTATCTAATTTAAAATAAAAAAAATTAACCTTTAACTAGGCAAGTCAGTTAAGAACAGGGTCTTATTTACAATGACGGCGTAGGAACAGTTGGTTAACTGCCTTGTTCAGGGGCAGAACGACACTTTTTTTTTACCTTGTCAGCTCGGATTCGATCTAGCAACCTTTCAGTTACTGGCCCAACACTCTAACCACTAGGCTACCTGCCGCCCCAAACTTTCGACATAACGTTACCTCATGTCTCCATTTGAAAAGGCTGGGTGTATCGATGTTTGGATGAGTGTCATCTTCATCATCTGAAACCTCAATGTGGTCCCACACGCTGTAGTCTATCCTACTTGTCATTCTAGCTACCAAGCTAGCAGGCTAAAACGTTGCTTGCAGCAAGTGCACGTTAAAAGTGAAAATAACAGATGTGAGTCTAATGATACAACGTAACTATCTAACTTCAAACCTTGTTAGAAATTATATTGGTAGCTAATATATTTACTATTGCTAAACAACAATAGTGCACAATGTAGCTTTAGCTTGCTATGGAGGAAACCCTAGACATTTCCGTTTAGACGCTTTCCACGTCTCTACGTAAACTCGTTATTGAAGAACGTCAAGGCAAAGGCATGTGGGTGGGGCATGAGATTTTTATAATAAAAAAAGAAATATAAAGATTATTTAGTAGTTTAAATAATAATAGCCTACCATCATTGATAATAATAAAACCAACTGGCCATATAAATATACATTTGTCATTTTATTAGTGTTTTTATGCATGTAAAAAAGAGAACATAAACAACAACGTAGATTTCCAAAATAAAGTTAATGGATAGCTTATTAATGGATATAATTATTCACACTACCTCTCGTTCTAGGGTTCTCCACACTGAAAGTGAACTGTATACCCTACATATATATTTAAACACATCAAAGTATACGTTATGTTGCAATAACAACAAGAATCAATCATAACACAATATGCTACTATAAACTATTACATGACCAAAGTCTTTAAAAATGTAAGGCGATTCCTTTTTTTCTGTGCGATGGTCTGGCTGACAATGATGACATTCTCACACCTGTAACAAAACCATGCAATTGATATTAGAGACAGACAATATCTTCCCTCTGCTAATCCCCCAAATTTGGACTTTTGTTTTGTAAAGCCAACACTCCACTGTGGGAAAAGTCACATACCTCCGATGTGGCCCTTTGTACCTTAAAGAGACTCCTCACATTACATACCATAGAAAAATCAAATAAGAACAATGGCTTCTATAACAAGTGTGATGGTAGAGAGTGCTAGTTCTATCCTCTAAATGTGTGCATTTAACAATGCCCCCTTCACTGTGTCTTCCTACCTTAAGACTTAGTCTTGATGATGAATTGCTTACTCTTCTTGCCAATCTTATTAGAGGAAATGCAGGTGTAGGTCCCTGGAAGCAAGGAGGAAGAGGTAAAAAGAGGTAGGTCCTCCATCTTCTCTTTGGGATCTGAAGACTGCCAGCTGTACACAGGACTGGGGCTTCCTGTAGCCGTACAGTTTAATGTGATTTCATCCCCCATACCGATGTCCAGGGTCTCAGCCTCAGGACTGAGGAAGGATGGGGGGTCTGAGAAAATAAGGGAAAGGGATGGATATTGCATAAAAACGAATACACAAACACAATTCTATTTAATTGTTTCTCATGAAACTATTAATGGTTGGGTTGAGTGGATAGGCTCACAGTGCACAGAGACGTTGAGAGGCTCTGATGTAACTGAAGGAGGCGGTTGTGGTCCCTCTGGTCCCAAGTCCAGCTGAGCCACGCACTTGTACTGGGCTCCGTTATCAGCTTTGGTTGGGGTGATCAGGAGGATGGAGGATACTTGGACAGGGGAGGCTGGGGTCAGATCAGAGAAAGAGTGGTTGTAAACTTCAGTCTGCCCTCTGTACCACCTCAGGGTGAGGTATTGAACAGGGGCAATGTTCTGGACATCACAGAGCAGCTGGTACTCTTTCCCCTCCAACATGGGACCAGTGTGGTTCGCTGAGCTGATAGTGACACTGTCTGGAGTCTCTGTGAAAGATCAGCTGGTTAGTGTGTCGAGCAAAACACGTACATTTAGTAGTAGTTGTCACAAATATAATTAATTATTATGAAGTATGGCCTGATGCATGTACAACAGCCATGCTCTGCTTTAAATTGTGCTAAGATAAAAAGCCAGCTTTATTTAGGCCAGGTTGACTCACTGTAAAGAATGAGGTTGAGTTTCTCCTCACACTGTCTGGGTGCAGTGAAGAAGACTCCATAGCAGATAGGCTCCTCGATCCAGTCGATCAGACTGTCCACCTTCCATTGGACAGCACGGTCCTGTTGGGTGTGTGCTGCCCCGATGGCTGACTCCCAGCCTAAGACACGCACCGGGCGAGAGGCATCACAGCTGACGGAAACAGGCTCCCCAAACCCCACCACCACCCTGGAGGGTTTCAGCTCCAGAGAGCAACCTTCACCTGACACTGAGACATGGACAATATCATCATCACTATCATCATCGTTACATTGTCTTCATCCGCATCATTTTCACAATCTTTTTCATTATCATCATGATCATCACGTAAACTAATTAGAGAGTTATATTATTGCTGGCATATCCGCAACATTCATATTTGTTAAATAAAATCACATTTACAGATACAAAGAAAATGTTGCTTGCAGTGATTTGATTGTGTGACTTTAGCAGGTGTTTATGATCTGTTTGTATCACTGTGGATATAAGATTGGGTGGGATGCAGGTTCCACTTTGCCATCCTCTCTGGGTTGCAAGTTAATTTCAGTGGACAAAGCACAGGTAAATAATTCACACACTCATACATGCAATATAATATAAGAGTATTTCGCCAAAGAGCTTTAAAACCATTTATGACCGATTCTATAGCCAAACACGTCTTCAAACTACAAACTCGTCGATACAATGGGGGCCTCTACTGCAGATGTCCCATAACCCTTGACTCCACAGAGAATAAGCAAATCTTATGAATATTAAAATGTTGTCTCTTGCAACATCTTACCGGTGCAGAACATGCAAAAGTTTAGGATCCATTTTAGAAAGTTGTTTTCCATCTTTTTGCAGACTTTGCTGAGGTCCACTATGGTCGGAGTTGAAAGGCGAGTGGAATTCCGACTTGGTCCTGCTTGGCAACTCCAAAGTGAACTGTGATTACTAACAAAAGCCCTCCCTCACCAAACGAGGGCTCTCATACCGTAGTCTGTGTCTGACTGCAGGGCCCCGAGGGAGAGAAGAGGGGGCTAAGGAAGTTTGACAGGCATCAAGGCCAGACCTCCTCAATGGTAACTCATTAGGCCTACATCCCAAATTCTTCCTTTAATCATTATTTGTGGTTTAGTTAGAATCTGTATTTTCATGTTCAATGAGAGTTAATATATCAGACCCATTATATATTTCAGCCCAAAATGTATTCATACTCCTAGAATCACAGGCTAGGTCTTTTGTAGTTCTGTTTGCTGTCATGTATTGTTACAGCAGCACAACCCCAAGCTATTCAGATGACATCTCTGTTCTGTTTTTAGAAAATACCCATATAGAGTTCTATGACTTCAGAAGGGTACTACGGTTACAATCTTCAGTTCTTTAATCTGAAATTAAACCCCAATGACCTGTGTTAACTTGCCTCAAACTAAACAGTTCCCGTGTGACTGTGGATTCATATACATAGGTGGTTTGAGAGAACTCACATTGCAGTTCTGTTCTCTTTTCTGCAGGCATGTTTGATTCCCATGCGCACACTGCTTGGAGACCCCATGCTTTGTCAAGACTCAGCAGGTTGGATTGTTGGACTCGAGTTGTCCGGCATGTAGTGTGTAGGCCTCACACTGTGATCAGAATGTACCACCACTGCACAACAGCAACGGCTGTGACCAGGCTGCCAGAAACATTGCTCAGTAATTGGATGCTTATTGGGTGTATTTATAGAAGGCTCAGCTGCCAATCCTCAGTGTCTACAGTATGTCGACTCTGTTTTGTGTTTCTACCCTGTGCCTTTGTTTGTTGTGGAAGTACACTACTGTACACTTGTTTCTGACAATGATCATGTGTGTATAATATAAAATGTTTTTCCTCAAGGGCTAAATGTGCTGGCAAATTGCCCTTATAAGTCTACACTGCAGCCAGGTTGTTATAGCAACAGTCAGGCTGCACACACAAAGGGTTTCTTGGCAAGGCAGAAGTCCCCTTCACCAGGATAAACCCGATTGACACAAAAAGGACACACACTCAATTCTGAAAAAGGAAGTATTTATATGAGCCACTGTAGGCAGGATAACAGAGGGACTTTCATGCTTCTCTTTAAATTGACCTTAGTTTGCACTGATTAGTATGGAGGTGTCAGTGTTACAGTGATGTATGAGAGAAAGGTTCCCAATGGCATACAAAAGACAGTAGAGGAACATGTCACAGTGAAAGACTGATTCTTTCAAAGCTTTAACTCAATGAGCATAACTGGTTCATGTTTGACCAGTGAATGCTGTGTATGCATGCATCACCTGCATTGTAGATGCAAAACTTTCAACCAATGTTGCAGCACTATTGAAATGAAAGACAGCACCAGTCTCACCTAAATAGGTTGCAGTAGAACACTTCCTGAAACGGAATCTCTGACAAAATGCTGAGCCTGACACAATACTGACAGTATTGACATTCCGAAGAGAGAACTAAATGTCTGAACGGAAGAGCAGTCAGATGGAAACACACACATCACAGGTCATATAAACATAAGCAAGCTGACAAAAAAATTCAAAATAAAGTAGAGAATGAGTGTTAGCGGCTGTTAAAGACGCCATTTAACAACATTTAGTGCTGAAATCAAATGGACAATATACACATAGTTAGTTAGCGACACAATACACAAACATCACATGTAAAAAGCTAGTTTACATCGGGCAACTAAAAATAGTGTTCTGTGCAACTTACAAGCACCATTTCCAACTGTACCAATGCTATTCCAGCCCTGTGCAATGTGAACTGAACTGAACATACTTTGCACTTAAAACTGTAAACATACCTTGAAATATCTAGCATGAATTGGTTTAAAAAATGGTTATAAAAAATCTCTGATTGTGATTCAACAAAAAAAGACAACTATTGAAGAACTGTGACACTGCACTCTTGTCAAAACAGAAAGAATTGGCAAGTAACAAAATCATCATCAGGGAATTGTTTCTACTTAACACAGTTTAGCAACTTCTTAAAGGACCATGTGAGCCACCTATGGTGAGATATTACTGTGTAGCCTATTAAAATACTTGAGATAGATGAAACACATTAGTGGCCTTTCTCTCCTCACAGGCCTGAGACTGCGTCCATGGGGTTCATGTCGGTATGCATGTCCACTTCCCTATGGTCCACGGATATAGGTTGAGAAAGTGAAAGACAAACGATTAAAGCTATCATCAAACATACTGACAATACTGAGAATCAAGGGTGCTGTGAAGGTAAAAGAGAGAGATAAAATGGAAGAGTGTGGGCAGAGAACAAAAAGAGCAATAGTGAAGAGAAGCTTCCTGTGGCTCTTGGAACAGTAAACTTAAATCAATTAAAAGGCTCTGGTAGCACCAATTGAGAGCAACAAGAAAATTCAAAAAGCATTAGATAGGAAGTGATGCATTGCATGGCTCATTTCTCATAGTATAGTCACATAAGATCACTTGTTGCTGTCATCAGACTACAGCGATCAGGCTAGCCTGTTTTCCCAGCCGCTTTACATCCGTGACAGATCAAATCAAATCAAATCAAATTTTATTTGTCACATACACATGGTTAGCAGATGTTAATGCGAGTGTAGCGAAATGCTTGTGCTTCTAGTTTCGACAATGCAGTAATAACCAACAAGTAATCTAACTAACAATTCCAAAACTACTGTCTTATACACAGTGTAAGGGGATAAAGAATATGTACATAAGGATATATGAATGAGTGATGGTACAGAGCAGCATAGGCAAGATACAGTAGCTGATATCGAGTACAGTATATACATATGAGATGAGTATGTAAACAAAGGCGCCGACAGAGATGGCCGCCTCGCTTCGCGTTCCTAGGAAACTATGCAGTTTTTTGTTTTTTTACGTGTTATTTCTTACACTAGTACCCCAAGTCATCTTAGGTTTCATTACATACAGCCGAGAAGAACTACTGAATATAAGATCAGCGTCAACTCACCATCAGTACGACCAAGAATATGTTTTTCGCGATGCGGATCCTGTGTTCTGCCTTACAACCAGTGTAACCGAGTGGATCACATGCAGCGACCAAAAAAAAAACGACTCAGAAAAAGAGGGAAACGAAGCGGTCTTCTGGTCAGACTCCGGAGACGGGCACATCGTGCACCACTCCCTAGCATTCTTCTTGCCAATGTCCAGTCTCTTGACAACAAGGTTGATGAAATCCGAGCAAGAGTAGCATTCCAGAGGGACATCAGAGACTGTAACGTTCTCTGCTTCACGGAAACATGGCTCACTGGAGAGACGCTATCCGAAGCGGTGCAGCCAACGGGTTTCTCCACGCATCGCGCCGACAGAAACAAACATCTTTCTGGTAAGAAGACGGGCGGGGGCGTATGCCTTATGACTAACGTGACATGGTGTGATGAAAGAAACATACAGGAACTCAAATCCTTCTGTTCACCTGATTTAGAATTCCTCACAATCAAATGTAGACCGCATTATCTACCAAGAGAATTCTCTTCGATTATAATCACAGCCGTATATATCCCCCCCAAGCAGACACATCGATGGCTCTGAACGAACCTTATTTAACTCTCTGCAAACTGGAAACGATTTATCCGGAGGCTGCATTCATTGTAGCTGGGGATTTTAACAAGGCTAATCTGAAAACAAGACTCCCTAAATTTTATCAGCATATCGATTGCGCAACCAGGGGTGGAAAGACCCTGGATCATTGTTACTCTAACTTCCGCGACGCATATAAGGCCCTGCCCCGCCCCCTTTCGGAAAAGCTGACCACGACTCCATTTTGTTGATCCCTGCCTACAGACAGAAACTAAAACAAGAAGCTCCCACGCTGAGGTCTGTCCAACGCTGGTCCGACCAAGCTGACTCCACACTCCAAGACTGCTTCCATCACGTGGACTGGGAGATGTTTCGTATTGCGTCAGACAACAACATTGACGAATACGCTGATTCGGTGTGCGAGTTCATTAGAACGTGCGTTGAAGATGTCGTTCCCATAGCAACGATTAAAACATTCCCTAACCAGAAACCGTGGATTGATGGCAGCATTCGTGTGAAACTGAAGGCACGAACCACTGCTTTTAATCAGGGCAAGGTGTCTGGTAACATGACTGAATACAAACAGTGCAGCTATTCCCTCCGCAAGGCTATCAAACAAGCTAAGCGCCAGTACAGAGACAAAGTAGAATCTCAATTCAACGGCTCAGACACAAGAGGCATGTGGCAGGGTCTACAGTCAATCACGGACTACAGGAAGAAACCCAGCCCAGTCACGGACCAGGATGTCTTGCTCCCAGGCAGACTAAATAACTTTTTTGCCCGCTTTGAGGACAATACAGTGCCACTGACACGGCCTGCAACGGAAACATGCGGTCTCTCCTTCACTGCAGCCGAAGTGAGTAAGACATTTAAACGTGTTAACCCTCGCAAGGCTGCAGGCCTAGACGGCATCCCCAGCCGCGCCCTCAGAGCATGCGCAGACCAGCTGGCCGGTGTGTTTACGGACATATTCAATCAATCCCTATACCAGTCTGCTGTTCCCACATGCTTCAAGAGGGCCACCATTGTTCCTGTTCCCAAGAAAGCTAAGGTAACTGAGCTAAACGACTACCGCCCGTAGCACTCACATCCGTCATCATGAAGTGCTTTGAGAGACTAGTCAAGGACCACATCACCTCCACCCTACCTGACACCCTTGACCCACTCCAATTTGCTTACCGCCCAAATAGGTCCACAGACGATGCAATCTCAACCACACTGCACACTGCCCTAACCCATCTGGACAAGAGGAATACCTATGTGAGAATGCTGTTCATCGACTACAGCTCGGCATTCAACACCATAGTACCCTCCAAGCTCGTCATCAAGCTCGAGACCCTGGGTCTCGACCCCGCCCTGTGCCACTGGGTACTGGACTTCCTGACGGGCCGCCCCCAGGTGGTGAGGGTAGGCAACAACATCTCCTCCCCGCTGATCCTCAACACTGGGGCCCCACAAGGGTGCGTTCTGAGCCCTCTCCTGTACTCCCTGTTCACCCACGACTGCGTGGCCATGCACGCCTCCAACTCAATCATCAAGTTTGCGGACGACACAACAGTGGTAGGCTTGATTACCAACAACGACGAGACGGCCTACAGGGAGGAGGTGAGGGCCCTCGGAGTGTGGTGTCAGGAAAATAACCTCACACTCAACGTCAACAAAACTAAGGAGATGATTGTGGACTTCAGGAAACAGCAGAGGGAACACCCCCATCCACATCGATGGAACAGTAGTGGAGAGGGTAGCAAGTTTTAAGTTCCTCGGCATACACATCACAGACAAACTTAATTGGTCCACTCACACAGACAGCATCGTGAGGAAGGCGCAGCAGCGCCTCTTCAACCTCAGTAGGCTGAAGAAATTCGGCTTGTCACCAAAAGCACTCACAAACTTCTACAGATGCACAATCGAGAGCATCCTGGCGGGCTGTATCACCGCCTGGTATGGCAACTGCACCGCCCTCAACCGTAAGGCTCTCCAGAGGGTAGTGAGGTCTGCACAACGCATCACCGGGGCAAACTACCTGCCCTCCAGGACACCTACACCACCCGATGCTACAGGAAGGCCATAAAGATCATCAAGGACATCACCACCCGAGCCACTGCCTGTTCACCCCGCTGTCATTCATTGTAGCTGGGGATTTTAACAAGGCTAATCTGAAAACAAGACTCCCTAAATTTTATCAGCATTCTATCTCGCAACCAGGGGTGGAAAGACCCTGGATCATTGTTAAACAGCCACCACTAACATTGAGTGGCCCTGCCCCGCCCCACTGTCGGAAAAGCTGACCACTGACTCCATTTTGTTGATCCCTGCCTACAGACAGAAACTAAAACAAGAATTGACGGGAGGTGATGTCCAACGCTGGTATCACTGAGCACACTCCAAGACTGCTTCCATCACGTGGACTGGGAGATGTTACTTGCGTCAGACATTATTCAACATTGCATACGCTGATACTGTACTCTATTCATTGACTGCATGCGTTGAAGACATGTTCCCATAGCCACTTAAAACTATTGCCTAACCAGAAACCGTGGATTGATGGCAGCATTCGTGTAAACTGTTCACGAACCACTGCTTTAATCAGGGCAAGGTGTCTGTAACATGACTGAATACAAACAGTGCAGCTATTCCTCCCAAGGCTATCAAACAAGCTAAGCGTTATAAGACAAAGTAGAATCTTTTTTCAACGGCTCAGACACAAGAGGCATGTGGCAGGGTATTACAGTCAATCACGGACTACAGGAAGAAACCCAGCCCAGTCACGGACCAGGATGTCTTGCTCCCAGGCAGACTAAATAATTTTTTGCCCGCTCATAGTTAAAGTGGCTAGTGATACATGTATTACATAAGGATGCAGTCGATGATATAGAGTACAGTATATACGTATGCATATGAGATGAATAATGTAGGGTATGTAAACATTATATAAGGTAGCATTGTTTAAAGTGGCTAGTGATATATTTACATCATTTCCCATCAATTCCCATTATTAAAGTGGCTGGAGTTGAGTCAGTGTCAGTGTCAGTGTGTTGGCAGCAGCCACTCAATGTTAGTGGTGGCTGTTTAACAGTCTTATGGCCTTGAGATAGAAGCTGTTTTTCAGTCTCTCGGTCCCAGCTTTGATGCACCTGTACTGACCTCGCCTTCTGGATGATAGCGGGGTGAACAGGCAGTGGCTCGGGTGGTTGATGTCCTTGATGATCTTTATGGCCTTCCTGTAACATCGGGTGGTGTAGGTGTCCTGGAGGGCAGGTAGTTTGCCCCCGGTGATGCGTTGTGCAGACCTCACTACCCTCTGGAGAGCCTTACGGTTGAGGGCGGAGCAGTTGCCGTACCAGGCGGTGATACAGCCCGCCAGGATGCTCTCGATTGTGCATCTGTAGAAGTTTGTGAGTGCTTTTGGTGACAAGCCGAATTTCTTCAGCCTCCTGAGGTTGAAGAGGCGCTGCTGCGCCTTCTTCACGATGCTGTCTGTGTGAGTGGACCAATTCAGTTTGTCTGTGATGTGTATGCCGAGGAACTTAAAACTTGCTACCCTCTCCACTACTGTTCCATCGATGTGGATAGAGGGGTGTTCCCTCTGCTGTTTCCTGAAGTCCACAATCATCTACTTAGTTTTGTTGACGTTGAGACACAATGGCCGTGAGAAGAGAGACTACGTTCAGACATGCTTGATAATAGAACAAATAATAAAACAGGACACACATGCCTGTGAATGAATGCTTTGTAGTGTTGTGCCACATGTTCACACCGACACAGCCCAAGACTCATTCAAAACAACACCACATACAAATGGCACAAAGCTATTGGTTGGAGTAGGCTAATAGAAAGCACTCTTTGGATTTATAAGCCATTCAGGATTGGAGCGTTCCATCAGAATAATTCAGGAAACAACCATTCTTATTCATACAGTGTCTGTTGAGGAAGTCCTGCTGGTCACATTGACGATAGAAATTCTCTTCCTCTGGCCTGGTCAGATGATGGAGTTGGGACCTGCTCTCTGTTTGACAATGACATAGACAATCACGACTACAAAGGTCAGGCCCAGGCCCGATCCTATGATGACCCAGAACGTTGTTCTGCCCCCTGTGGGAAGAGGGTGTGGTTAATGAGGGTTTGATCAGCTGACCGTCCCAAGCTCCTCATCCCCAGCAACAGCAGAGTTTATTTGTTTGTGATGCACCACGCAGACAGACACTAGAGCAAAGAAAGCATGCACGACCACTACTATCCCTGCAGTGGTTCCACGACTGCCTGGAAAAACAGGAGCAATTTGGCAATATTAAACATTTAAATATACTGTCAACGGAGATATTTCACAGAGCAGTCTATATGGGAAATATTAAGAAAGTAACACGTGTACATGGTACGGGAAGAATGGGTCCCATTTCACATGAAGTGTCCTGAAAAACATTTTTCCATGGTAGTTAGTTTCATATGTACAGTGTAGTAACAATGTAATTATTGCAAAGTAACAAAGTACTTGTGGTCATCTGATGATGCACCCGTACCAATGGACAGTCTCATTCAGGTAAAAGGTAACACGAATGCCACTAGTGAGTTAAGGGGGAGCGAGAGAAGAAGAGGGAGGGGTAGTAGGAGAGAATAGAAGCATTTGTGAGAAAGATAAGACTAGGTACTAATTAGAAACATGATCCTACCTATAGGTTTGGGATTCACAGTGAAAGTCTTGCTGATCTTGCCTATCTGACTGGAGGCAGTGCAGGTGTAGGTTCCTGGGAGCTTGGAGGCGGGTGTGAAAAGAGCTTCTTGGACATGTGAAGACTGCCAGCTGTACAGAGGAGTGGGCTTTCCAGTAGCTGTGCAGTTTAAGGTGATTTCCTCCCCCACTCTGATGTCCAGGGTCTCAGCTTCAGGTCTGGAAAAGGTTGGGAGGGTCTGAAGAATGAGGAGAAATAAGAATCAATCAACATGGACTGTTCCCACAAGATTTAGTATCTGGGGAGGGTGAAATTAGGAGATGAATGAGAACAGATTACTGGAAGAATCTGTTAAATATCATAGTAGGGTATCAGATCAAACTAAATGATCCGCTGTAAACATGAATGGAATGATTGAAAATAAGACTAGAGGGAACTTACAGTGCACAGTAATGCTGAGAGGTTCTGATGTCACTGTAGGATGGGGTTGTGGCCCCTCTGGTCCAAGGTCCAGTTCTGCTCTACATCTATACTGAGCTCCATCATCATCTCTACTGGAGCTGACCATCAGAGTATCTGACACATCCACTGGTGTCTTACTGACAGTACTGTAAGTTACATTATCTAAGGGTTCATTCCCTTTGTACCACTTCACAACCAGGTTCTGTAGAGGAGCGATGTTCTGGATGTCACACTGCAGCTGGTACTGTGTCCCCTCCACCATGGGACCAGAGTGGTTCAGAACAGAGATGGAGACGCTGTCTGGAGTCTCTGTAGAGGTCAACAATATAAAAAACCCTCAATGCTGATATACAGTTAAATAGAAAAATACCTTTCACATTCACAAGGAGGACAATACTCACTGTAGAGAATGACTGGAAGTACTTTTGAGGGTTGTTCGCTGTCAATGAGAGTGATGTAGCATGTAGGTTCTATTGTCCAATCAGTAAGGTTATCCACAGTCCAGGTGACAATGTTGACATCTTGTTCAAAACTTGTACCTCCGAATGTGTCCTCCCAGCCCATCCCCTCATGGTCTGTGGATGATGTGCTGCAGTTGACTTGAGACTGAATCTCCATATCTCAACACCACTCTGGGAGGGTTGAGCACAAGAGAGGAGGCATGTGTTGGCCTACCTACCGGTCAGAGCACATGACATGTGAACAACATGGCAATGATTACATACAACCATAAAATAACACTGACATCACAATACAATGTCTGTCAAAAAATATATATTTGCTTGTATTTTTGCTGGTTTGTATTACAATCTCTCTGTTGGCCAAGACAACTGGTTTGACTAAGCAAACTGAATTTTTGAAGTGGCCATACATTTCACTATCAGAGGGTCAGAGGAAGTTGCCTATTGCTTCTGCTAGTTGTTAAAAAACAAAGTTCACTCAGTCAAGTCAGGAACAAGGGAGTAAATGAATGAAACGTGTTTTAATATTAATAGTGCTCTAAGGCAGGGGTTCCCAAACTTTTGCACTCAGAACCCCTTCCAGCATTGGGGAACATCACGTGCCACCCTGCGCACGAGCCATGTCTATTTCTATGAGCAAAAGCACTTTTCATGACAAAAACTGTTCACACCCCTCTTGTTGGTGAAGAGAAAATCTTGCAGGTTTAAAGTTTATTTTCTGCAATTCTACACATTTTTTCATGAGGTGCAGAAAAAATGTAAATTTTTATTCTATACATTTTGCCATGTCTAATGTGTATTTATGTGATATTTAAGTGGCTCAAACGTTAAAACAAAATCTATGGGGCAAAAAAAAACGCAAAAAAAACGTTAGCTGACGTGTCCCGACTTTATGAATAAATAATATAAAAAACTCAGGTTTTCAATTTAATAAAGTGGCTGAGAGTTGTAACAGTAGAATGCACAAGGTGCATTTTTTTATATGTGGTAGAGTATGGGAAGTTGTCCTCTTGCTATGTCATTCACTGACAGACATTAGAGATCTATTTCTAACATGTCAGTTATGTATAGTTGATCAACTAGCCCATGTTAGCTAGGTAGGTATGTTAGGCTAACCAGCTACAGTGGGGCAAAAAAGTATTTAGTCAGCCACCAATTGTGCAAATTCTCCCACTTAAAAAGATGAGAGGCCTGTAATTTTCATCATAGGTACACTTCAACTATGACAGACAAAATTAGAAAAAAAATCCAGAAAATCACATTGTAGGATTTTTTATGAATCACTCAGCAACAGGCTGCCTCACTGCCTGATAGTCAGCAGCAGATCCGCATAATTTATATATTTTTAAGAAATGTCATGGCGGCCGCGGTGCAAACAAGAAGTAGCCCTAAAACCCGCAACCAATAGGTTACATTTTCACCCACTACATCGTTTTCAAAGTAGCCAAATAATACGAAAAGCACCTACATGGCAACCCTGAATCATCGCTCTCATGTCTGTGCAAGCAAGCTAGATAGTGTTACGTATCAACTGGGGCAAAAAACATAGTGAGCTTCGATTCGTCAATAGCAACGGGATGTCGTGTAAACGACGAGCTTTAACCTTTCCCAAAACTAAATGTTTATACAGATTTAACTGAATTTTTGTCCCGCCCTGTTCACGATACCTCGCCAATGCTCGCATCGCACAATGGTCGCTCCGCCCACTTCGCGTCTTTCTTTGAAAATGAATGGGCTTCTGTTTAATCCGGGATGACGGAGATCCCAAAGCGCTTCGCGAAATCCTGTTGTGCAAAATCAGAATAATGACCAGCTGTCTTGAAATCCTGTAGATTCTTCATATGACCAACGTACAAGAAAAATCAAGTTCTGCAAATCACACAACAAATCTTATGAGAGATTATTTGAAATGAACAACGTAGTGCGTGTTCGGGTCTCTTCTATAATTCATTAGGTTTAAGGATATGACTTTTTCAAAACAAAAAGCCTATTGAAATACCTCATATGTTTTTCACGAGTTACATTTTAAATACTCAGAGCAGGTATTCACAAATTGGGGACAATAGCAACGGGATGTCGTAACCCAGGGGTGCGAGCAATGCCGTCGGGGGTACGCCAAACAAAAATGTGATTCACATAAAAAAATATATAAATATTTATTTTTGTGTCCCCCCAAAAATTCTTCACATTTTCAAACAAACCATTTAAATTTTCCAGCTATACATTTGGGTGAGTTTTTTTTCTCCTTAGTAGCCTTGTTTCAATGCCAAAAATAAAATTAAACCATCCAGTGTTCAGCAAAATAACAATACAATGTCAAATACAGGTAGCCTAGTCAAAAAATTAACATTCAACCACATGAACTTTTACTCTCTTGCGGGAATTCCACTAGCGGTCTGTATGTAGCCAAGAGTTGCTGCTGCTCATTCCATTTGCTCGAAAATGGATAAATGGTAAAAAAAAAGAAGAAGTAAGGCCCACGTCAATAGAGACACATACCAGCTCTACTGGTAGGACTGCTACTACCAGCAGTACTACACCTGTCAACGACACAAGTTGTTAACATCCAATGCAAGCATCAGAAATTCTACAGTTGTTGTTAGCCCAGCTAGCATGGACACTGATAGATGTGAATCTGATGCAGCCGAAGAGCTACTGCCCCCTTACCTGGGAAAGCACCAAACAGCAGACAGGGATGTTGGACCATCGAAGAGGCGCAAATATGATGAGAACTACATTGATTTGGGGTTCACTTATAGTGGGTGTAGTGCCTTTCCTCAGTCACAGTGTGTTATATGTGCAAAAGTACTATCTAACAACTTGATGAAACCTTCTGTCACGACTTCCTCCGAAGTCGGTCCCTCTCCTTGTTCGGGCGAAGTTCGGCGGTCGACGTCACCGGTCTTCTAGCCATCGCCAATCCACCTTTCATTTTCCATTTGTTTTGTCTTGTCTTCCCACACACCTGGTTTCAGTTCCATCAATTACATGTTGTGTATTTAACCCTCTGTTCCCCCCATGTCCTTGTCCGGTATTGTTAATTGTAAGTGCTTGTGCACGTTATGTCTGGTTATTGATAGTTCTGTTCTCCGGTGGGTTTTTATTATTAAACTGCGCCGTTGGAAACACAGTTTTTTGCTCTCCTACGTCTGACTTCTCTGCCGCCAGTACCCACCCCTTACAGAATACCGGACCAAACTTATGGAGTAGGCAGGAGCAGGTACCCTGGGTATAGGGGTGGAGGAGCGCGTCCAGGAGCACGCAGCAATGCTCCACCATCTTGGCACCGAGATGGACCACGTTGCCCAGACAATGGACTGCTGGGAGAGACAGGGAGTTCTCCCAGCGCCTCCACCAGCACAGCCGGGATCTCCAATACACGCCCCTCTTTCTCCTGGTCCCAGTAGGATTCGTCTCTCCCTTCTCCAGGAATACAATGGGACGGCTGCGAACTGCCAGGGGTTCCTCTTGCAGCTGGACTTGTACCTGGCAACCATCCACCCGGCTCCTTCGGGCCATGAGAGGGTGTCCGCACTCGTCTCGTGCCTCACCGGGAAAGCCCTGGAGTGGGCCAAAGCCGTATGGAGAGAGGGAGCTGTGGCATTGGACCAGTTTGAGGAGTTCACCCGCCGTTTCCGGCAGTCTTCGGCCACCCGCCCAAGGGTAGAGCGGCGGGTGAAAGCCTATTCCATCTGAGACAGGGGACGAGGAGCGCCCAGGAGTTCGCCCTGGAGTTTCGGACCCTGGCTGCCAGCACGGGATGGAACGACAGGGCCCTGATTGACCATTATCGCTGCAGTTTGCGCTAGGACATCCGTCGGGAGTTGGTTCCTGGGTATCAAGGCAGCAGACAGGGCGCTCTGGCGTCCGTAGCACATATGTTTGTGTATGTCACTTTCTCTGAGTTTTCCCCGCATTCCCAGCATAAGGCGCTCGTCGATTCAGGCGCGGCTGGGAATTTTATAGATAGATTGTTTGCCAATAGTTTAGGTATCCTCATTGTTCCGGTGGCTGTGCCTTTCCCCGTTCATGCCTTAGATAGTCGACCATTAGGGTCAGGGTTGATCAGGGAGGCCACCTCTCCTCAGGGCATGGTGACGCAGGGAGACAATTAGTCTCTTCCTTATTGACTCTCCTGCGTTTCCAGTGGTGCTAGGCCTACACTGGTTAGTTTGTCATGACCCCACTGTTTCATTGCCACAGAGGGCTCTCACGGGGTAGATGCGAGAGTGCTCGGGGAGGTGTTTATGGGTTTCCGTTGGTGCTACTCTGGTGGAGAGTCCAGACCAGGTCTCCACCGTGCGCATTCCCCCTGAATATGCTGATTTGGCTATCGCTTTCTCCAAAAAGAAGGCGACTCAATTACCACCCCATCGACGGGTCGATTGTGCAATGAATCTCCTGGTAGACTCTCCACTTCACAGGAGTCACGTGTATCCCCTCTCACAGGCGGAGATGGAGGCTATGGAAACATATGTCTCCGAATCCCTGCATCAGGGGTACATTTGGTCCTCCACTTCACCCGGCTCCTCAAGTTTTTTTTTGGGGGGGGGGGAGAAGAAGGAGGGAGGTCTGCGCCCGTGTATTGAATCAGGGTCTGAAACCAGATCACTATGAGGTATAGTTACCCCCTACCGCTCATGTCCACAGCGATTGAGTCAATGCACAGTGGGCGCTTCTTCACCAAACTAGATCTCAGGAGCGCTTACAACCTGGTGCGTATCCTGGAGGGAGACGAGTGGAAGAGCTCTCACGGGGTAGACGCGAGAGTGCTCGGGGAGGTGTTGAGAACTTGGTTGACTTGGAACATACCAGACAACTGGTACAGAGAGGCGGGAAACACAGGGATAAATACACTGGGGAAGAGCAGCGACACCTGGAGGTGGTGGAGACAATCACAGGGACAGGTGAAACAGATCAGAGCGTGACAGTCTGACCGCTTGCATGATGACGAGTTTCTCACATGGCTGGCCTATCTGGGTGATATTTTTTCTCGCCTGAATGATCTGAATCTAGGATTACATGGACTTTCAATGTGCGGGACAAAATTGAAGCTATGATTAAGAAGTTGGAGCTCTTCTCTGTCTGCATTAACAAGGACAACACAGATGTCTTTCAATTAGTGTATTATTTTTTTGTGTGCAAATGAACTCAAGCTTACGCACAATGTCAAATGTGATGTAGCGAAGCACCTGAGTGAGTTGGGTGCCCAATTATGCAGGTACCTTTAAGACTGAGACTCTCTCCAATACATCCCAAAATTGCAGAGTTATGTGCATCCTTTCAAGCACACCCTTCTCATTAACCTGTGGTGAGTTACTCACAATTTTCGATTAACAAATAAGGTTTTATATGGAAGAAGGTTAAATAAAGAACAAAATGACTGATTATTATTCAATTATTATTTGTGCCCTGGTCCTATAAGAGCTCTTTGTCACTTCCCACGAACAGGGTTGTGACAAAAACTCACACTCCTTCTTATGTTGAATCAATGTATCATGCCTCTCGGGTGGCGCAGTGGTTAAGGGCGCTGTACTGCAGCGCCAGCTGTGCCACCAGAGACTCTGGGTTCGCGCCCAGGCTCTGTCGTAACCGGCCGCGACGATATCCTTGTCTCATCGCACACCAGCGACTCCTGTGGCGGGTCAGGCGCAGTGAGCGCTAACCAATGTTGCCAGGTGCACGGTGTTTCCTCCGACACATTGGTGCGGCTGGCTTCCGGGATGGATGCGCGCTGTGTTAAGAAGCAGTGCGGCTTGGTTGGGTTGTGTATCGGAGGACTTTCAACCTTCGTCTCTCCGAGCCCGTACGGGAGTTGTAGCGATGAGACAAGATAGTAGCTACTAAAAAAAACAATTGAATACCATGAAAATTGGGGAGAAAAAGGGGTAAAAAAATTATTAACAAAAATAAATAAATAAAATGTATCTTATAGTGTGTGTGGCAGACTTACAATGATGGCAAAAAAACATTTGAGAGTGCGCTGACCCTGGTGCTAGAGGGGGTACGAGGTTGAATGTTTGAAGGGGTACGGGACTATAAAAAGGAACCACTGACTCAGAGCATGACCCCATAAATTGATCTCCAGGGAGCATACACAATACACAAAAGAAATGTGGGGTATTCTCTAGGCCTATTGGGGCTATAAAAAGCCATAGGGCCTAATTTACATTTTGTGGCTAGAAATGTAACAGTTAAAATATATATATATATAATTTACTTTCTGAAAAGGAAATTCTGATATTTGTGTTAAATAAACTATTCTTTTTTAGAAATATTAAACACATTTTGCTCAATTATTTGTTCAGTCATTTTCACAATACAACAATAATTATCATAATAAAAAACTCAATATTTTAATGATAACTCAAAGCAATATTATACAAAAGATTAATACAAATTAATACAAATTAATTTCTTAACTCAGGAGTATTTACATGAGAAGATTGTGAAACAAAAGATCTCCACAGACGTTTGTGTAGACTACATACTGTGGTGAAAGGGGATCAGGGGAGAAACTCACTCTCCTAACAACCAGAGGACCAATATTGGTAGAAAATCTACACTGACCATCCCTTTGTACAATATTAATGGTTCTCTTCTTCCCTATAAGTCCCCCCTTTGCAATCTATTCTCCACATACTCTATGGGCCCTTAAATGTAGAGGCACTCATTTTTACAGACTTTATTAAATATACAGTTCTATATTTTATATTACATACACAAAAGGCTTTGAGTTTACATGAAGTATCCTAAAACGTATGCATTTACATTGCAGTTACATACACTCATTGGCCAGTTTATTAGGTACACCCAGCTAGTTCCGAGTCAGATCCACTTTGCCTCCAGAACAGCCTGAATTATTCGGGACATGGATTCTACAAGTCAAAAATGTTCCACAGGGATGTTGGTCCATGCTGACACGATGGCATCACGCAGTTGCTACAGTTTGGACGGTGATACACCACCGTCACCAGCCTGTACTCTTGACACCAGACAGGATGGGTCGTGGGCGCCCGTTTCTGAGATACTGGATTTGGTGTGCCATGCTCAAAGTCATTTAGGTCACTCGTTTTTCCCATTCTAATGTTCAATCGAACATTAATTATATGCTTTGATGCCCGTCTGCCTGATTTATATAGCAAGCCACAGCCAGGTGACTAACAGTCAGTAGGAGTGAGTGTATATGGGCACTTTGTAATTACAAAGAGTTACATACCTGTAACCGTATAACAAACCGGTATAACAGCTGTAAGTACTATGTAACAATGTAACTACCATGTAATTAAAGTGTTACATGCCTGTAACTGTATAACAAACCGGTATAACAGCTGTAAGTACTATGTAACAATGTAACTACCATGTAATTACAAAGAGTTACATACCTGTAACTGTACAACAAACCGGTATAACAGCTGTAAGTACTATGTAACAATGTAACTACCATGTAATTACAAAGTTGTACATGCCTGTAACTGTATAACAGCTGTAAGGTCTATGTAACAATGTAACTACCATGTAATTACAAAGGTTTTAGGCCACAATGTGCAGTGGGACCTAAAAAAGTATTGACATTACTCTTGAGCTCCAGGCTCTCTCTTGACTCCTGCATTTGTTAAGAATGGCTTGATTCAATCTGCTTACAGGAAGAGGCAACCACACACCAACTGCCCCTTCCACACCTTCAGAACTCACATGCAGTCAGGCATTACAGTGCTGCAGTTAAAACACTGAAGACTTCAGATGCAGTGGAACAGTGTAGAGTAGTAACAGAGTAGCTCTGACCCTCAAATGAGACATGAGCTCCCCTAAATGAGCTCACCGCTGGTTTAACCTGGTTCAGGTTCTTTCAATCGCATGCATTCTCCACCTGTCTTGCCTCTCTGATGTCTCTTTTATAACAGATGTCTCTTTCCCTTGGTGAAATGGCTGTTTGGAAGCTGGAATTATATTGTGGACAAAAGTGCACAGGTAGCTTAATGCTTTTTGAAGTGATTTGTTTGAGAATCAGATGAAAACCTCATGACTGTTAGTGTTCATGCCACATTAAAAGGTAACACATGTTTACTGTAAAAATATATCTTTACTATCGGGCCCCCTCACCAATTTTCTTTTTTTAGGAAGTCGAAAAAAAGAAAGACCCCTGAATGTCACGGAATAATTCACACTCTGGGGAAATAATACTTTTCACATGTAGGCTATATTAATTGGTTTCAGTGATCATTGTGCTCACAACCTAAATAAGTTGTGTGCATATACTGTAGCACAGGAGGTTGGTAGCACCTTAATTGGGGAGGACGGGCTCGTGGTAATGGCTGGAGTGGAATTAGTGGAATGGTATCAAATACATCAAACATGGTTTCCTTGTGTTTGATGCCATTCCATTCACGCAGTTCCAGCCATTATTATGAGCCGTCCTCCCCTCAGCAGCCTCCACTGTACTGCAGGTTACACTCCAAGCTTCTTGTCACGAGCAAGACATCACATCCAGGCAAAGGGAACATTCTCACAATTTCAATCATGTGCTGCTCTTCAAGCAATTGCATAATGTGACAGCAATTACATTGTCATCAGACCAAACTAAAAAAAGACATTCAAAATGACATAACAATGTCCTTGTTGGTGCTTATGCAATACAAACCAGTTTTTCCAAAACCAGTCATATAAAAAATACATTTCAATTAAGCCAATTTCCAAAGAGGGATTTCAACTTGTCCATTCGCTGCCACTTCTTGTCCTTCAGAGAAAACATCAGCTACACTTTGAATGTGTAGAATAGATCATAAAGCTCACACTAAAAACAGAGGTTATTCTACCTCATCAGGTTCTTCAGTAGAAGGGGAAATAGAGGGACTGATCTGTACTTAAAATCTTAGTGCTAAAAAGGAAAGGGAGTGCATATGAAGCATAGGGAGGTTGGAGGAGAGTCAGGAGACACTCCCAACTATCACAATCCAGACCTGCATCTGACAGCTGAATGAGTTGTGACCAGCCCCACAACCACCTCAACCACTTGGTCTCTCACTTAGTCTCTCAGCGGGGAAAGAGTGGCTCATCCCAATAAAGCTCGTTCTCTTAAAAGTTGATGTTTGGCTGAGACAGTTTAGTCATCGGGAGCGGAGTGTCCCGGCCGCCGTTCTGCGCTACGTTGCCATTGGGCGTGCTGCTGAGCTTGGCCTTCTTCAGGCTGTAGCGGCCCATCTTGGTGTTCTTGTAGTAGATGGAGTAGATGAAGACGAAGATGACCGAGATGACCACGACCATGAAGGCCACGAAGCCCGCTATGAGGGGCAGGTAGTCCTCTGTGACAAGAGACACAAAACAACAAACACCCATTAATCCATCACACTCTGTTAACGTTCTGGCGCCACCTCAGTCTGAACCATTTTCACCATCAAATAGAGAAGTGTCAATACACTGATTTATTCCTACTTCTTTCAACAGGAAAGAATAAGCACGTATTACTTAACATAATATTACATGATCCCACCAGTCAGAGTAGACCTACAACATACCGTAAGAGTGGGGACATTGCTCAACTCTAACCTTGAAATAGTCTTCTACAAGGAAACAGTCAGTGCTGAGCTAAACTGCCAAATATTCAACAACTTTACCTAACACTCTTCAATGAACGATGGATGATGCTCAGTTCTACCTACCCTCACCAGGTGCCCTTCCCAATGAGTTTGTTTCATGCCTGATTTTATATGTGTACAAAAATAAACTGTCCCCTCATCATCTCATGTTTTGCAGCTTTGGTTCAAACTCCCTCACACAACAGAGATGTACTACATGTATCTGACTACAGAACGTGGCAGGAGGAGAGCAGTTCAGAAACCAGTAACTAAGAGGTTTTGGATTGGTCAACAGGTAAAGGACATATGAGAAAAACTGCATAGTTAAAAGCTATTAATACAATTTGTTCAGAGAACATCAATCAGTCAACCAAAGAATAACAGACACAGAGAGAGAAAGGAGACCAGATAGATGGGAGGAGGAAGCAGACCAGCAAGAAGAAAACGGTCTACAAGACATTCATAAACAGTAAATAATGGGTTACTAAAGGGTTTAATGCACTTTAATAAAGGTTTGAATACCATTTAAAACCACCTCTACCACAATGAAGCTCGTCTCCACAATGTTGGTGGCGGTGCAGTTGTAGAGCCCTGCCTCAAAGACAGTCAGGTTGCCTCCCGCCTCACTGACATGCTTCGCTGGGTCATAGACCCACTTTATCCTGGGCTGTGGGTAACCCTCAGCCTCACACACTAACTCCTCAGGATAGCCCCTGAACACAGGTATCCTCACCGGCAGTCGAGATGCATTGATGCATGGCTTATCTTAGCGAGAGAGAGGGAGTAAAAAGGCAGGTGGTGAAAATATGAAAACACATTTCTTGAATGAATTACTGCAGTGAAGGAAACAAACACAATTGTAAGTTTGATTATTTTCTTCTAACATTAAAAGACAGTGGAGTGAGACTTCACCGTCGAACATTACGCACTTACGGAATGTGCATGGAGCTAATGTATTATCACACGTTATACAACGTTAGCATGGTTTGTATATATGAACAGTTCTCAGCAACTCACAGTGTACAGTAATGCTGAGAGGTTCTGATGTCACTGTATGCTGTGGTCCCTCTGGTCCCAGGTCCAGTTCTGCTCTACATCTATACTGAGCTCCATCATCATCTCTACTGGGGCTGATCATCAGAGTATCTGACACATCCACTGGTGTCTTACTGACAGTATTGTAAGTTACATTATCTAAGGGTTCATTCCCTTTGTACCACTTCACAACCAGGTTCTGTAGAGGAGCGATGTTCTGGATGTCACACTGCAGCTGGTACTTTGTCCCCTCCACCATGGGACCAGAGTGTCTCAGAACAGAGATGGAGACACTGTCTGGAGTCTCTGTGGAAGACAATTTTCAGACTTATTAGTGTTTCAAGACGAAAACCAACCTTTAAAAACAACTAGAAGTTCATACAAAACAGTAAAAAAAGAGACTGTAAATATGTGTAAGAGCATATGGTGAATAATAATGGTGTAACGGTTCACCAAACCCCCTCGGTAGGTGTTGCGGTTTTGGGGTCACAGATTGTTTTTTCTCTCTGTACAACAGGAACATGAAATGCCATACACAATGTTCATATAATACAATATACAGTATAATATATTATACCAGCCAGATATAGAGGATACCCCTTACAGATAGAGACATTGTTCTTCTGACAGAGAATGAGGAAGACTGCATCTTCACTTACTGTATACTGTGATGTGCAGAGGCTTACTGCATCTTCCAATCCCCTGAAAGGTTGCCTTACAACCAGGCCTTATGTCCCAGTCTAGGAGTTCCAAAACACTCCAGGTAGTGTCATTGACAACTTCTGGACCTGTGGTCCAGTAGATCTCTTCAACACTGGTTGTGTTTCTGCACGACACTGAGATTGGAGATCCATATTTCACAACCACACTCTCAGGGATCAGTTTGATAGGACATACCGGCTCCGCTCCTTACAGAGTTAGGAGAAAAGAGAGATAAGGAATTACATCATTTAAATACCTGATAATATCCAACAATAAATCACATCATATTTCAATGAGCAGCAGCAAAAAAGGTAAAGGGTGGTCAAATGTCACATACAGCTGAAAGCCGCCAGTGACTCAGTAGACCAAAATACAGGAAAATGAGCCAGGAAGGATACACTTCCTTCACAAAAATGGACTTTTTTTTGCATCTCATTCTTTAGTGGAGCTTTTATGTCACTCTCCCTTCCCCTAATAAGCTCCATCAATAATGTAACCCACTTCACAACTAAATAACATACTTCACATGAAGCACATCTCTACGTAACTTCAATGTAACTTCAACTAGTTAAGCTATTATTTATTCAATGAACTGGGGTTTAGTGTGTGTGTGTGTGTGTGTGTTTGCACACGCATTTCCGTGGTTCTTTAACACTATTGCTGGATTAAGGAATATGACTAAAATACCTAGGAATAGTATTTCTATACATGATGTTGACTCTCAGAATCAGAGAGCACAGAGCCAGGTTATGGCAAATAAGCCCATGTCTACCTTTGTAGCCTATTTCATCTCAACAATGTGCGTCTACTAGTGTGGTATTTTTTCCTCATCATATTTTAGAATAAACAAAATAAAGTTGTCAGACAATTTGTATGACGATGAGCACGTTAACATGTTCTATAGTGGACACCACCGATCACTTCCCGTTCAGTGCGCTACAAAAACTTACTTGATTCTGATCCATTCAACAGCGACAATAGTTCCAAAGTCAAAGCCAATGAAATAAGGCGATTTAGGTACAAATCCTTCATTGCCTGAGCTCGAGGCTTTGTAAGCCCCCTGGATGTCTATCGGCCCGTTATTTAGCAGCCTCTGAATATATATATATTCGAGTGCTTTTCTCTAGTTCATTGGAAGTTACAGCCGAGCGGCGCCGAATTGTTGACTTATTTAACGAAAGTGCAGCCAGCACAGCACATTCACTCTATCCCTCAACTCCACTCCCTCTTAAATATAATGGAAAACAACCCTCCCCCACAAGCACCAGGCCGTTTCTAAATGTGTTATTCTATTATGGAACGAGAAACCACATCAATAGCCTAGATAGGCTATACATAACGACATTTCAGAAAGCAGAGATTAATTTGGGAAAACAAAGCTGTAGGCATACTGTTTTTTTTTCTCTCCAGTAAAATACTGGTTGAGCTCAGTTTTATTCCTGGTATTAAAAGGGACAGTCCAGTAATATTGATTTCAATGCATGTTCCTCATCATATTTGCTGTCACGAAATTGTGATAGTATCATATTATAATAGACTATCATATCCAAATGCGTCACTGAACAATGACATAATGTCCAGTAGGCATAAGCAAAGATGACAAATGCAACTGTGAATACAGCACATAGAGTGTCCCCCTTACTATGTAAAGCGCTTTAAGCATCCGGACAGGCAAAATCCAATAATTCATTATAATTGGTGAAGGTCTTACCTCTGACAGAGACCCTGGCTATTTTAAAGACCTTTCCCAGTGTATTACTGGCGTGGCATGTGTAATTCCCAATGTTCTCCCCTGTGGTCTGCTCGATGGTCAGTAGGGACCCCCCATCATTGTTCCTCAATTTCACGTTGGGAGCCCGGTGATAAGTCCAGGAGTACTCTGGCCGGGGGTTCCCATCTGAGGAGCAATTCAGCCCAGTAGGGGAACCAACATCAACTTCTGTGTCCCTCAGCTCCAGAATGTTCTGTGGTGGGACTGGAGGCACGAGAGTGGCATGAGCATAATAAGACCAAAATACAACAGACAATGATATAGAAAATATAAATATGGACAGAAGACCTGGGTTCAAAGAGTATTTTACATTTACATTAAAATACTTTGCATATTTGCTTGGGCCTGTCTGGATTGCTACATGGGTGGGGTTTGGACTTTTGGGACTATTACATTGATTCCATTGCACAGATAAGCTCAATCAAGCACAGCTAAATCAATTCAAAGATGTTAAACACTGTGTATTGTACCAAATGACCTCAGGTACAGGATAACCCTCAACAGTGCAGCTCAGGTTATGGGTTGTGTACTCAGCTATGCTGTAATAGTTTGGGCATTCAATAAGTATAGTAACAGTATTGGGGGAAATGACAGAGACCTTTCAGCAGGCTGTTAAATTAACAGTACAATGAAGGCTAATAGAAAGTTAGGAGAGACAAAAACACATGCAAATTGCTGTTGTGATCGTTTGGAATTTTGGATTTGTTTGAACACACTAATAGTCCGTACCCGACTACCCAAAATGCTACACCACTCCCACAGATGTTAGTTTCTCCTCCGCAATAAGTCTTGATCTGACTACCTCCCCGACGATTTGAGGAACGCAAATATATTCTAACTATTCTGATTGGTCCCAGAAACCAATGGGTTGGGCCAGAGCCAGAACACGTGGGTAAAGCGATGTTTTGAATATTGTTCATTGGCTTTGATACTCTGATTGGTTAGAGCTGAGCCAATCGCTGATTACTTTGTAGAACACCCCTCATTTTGACGTCACTACAAACGACTTCAACAATGGCAGTTTTAGATGGAAGTTTGTAGCGAACATAGAGCAGTGGAAGAATTCAGTTTGAGTTGTCAGGCAATATGTCAGACAAAAATAATGACTGCCTTCCCCTTTAAGATGAGCCATCACAAGCTGTCATCCAGGCAGAACTACAGTTCCCCTCAGTCAGCACTCCCCACATCCTGCCGCTAGTTGCAATGGGTGCAGCAACCAAGGACTTCACAGCTGTTTTGGCTGATGACAGTTTTGCCATTGATACAGACTACAGGCACTGCAGACTGACGTTAACATCAAACAAAAGGGTCAATGACATCACTTTAGGATCGTTTGAAGAATGTGAAATGAAATAGTCCCTTAGGCCCAAAACACTTCCATTTTTTTGTTTCTACCGGGTTGCACTGACCTGTAAATTGTCCCGGGTCTGAATTAGTCCCTTGTTAGAAGGAGAGGATGAAAACCAGAAGTGCTTCGGCACTCCAGGACCAACATTGAACAGCCCCGCAGGGCCACCAACCCCAAAAAGAAAACAAAAAGACTTACAGTAAACAGCAAAATGAAGAGTCTGTGATGAGAGGACAGAGGCTAGTGGTCCCTTCGGTCCCAGGTCCAGCTCTGCCTCACATCTGTACTTTACTTCATCCTCAAATCTCCTGGGGGTGATGTTAAGCGTGGAGAACACATCCACTGGGATCCTCGTGGAGTTATGAAATGTTTCAGTTTTTACAGTTTCATTCCCTTTGTACCACTTCACAACCAGGCTCCGTAAAGGAGCGACGTTCTGGATGTCACACTGCAGCTGGTACTCTGTCCCCTCCACCATGGGACCAGAGTGGCTCTGAGGAGAGACGGAGACGCTGCCTGGAGTCTCTAGAGACAAAATAGTTATATATAGTGAGAGAAAAAAACAATTGTTTTCACTGACAAAACTCAGTACAAGACACAAAAGAAAAACAACTTACTGTATAGAATGACAGGGAACTTTTTCAAACACTGCTCTCCATCTTTTTGTGTGAGGTAGCATACAGGTTGTATTGTCCAGTCTGTCAAATTCTCCACATTCCAGATGACATAGTTGACCTCTTTTAAAGCTGTACCTCCTAATGTGGCCTCCCAGCCCATCCCCTCATAGTCTATGGATGTTGTGCTGCAGTTGACCGAGACTGAGTCTCCATATCTCACCACCAATGTGAGAGGGTTGAGCTCAATAGGACAGGCGGCATGTGTAGGCCCACCTACAGGTCAGACCACATGACAGAGACCATAATCAGCTCATTTGCATTCTCAAGCAGACATACTGTTTCTTTAAACATAAACGATCCCAAGTCTAAGCCTAGAATGCAGAATGGTAAACTAACAAGAGGTTAAAATTAGTTGCCTTTTTCAGAAGGCAGTTTCTAATCAGTAATCAAAATAGGAAAAAAGGTTACAACGTAGTATATTGGACAAAGACATAACCATTAAGACAAAACAAGTAGACATTTTGTGTAATGTCACAATCTTTACTGCGAGCTACAGATTTTATCCGCTACTACATTGCCCTCTCCTGGTTATTCCAAAACGTGTTATTGGTTCTTAGTTTCTCTCTTTGGCCACTATGAAATACGATCCAGTTATTGCGGATTTTAATGCGAACCAAGGCGGGCTATTGTTCTTATCCCTCTTAAAACTGGAATGTCAAATATTTTGGCGTCATCTGTGTTCCTATTCTGCTTGAAATTCTTACATTTTTCAATAACGGTATAACAGAACTAACTTTACCTGCGATCCAGAGAAGTAACGGAAACCCAAGAAAAATCCGACTAAATATTATTTCACACATTTTATATTAAAACTAATGTTTCATTCCCAGAAAGACGTAGAAAATGTAGGTTTTCCTTGTGGTCAGTGTCTGATGTCCAAATGTCCAGTCCCCACATGCACACAGCCCAACTCTTCAACAGGTCAGTTGTCTCACGTTATATTTTGGCTCTGTATTGAATTACAAGAACAGGACCGAAAAATAGTGAGAAGTCACGTGCTCTTTACTGGAAGACCCCTTTGAACGATTTCAACCATCAAGCGCAAGAAACCGATCAATGTAACTTTAGGGAATTTCCATGGAACTGGACCCGGCACCTCGTTTTGGACTGTTTCATTCTGGAACCCATTTGCAAGGATGCGGTAGCTCTCTTTTATCATACATAATTTCCATTGTTTGCGATGTAAAAATGATAGTAAAAGCAATCAGAGTTCATTCAAGTTGCCTGCTGTGTATTTATCCTGCATCTAAAAAAGGGCCGGACAGAGTTTATGGTTTGCGCAACATTGTATGGCCTATAGACCAACGCGTGGCGATTGTTGTAGTTAAAAAAATAATTGCGCCTGTATCTCTCATAGAACTAGAATGACATTCACTTTCTGTGATCTCTCTCCCTCTGCTCTGACAGGCATGAGCCTGCAACTGTCATCTCTCCAGTGTTGCTCTTCATCATTTCTTTCACCGCTGATACATTGAAATACATTTGCCAAAATTATAGAATTACTGTTGTCTGTTCAGAAAGAAATGAAACAATTCAGAGAACTACACCAGTAATAGGCATATAATTTAGCCAAAACTAAAAAGATATGAAATATGACAAGTTAGAGATTTAAATAGCAATATTCATTTTTTTTCTGAAAGGCTATATGTCTAAGCATCTGAGGTCACCAGCTCACAGTTTGACACCCACTCACTAGCATTAGACAATGTGATGCAGTGTTTGTGTTCTTCCATTTCAAACAAAATTAACAGTTCCATCAGATTTAAATAAGTCATTTGTCTTTTAATTTTGTTGTGTATATTATTTATTTCAGGGGAACAGTCGCTCAATTGATTGCATCGATTTAATTTCAGAATATTTATATTTATGTTTTTATTATCATTTTTCATAGTGTTGAAATTAGCACAGTAGTGCGGAATCTGTGTGCATTCTAGAATTAACTGTTATTTCCAGCTTCTCTCTGCACTTTCCTGTCTATTTATGAGACTCGTGGAAAGTACTAAATATCTTGGTCATGTGATGTGTGCTCTGGTAGAGTGGATGCAGAACTGAGTGGTGAAGTGGTGATGATATAATAAGTCATCAGATGAGGGGGAGGTAGTGGGCGGTGGGATGGCTCCATCCACAAATAACATCTCTGTTGACTTAGACTGATATTTAGTTAGAATAGAGATGTTGAGAACACAGAAATGCCTCACTATCTTACACACTATACAGGCTTTATAGCAACCCACAGGTGGGCAAGTGCAGGTGGGAAGACACTCAAGAGCTCCATCCAATCAAAAGGATCTGTATCTGCTACACGTCTGAATGGGTCCCTCGGTCTAGTCACAGTAGCCGTCTGGACTAGTACAATGGAATTATTTAGCTAAAGCTCAAGCCTTTTAGATGATTTATTAGCCCTACATCATCCATCAGCCCAGGTTTTGTCTGTGTTTAATAGATACGGTGAGGATAAGTCATACCAGGGGATCAGAACAAGAGGAGTATTTACAAAATACCAGCTGCTGCTATTTCTAAGCAGAGTTCTAGACTTGAGTTAGGGTCAGAGGCTGTTCTAACTAGTTGTCAGAGAAAGGGGAGGTGAAGGGAGAGGAGAGACAAAGTTATATACAGGGGAGGACTGGACTCCCCATAAGAACAAACAGTGTGTTCTTGTTGTAAAAACAAGTGTTTGAATTCCAGTCATGTCTCTGACACACTCCCTATTCAATAGTGCTCTCATACTGTAGTGCTCTCAAGACATTCTGAGTCTGTGTTATATGTCCTACATCCACATGTAAAGTCTCTAGTCAATGTCCAAAAACGCTATAGAAAGTTCATACACAGACACTCAATGTGAACAATAGTATTCAATGTAAATGGATAGATCAAAGATATTGTTATTGACCACCAGCCAAAAGGAAACTTTAATCTCCACACAGGGGCTCTGCATATCTAAGCAACAAGGTCAAAGGCAAAGTAAATAGTTACCAAATGGGACAGACATTTTCAGAGCTGTAGCTGAGGAAACCAACACTCAGCTTTCCTCCCACTGCCCTTTGTCAGCCCTGTGTATGTTTTGATACTTTACCTCCAGAGATCCTGTAGCTCCCCCGTATGTACGTTAAAGCAGAGAGACCTGGAGGGAGTTGACACGTTGCATTTTGGGTCAGACCTCAAACAGTTCAGTTTCCTGTGGATCGAAGGTTCAGTTTGCTCCTCAGTGTACTCAGATGTTTCAGAGAGCGACATGTCAAACCAACACAAATACACTAGAGGATTTGAAACACAGTAGCTTTTCTTTGAGTGTTCATCCCACACATGACTTCCTCTTAAGATGACACTTTCATTCCTTTTAGCAACTTTGACACCAGAACACGTGGAAACAGTGCCGCATTTGCAGGACAGTACATCCCTGCTGGCAACATAAAAAGAACAGAGAACGCACCAGACAAATGAATACACTAACACAGAGGATAACAGTACAGTGTGTTCCAGAAGGTAGAAATTGGGGAAAAGGAAAATGTTGGCACCCTCTTTACACTGTTTCTGAAATGTAGAATGTGGCCCCTTGTCCCCTGTGTCCCTCTGACAGTGTATTCATCTATTCACCCTTCTGCAGGCCTATCCCATTCCATTTCTCTCTCCTCACTGTTTCATTGCTCTCTGTGCCCCTCAGTATCTACATGGTGTGTGTGTGTGTGCGCGTGCATGCGCGTGCGTGTGTGCGCACAGTCAGTGTGTGTCCCACTCCAAGGCCAGCCTCTGATAGCTTTGTAATGCTTTGAAACAGGACACTGATGGCGTGACCTTGTACCCTGTTGACAAACTAATGACCACGTCAGCTTTGGTGACCAGACTGTATTCTCTCACACTTCTGAGTACAGTCAACAGTCTCGTTGTTAACACAGTTCAGTAAGCTGTTTAAAAGTGTAAAATATAGCAAGTAAAAAATGGTTACATTTTGTGGAGCACATTAAAACAATATGGTTGTTGTTCATTTAATCCCTGACGCAAACCTCTGAAATATGATCATGTAGAATACATGAGCTCAACAAATGCCCCTCTGTGTCTACACATTCTTCATGGGGCTACTGGAATTTAGAAGCCATTCCCATAGCTTGCCAATTAGAATAAAGCCTGGTGAGTAAGTGGGTTGGGTACACTCTGAATAGGGGATATTTTCCTAAACAGTATTTAGAGTAGATTTTATATAGAGCATTTGCCACTCACTCCCTCATTATACAATTGAAAGTGGGTTTCTAACTAAACACCTACAACAATGAATCAGGGTTCGTGAAACGCACATTCTCAGAACACACACTCACAAACACGTTTACTCATGCTCTATGTTGAGTCCTGAGTTTTAGAAAGATAAAAACATTTCAAGGGAATTCTCCTCCCAATTTAACCCTGACCTGTCAGCTGCCCCAGACTGGTCTCATAGACTAGACGTAACATAGTTAACGTCAAAGCTAGGACACTCAAATTACTATGATATGTTACGTTTGGTACGGTTACATAAGATTGTAGGTTACTTATGACAAAAACGAAAGGATGATAGGTGGGCGTATAAAGCAAACGTCTAGCAACCCAAAGGTTGGGCATTCGAATATCATCACTTTGCATCAACTTACTACTTTTTAGCATGTTACCTAACCCTTCCTTTAACCCTAACCGTAACCCTTTAACCTAACCTTGACCCTAACCTTAAGCCTTAACCCATAGAGCTAGCTAAAGTAGTGTTAGCTGCCTAGCCATCTAGCTAACATTGGAATGGAATTGGAATTCATAACACATCATACATTTAGCAAATGTATAACATATTGTATGAATTGAATTTCGTACATATTCTATGAACTGCAATTCGTAACATATCAAACCAATTGTAATTCGTAAACTATCATACGAAATGGATGATGGACATCCACAAATGAATACTTACCATACGAAACATAACATAGTATACTAAATGGAGTGTCTCGGATTTACATAGAGAATGATATGAAATGCTCTGAGACCAGATTGCAGAAAGATGGCTGCCCAGAGGACTATAACTACTTCCATAATGTTTCTTGCCTTAAGACTCAAACTGAATTCTCCGCTGCTCTGTTTGCTACATACAGTACTACATACAGCATTTTCAAAACGCCGCTTGCCCACGTGTGTCACGAATCTGGCTCGACCCATTGCCTTCTGGGACCAATCAGAACGGTTAGAATGTGAGTGCATTCTAGAAATCATTGGGGAGGTACTCAGATCCAGACTCATAACTGAGAAGAAACTAACATCAGTGGGCATATTATTTGACTGGAGCAAGGAGTTTGGGTAGCCAGGCAATAATGATGACAACAGAACTGCAGTCTTGATCATCTGCAATGGTGTGATAGATATCAGCTAATCCTAGCTCAAATCAGTCACATACATGAATGTCCAGTAGGTCTACATGATTCACATGGCAATCATGTTAACTTTGAATAAGAATATGGCCATTAACATTTTTTATTTATTATTTTGTTTTAAAAAAGTTACCCTGTAAATGTCATTTGACATTGGTATGTCCTAGGGAGAGCACAGACAGCTGTTTTGGGCTTCTCTGATAGATTTGTCTTGGTAATAGTGAGGGGAGGCTGACGTGAGCCTGACATAGCCCCAACCTAAGTCTTATGGACTAGACAGGTTTGTCTGCGCCAATAAGGCATTTTGTGAAGTTACTTTTTTTATTGTTTTGTAAATGCTGATGTTTACAAAATACAATTACACATCTGAACCACCATCCTATTCTGTAAATAAAAGTCAACTTCTGCACTTCTGACTCCTGAAACTCTTCTGCTCTTATGCCTGCTACAAGGTTCCTATTTTACAATGATGTAAACGCTTTCTCCTGATCATTCTTTCTCTGTCACACACACCTCTCAGTGCTTATGTAAGTTAACAAATATCCTGGCCAAAACCAGTCACTTGTTTTCCCTGATTGGGTCCCATCTGGACTATGTACAGTATGTGCTCTGAGAGAAGGTATACTCTAATTCCATACAAACTGTTCTGGGAAGGATCTAACTACCCAGATGTTGCCGTTCTTTGTTTGCCAATCATCATGAGGAATAATTCAGGGAAAAAAAACTCACGAAGAGCACTTTAGCCAGCACAATGTTTGAGTATTATAAATGAAAGATTGTTTGGCTGCGTTAACACAGGCAGACAAATTCAGATTTTTTTTCCACTAATGGATCTTTTGAGGAATCAGATCAGCCCTTTTGACGATAATTGGGCAAAAGATCAGAATTGGGCTTCCTGTATAAATGCAGCCATAGAACATGAACTTGGTTCTGTCTGAACTTTTAAGAATTCTCGTAGCACATGCTGATGACTAGATGTGTTTTTTTTTTAAATCATAAAGTATACTAGAGTCACATTCCAGAAGGGTTTAGCCATTACTCCCCATATCCACTGTAAATGTGGGTGGCCGTTGATTGCTCAATTATAGACTTCCCAGTCGGGATTCATTTAAGTCGTTATCAAAGTCATTTCCACTTTTCCATTAATCTTAAAAGAAAAACCATTCAACACATTAAGAAACAATGTACATGTAACGGCTTTCTTCCTGGGAAGGAGAGGACCAAAGCGCAGTGTGGTGACTGTTCATCTTATTTAATAATAAATCCAAACTGAACACTTCAAATGACAAAATAACAAATGTGACAAAACCGAAACAGTCCTACCTGGTGCAGAGAACACAGAGACAGGAAACAACCACCCACAAAACAGGCTACCTAAATATGGTTCCCAATCAGAGACAATGACTAACACCTGCCTCTGATTGAGAACCATATCAGGCCAAACATAGAAATAGACAAACTAGACATACAACATAGAATACCCACCCAGCTCACGTCCTGACCAACACTAAACAAGGAAAACACAAAAGAACTATGGTCAGAACGTGACAGTACATTAAATAGATGGGTGGGGAACTTTCTACCCTCTGTCGTGTCTTTGGCTATGCCGGATTAAGTGATATGACATGCTATTCTATAAAATAATTTCTCCGTAATTAATATTACCTGATTGAGCTAATCATGTAAATGTAATTAACTAGAGAGTCGGGCACCATGAAATAATATTTATAGAGCTGTTATCTTCCGAATAAACTCTTAAAGACCTAGTAATATTTTACATCAAAGCAGTCAATATTAATCGTCATCTTAATTCAGTCTCATCTGAAAGTTGTAAATCCTGGGTTATCTGCACGAACCCTGGCTAACAAGTTGAATCAGCAATACAAAATTGGGTTTAATTGTTTATTTACTAAATACCTAACTAATCACACAGAATTACACATACACATATTTCAATCATAACTTGATTACAAATTACGTCATAAAGGAAAACGTTTCTAGCGGGCGGAACAGATATGACAGCTGGTTACACAAAATAAATGGGGCTGGGTTTGAGTGAAAGAGCGGGAAGACTGAGGAACAAAGGGTGAAGCTGTGCAATCGTAAATACAGTATTTTATGCATTCTAAATGACCGCCCATTTGGAAAAGGAAAATGCAATAAATATTTACACTGAGCTGCCCTTCGGTAGTTTGGTGGTAGATGGATGGCCGTGTTGCCCAACCGAGCCCTTTGTCCTTTGAAGAAGGTCTCTGCTTGTAAATTGAATACGTTGTAGTAATGTCGTTGTGTGGTAGACGGGATACACTGTCTGTTCCTTCCTAACCCTCGTTTGCAGCGGCTATTGCTAACTCAACGGCTAGGAGGTATCACTTCTGTAGTGAATAAGAGTTCAAAGTTCATACCATTCTCAACCAAAGCTCATGCTGATGTTGGCTTCGTTCTGTAGTTATTATCTGAACCATTCTGACATCGGCTTTTAATGACAATTACATGAAGTTGATGCAAAGAGTCAATATTTGCAGTGTTGACCCTTCTTTTTCAAGACCTCTGCAATTAGCCCTGGCATGCTGTCAATTAACTTATGGGCCACATCCTTACTAATGGCAGCCCATTCTTGCTTGGAGTTTGTCAGGATTTGTGTTTTTTTGTTTGTCCACCTGCCTCTTGAGGATTGACCACAAGTTCTCAATGGGATTAAGGTCTGGGGAGTTTCCTGGCCATGGACCTAAAATATCGATGTTTTGTTCCCCGAGCCACTTAGTTATCATTTTTGCCTTATGGCGAGGTGCTCCATCATGCTGAAAAAGGCATTATTCGTCACCAAACTGTTCCTGGATGGTTGGGAGAAGTTGCTTTCGGAAGATGTGTTGGTACCATTCTTTATTCATGGCTGTGTTCTTAGGAAAAATTGTGAGTGAGCCCACTCCCTTGGCTGAGAGGCAACCCCACAAATGAATGGTCTCAAGATGCTTTACTGTTGGCATGACACACGACTGATGGTAGCGCTCACCTTGTCTTCTCAGGACAAGCTTTTATCCGGATACCCCAAACAATCTGAAAGGGGATTCATCAGAGAAAATGACTTTACCCCAGTCCTCAGCAGTCCAATTCCTGTACCTTTTGCATAATATCAGTCTGTCCCTGATGTTTTTCCTGGAGAGAAGTGGCTTCTTTGCTGCCCTTCCTGACACCAGGCCATCCTCCAAAAGTATTTGCCTCACTGTGCGTGCAGATACACTCTGTACTGGTAGTGCCCCGATCTCGCAGCTGCATCAACTTTAGGAGACGGTCCTGGCGCTTGCTGGACTTTCTTGGGCGCCCTGAAGCCTCCTTCACAACAATTGAACCGCTCTCCTTGAAGTTCTTGATGATCCGATAAATGGTTGATTTCGGTGCAATCTTACTGGCAGCAATATCCTTGCCTGTGAAGCCCTTTTTGTGGAAAGCAATGATGACGGCACGTGTTTCCTTGCAGGTAACCATGGCTGACAGAGGAAAAACAATGATTCTAAGCACCACTCTCCTTTTGAAGCTTCCAGTCTGTTATTCGAACTCAATCAGCATGACAGAGTGATCTCTTGCCTTGTCCTCATCAACACTCACACCTGTGTTAACGAGAGAATCACTGACATGATGTCAGCTGGTCCTTTTGTGGCAGGGCTGAAATGCAGTGGAAATGTTTTTGGGGGATTCAGTTCATTTGCATGGCAAAGAGGGACTTTGCAATTAATTGCAATTCGTCTTATCACTCTTCATTCTGGAGTATATGCAAATTGCCATCATACAAACTGAGGCAGCAGACTATGTGAAAATTAATATTCGTGTCATTCTCAAAACTTTTGGCCACGACTGTACTTTATGAGGATATTGTAAGGGGTTAAGGGATTTTTTTTTATCAATAATGACTAATTATGTATATCAGGACTGAATAGTCAGAATACTATTATGTTACTGTATAGATGTATGCATTTTCTTTTAATCCTAGTACTGAATAGAATGTGTGTAATTATAATAAAGAATTAGAACAATGACTGTCTGTTCCTTGGTAGAAATGAATGAACTTATCGTCAGACTGGCTAGAATGCATATCTACACATGAAAACCTTGGCTCGGTCATAAATTATCTAAATTGGTGGGAGAACTATACTGCCATTGTACCGGGTGGAGAAGAGACGGGACAGTTTGAAAACTAATGATGTCATTTTCAGTTTATAACCTGTGGTAAACTGTATCGTGTTCAGTACTCTCGAGAATAAACACTACTGATTGATTTTGAGACTGGTCTCTGTCCATTTTATGCAAATAAGGGTCTTACAAATTCTTAGGAGTGGACAGAGTGTTGAATTGAATTGGTTTAATAAAACATAAAGGAATTTAATTCCTGTAACAAAGGATAGGGAGGATAGGAGATAAATTTCAGTCTCTCGATGTGCAAAACTGATAGAGACATACCCCAAGCGACTTACAGCTGTAATCGCAGCAAAAGTTGGCGCTACAAAGTATTAACTTAAGGGGGCTGAATAATTTTGCACGCCCAATTTTTCAGTTTTTGATTTGTTAAAAAAGTTTGAAATATCCAATAAATGTCGTTCCACTTCATGATTGTGTCCCACTTGTTGTTGATTCTTCACAAAAAAATACAGTTTTATATCTTTATGTTTGAAGCCTGAAATGTGGCAAAAGTTCGCAAAGTTCAAGGGGGCCGAATACTTTCGCAAGGCACTGTATGTAACAGATGTCATCACACTCTGTAACTCTCTTGCGTTGTGTTTTTAAAAAAAGGCCTGTCCAGCCAGCAGTCCTAGGTGATTGAAGCACATCAGATGTGCAGGACAACAGTATGTTGATGGCTGTAGATTTGTGATTCGTCTGTTAGCATGGAAATAACTGTGAATTAGCAGGGAGCTAATTAGAGCATGCTATCTAACTTGCTTAAAAAGCATTAACATAAAACACAAAAGCACATCCAAGGAAGCCCCCAACATTTAACAGGTACCGTACACATAATGCTTTATTTCAGAATGTGACCTACCGTTTGTATGTCAGTATCAGACTGGAAAGAGTTAGGAAGAATGTCTGTATCTTTGAAGTGACGATTGACCTGTACCCCTCGGTACCGGTACTCCCTGTATATAGCCTCCTTATTGTTATGTACATTTATTGTTTTACCTATTGATTGATTAGATTTTTTAAATTTAGTTTATTTAGTAAATATTTTATTAAATATATTTCTTGAACTGCATTGTTGGTTAAGGGCTTGTAAGTAAGCATTTCACTGTAAGGTATTCGGCAAATGTGACAAATAACATTTGACTGGGTGTATTGAAAAATCATCCTGAGTGTAATTGGTAACTTCGCCATGCTCAAAGGCAGTCTTTTCTTTTTTTTAACGCATCTATCACTTGGTGCCGTTCTTTGCGAGGCATTGGAAAACGACTAGACGGAGGGAACTTACAGATAACGGTATGTGTAAATTCAGGCTGTAACACAACAAAATGTGGAAAAAGTCAAGGGGTGTGAATACTTTCTAAAAACACAGTATAAGGTACAGTCTAATATACAGTAACTGCATTGCTTGTCGTGAAAATATAATTGGCTCTTCCAAGCACTAAGGAGTTGTCACGTTCACTGTCTTCAAACCCCATGTCATAGATGAGCCAAGGTGCAGCGTGCATGTAATTCCACATCTTTAATAAAGTGAAACCTTCACACAAAAAAAACAGGCAAACAGAAACCGACCGTGATGCAACTGTGGCGCTTGCAAACACACACAGAAAATAAATAATTACCCACAACATTAGGTGGGGAAAAAGGCTGCCTAAGTATGATTCCCAATCAGAGACAAGATAGACAGCTGCCTCTGATTGGGAACCACACGCTGCCAAAAACAAAGAAATAGAAAACATAGAATGCCCACCCAAATCACACCCTGACCTAACCAAATAGAGAAATAAAACGTCTCTCTAAGGTCAGGGCTTGACAGGAGTACATTAACATTGTTTTCAGAGGAAGTGAGTGATATAGTCTTTGGTATGAGGAAGTGTGCCCTGTTAGATTCAACAAAACTCTCATGTACTATGACTCAGTGTAATTTCTTTGAATTGCACTGAATTAAAAACTACTCCCTGTTACTCAAACTCTAATTCTAATTCTACATCCTGTGGGTTGTGGCTAATTCAATTCGAATTTCAACTCAAATTGAAATATTGATTCTTTATTTGACTGAGACGGCACTGTCAGAAAGACGCATCAATCTCAGATAAAGCATCCGAATGAGCAAAACGTCTCCCCTCTGTCGCGGTATGTGTAGACCATGTATCTGATGCTGTCTGGACAAAATGAGCATTGCATGGCATCATTTTTCTGTCCAGACAGCATCAGATCGTGACGAAGCGAGAGGGCTCGGTCACCTAATCATCACCAGTTTACAATTGGCTCATTCATCTCCCCTGTAACTATCCCCCAAGGTTAGAACACCTTTAATTGAACTACTAAACAGCACTAAAGATATATGTAACCCGATGAAAAGTATTGATTTGGATGTATGTTTAAATACTTTCACTGTGTTTTTGATACTCACATGGATGACAATACTGAAGATCTATGATGGGCAATAATATGCCTTGTGAACAATAAGATTTGAAAGAGAAGATGTATTATGACTATAAAAAAACTGTTTTGTAACCTCAAACATTATTTTAAATAAAACGGAATTAAAAAGAAGAAAAATGCTGGACTCCAAAAAACAAGTTGACATACAAAAACTTCCATGAACACTATTAAATATGTAAATCATGTTAAGTAGCCTAATAATGAATGTATTGATGTGAAAACAGATTTGTATTCATATTAATTCATGTTATGTTTGAAAAATGTGAGATCAAACTTTAATGAAGATTATTTGAAAAAAAAGCAAAGGCTGGTACTCTTGCTTCAGTTGAATTTTAACTTTTTAGATTTTTATAATTTTAAGTAAGATTTTTTATGATTAGCCATGTTGTTATTGAAATGAAACTGTTCCATGAAAATGTGCATTTCAAAATAATCATACACATGTGCAACACGCTGGTAAAACCTGACAAGACACGACGAACTGGCAACAGACAAACAGAGAACACAGATATAAATACACCGGGCAAACAGGAGACAAGGGGCTGTGAGACATACTGTATGTTTAATTCTGGACACATGAAAAGTGGGATGTATACGGAGGGAAAGGGGCAACAGAAGACGAACAGCAGAGGGGCTAAGGAATTTAGAGATCGGGAAAGGACCAATAAAATGGGGGGAATGTTTGTGGGACTCTACCCAGAGGGGCAGGTCCCGAGTGGACAGCCATACCTGCTGCCCAAGACGGTAGCAGGGAGCAGGGGTCCGGTGGCGGTCCGCCTGTCGTCGGTACCTGGAGGGTGACCCATGCTCTCTTCCAGGTACGGCGACAACGATGGACGAACACCTGGGCAGAAGGTGTGCGGACCTCTGCTTCTTGCTCCGGAAAGAGCGGTTCCTGATAACCTAGGGAACACTCAAAAGGCGAGAGACCCGTAGCAGAACAGGGAAGGGTGTTGCGAGCATATTCCAACCACACAAGTTGCTGGCTCCAGGTTGTAGGATTAGTGGAGACGAGGCAGCGAAGAGTCTTCTCCAGGTCCTGATTGGCTCTCTCTGACTGGCCGTTGGACTGGTGATGAAAACCAGAGGACAGGCTGGCCGCCAACACAATAAGGGTGCAGAACACCTTCCAGAACTGGGACGAGAACTGAGGACCGCAATAGGAGACCATGTCGACCGGCAGTTCATGGATCCGGAAGACGTGCTGCACCATGAGCCGTCTCCTTAGCTCAGGGCAACTTTGGAAGGGGAATAAAATGGGGGGCTTTGGAAAACCGGTCCACCACCGTAAGGATGGTGGTGTTGCCATCAGACCACAGGAGGCCCGTGACGAAGTCCAAGGATATATAGGACCAGGGATGGTGAGGGACAGGAAGTGGTTGAAGGAGGCCAGCCGGAGCTTGCCACTGAGTCTTGTTCTGTGCACACACAGTTCAGGCGGCAGCAAATGCAGAGACATCAGGAACTATGGTGGGCCAACAAAAACGTTGTCGGACAAAATCAGAGGTTCGACGGGAGCCAGGATGACAGGTGAGTCTCGGGGAATATGCCCATTCCAGAACAGGAGCACGGGCAGAGTCCGGCACCAACATCTGGTTAGCTGCGGAAGAGGGACGCATAAATCCAGCAGTGAGAGAGTCCTCAACATACCCTTCCATCGCTTTGGTCTCTGGACCTGACAGGGAATAAAGTCACCCCTGAGGAGGTTTAGTGCCCGGGAGAAGGTCGATGGCACAGTCATAGGGCCGATGCGGAGGAAGCGAGCCTTGCAGAAAGCCTCCCGGAAGTACTGGTATTCCGCAGGAATGGCGGAGAGGTTCAGGGCTTCTCCCCTCCCAAGCCTGCAGGAAGAAGTCACAGGGCAGGCAGCACCGACTTTAGGCAATGCACATGGCAAAACGGGCTCCAACCCAGGATAGAACCAGTAGCCCAGTCGATCAGAGAATTGTGCCTCTGGAGGCAGGAGAACCCCAAAACCGCGGGTGCATGAGGGGATTCAATGCGAAGGAACTGCATACTCTCACTGTGATTGCCCAACACTCTCAGGTAATTGGGAAACGTAATGTGGGTGAGTCTGCCAATAGAGCGCCCATCCAACTCTCTGACGTCCATGGGAATGGAGAGGTGTTGTGTGGGGATTCCCAGCTTCGACACCAGGGTAGCATCCATAAAGCTCTTGCCGGTCCAAGAGTCAATGAGTACCTAGAAAGATTTGTAGGCTGGGAAGAAACTCCACTGGTGGCGGGGTTGCTGAGAGTCTGGGGGATTACTGGTGTGGCCCACTGCCTAGTAGGGAAACTGGTATTGCTCCAGCAATGTATTGAACACCTGGTCATGGCGTTCTGCCAGGGTATGGAGCCCCTCCATAACTCCTCGTGTCATCCAATGGTGGCTCCTTGCTGGGAGACATCATTGTGGAGCTGGTCTGAGTCTGCTGGTTCAGTCATGGCTAGTTCATACTATCACGACTCAGGATATGACCCAAATGCAGACACAGGAGGTGGATAGCCCAGTTCTCAGATGATTTATTGTAAAAGCGGGGCAGACAAAGGGCAGGCAAAGGGAAGGTCGAGGACAGGCAGGGGTTCATGATCAGATCAGAGTCAGGCAGGTACAGGATGGCATGCAGGCTCCGGGTCAGAGCAGGCAGAGGTTCGTAATCAGGTCAGAGTCAGGGAGGTACAGGACGTCAGGCAGGCTTGGTGTCAGGGCAGACTGGAAAACACGCTGGTAAGACCTGACAAGACAAGATGAACTGGCAACAGACAAACAGAGAACACAGGTATAAATACACTGGGGATACTGGGGAAGATGGGCGACACCTGGAGGGGGGTGGAGACAAGCACAAAGACAGGTGAAACAGATCAGGGTGTGACACCTATAGTCTTTATTATAACACCCAGCAGCGAATCGTCATTCAAGGCGAGCCCCACATTTTTAGCAAAATAATTGAAAATAATTGTATTTTTTATTTTTGGGGTGCTTGCCTGTTTTGCATGTTATTTTGGCATTAATACGTGTCACATATCAGTTTGCAAACAATGTCAAAATAGTACATATAATTGAGTTAAGTAATAACGCCACATACAAACATGGTCTTTTTTTTGCTTTCTTGAGTAAGGCAGCTCCAAAATGCAGGTGTTTCAGCCTAGCTCAGTGCCTTCTGCGGTGGTGGGGCAAGCCAGCAGAAAATACGGAGCGCTGCACCGTGATTGGCTCAGTGTTTTGTCACTCATGGGGACTTTGCGTCACTGCCAAGTGTAAGAGGAGACATTGAAAATTCTAGCCCTTCAGCTGCTACCATAGAAGTGCCCATCCAAGAAGGCTCAAGGTCATTAGCCACAGATAAAATTATGTCAAGTCACGTTATATGTACAGTAGCTTTGATTGGACTGATCATGTCAACATCATACTTTCACAATCTTAGCTAGCAGTCATCATCATGAATCAAGTCGACAATCTACTTGTAAATCTTTTTTAATCCTTGTCATATGAAGAGAAATAATGAAGAGAAATTATAGATGAAACATATCGGTGCTCATCGGCCACTGTACATAAACATTACACAACAAGTTGGAAATCGCAAATTCAACGAGTGGTTTGGAAGGAATCAGTGACAGTAGTTGTGTGGTCCCAAATCTGGGATTAAGGGGCTCTTTTCCAAGTTTAAAATGAAAAACATTCAACATTGGCCATTCTGTCAATGAAGCATGATTTGTGCCGTTCTCAAAACAACTGTTAACTCGGAGGACCGCCGCTCCACCTTCCTGTTCAAGTGAACCGAGTACAACAAGGTGAGTCCAAAAATGTATTGTATGCTGCTTCATAGATGATGTAATATGCAAGGGAGATATGTTACTGTAGCTAAGACAGTAATACTAAGTGTATGTTGTGTAGTAAGCTGTTAGTAGCCCATGTGCCTCATCCTAATAATTTGGTCTATTTACCCCTCTTAATTATACCTACTGTTCTGACTGTTCTATTGTAGCCTATAACCTGTTTTAGAGAAATGTAATCAATGAATATTGTAAGAGCTTTCATTGTCTGCTTATATGCCTCCTTTTATATCCTACAGTTATCCAAGTTCTAACTTGGTGTACAGGGAGAACACTGTAAGAACGGCCCATGTTCTGAATTCTGTCGCTGTACATTTCAAAGGTGCTAAACAAGTAGTTATATTAACTAATGTTTCGTCCGTCCTAGCTCGCTCATTGTCTTATTCTAAATTACTAATTGCCTCTTATCCGCTTGTCATCCCCATAGTTTGTGCATTTCAATTGTCATTCGAAACCACATTTGTTTAAGCAAGTCAGCCATATCAGCTATGTTTTTTTAAAGGCGGTTAATGAGGTTGAATGAACTGTTTCGCTGGCAGACAAGGCTCCGCTGATAGCCAGGTGTAGCAGTGGTAAGATGTTGGGACTGCTGTAGGGACAGCTTTATGTAGGCCCTAACAGTTTGTGGGCACCGTTTGTCACCATTATAGTGCAATTAATGCATCATTTAGTGTTTGCCCCACCAAGATTTACATGCTAAAATCGCCACTGACAACACCCACTAATTAGCAAGCTCATGCACACAAGATGTCCCATGAAAACAGACCGGCCTATAGAAACCAAATTCCAACGCCCTTCCAACCGATTCATTCTGGACTGGGCCCTGAATATGAATACATGTCTGGAACACCAGCATGAGGTAAGCATTGGCTTGATGAATCAGAGGCTCATTCACCCTTTCTCCTGTCCTCGTTGCTTCTGCTCTTCCCCTCTCTTCTCTTATTACTGCCTCTCACGAGGAGGAGCTGGGGATGGGGGTAGTGATGGCTGTGGAGGGACTGGATTTCACAGGACCTCTCTCTCTCTCTGCTGAGTCATGGGAGAATGAACACTCCTGCATGAAGAATCTGCTCTCACTTTCCCACGTAGGAGTAAGCCCTCCTCCTTTTTCTCCTCCCTCATCTCCTCCTCACTGACAACAAGCAGATCCAGCCTGCACCTCCTGTGTGGTAGAGGAAGCACTCCATCGTAAACTGTAGCTGCTGGCTGACTGGCTCTTATCATGTTATCATGTGACTGAATAGATCCAGTAACTATGTGCGTGGGGATGATATGTACGGATATGTATGGGTCCTCTGCTGTGTTATGTGAGATTGTGGAGGAATTATAACAGATTGTGTAATGCATTAGGGGATAATAAAGTGGAAATATTTTCAGTCAAGAGACCTTTCAATATCATCTGACAATGGTGCTCATTGGAGAAATTCCAGCCCTGTTGCTTGAAATAATATATGCTTACATTCACTACACTTCACTCACAGGCACACAAGCACCCAGGTGCACAAACAAGCACGCAAACACCACAGCCAGCGCACGAATGAATCAGTAGGATGGGCATTTGATTTCTATTGGCGTCCCGTTTTTCTGTATAAAATGCCCATAGAAACGCATTGGGCTTATTAAGGACAGATTTTGGCGAGAGTGAGCCCTCTCGCTTCGCCTCTTCCTCTCTGCTGAAACTAGCGAGCAAAACAGCGCCCCTCTGTATAACTACATCTAGCCCATGTATCTGAGTCTGTCTGGCCAGAAAATGTATGACATGCCATGCTCATTTATTCCAGACAGCATCAGATACATGGTCTATACATACGGAGATAGGGGGGTGCTGTTTCGCTGGCTCTGAAATGTTATCTGAGATTGATGCGTCTTTCTGTCAGTGCGCATCACGGTCAAATAAAATATAAATATTTCAATATTTTATTTGGAAGGGCAAGGAGGTACGGTTGGGCGGGCCAGGCCCCCTAGTGGCAGCCCACAACTCCTACCCTGGCACACACACTTGTACACGCACATGCACGAGCGCGTGAGCACACACACACACACCACCTACACACACACACACACACACACACACACACACACACACACACACACACACACACACACACACACACACACACACACACACACACACACACACACACACACACACACACACACACACACACTAATATTATGTTCCTGTTTCTCACATTCACCTTGTAAGTAATGCACATATTGTGCAGTATACTGCTGTAGATTAAAAATAGTGCAAATCAAGACTGTACAATAGTTCTCCTGGTTTAGAGTCATGTCCTCAGACATTGTAGTAGTGTGTCTATAACCACTAGATGGAAGTCTCTTATCATATCAAAGACCACAGCTAACCAGAAGCTAAAAACCTTTGCCATTAGGGTGTTTGTTTATCCTGGAGAAAGATTCATGTTGTTTCTTATTTTGTGTCAGCAAGCTGTTCTACTACTTGAGAAGGGGTTGTCGTGGTGGGTATGGGGAAGAGGAAAGGTGGTTCTCACAGCCAACAGTCTCATGTATCTTATGGATTTAGAAAAACTCAACAGTGGCGAAGACATAGACCACAGACAATCCCACTGTCATGTATGTAACACACACACACACACACACACACACACACACACACACACACACACACACACACACACACACACACACACACACACACACACACACACACACACACACACACACACACACACACTAACATGATGTTCCTGTTTCTCACATTCACCTTGCATTCATCACTATTAGCGGAGGAATAGGAGAATGAGAAAGGGTCTCTGTTGTGGTCTCTTAATCTCTCCCTCTAACTGAAACCATTAGGCAATACACAATTATTCTCTTGTCATCAAACACTTCACTGACATAAAGAAATCTCTGAATAATGGTTCAACAGGACACAGGACAGGAAACATGATTGATATTTTCGGTGACATATTTCACCTGAAAGAGAGATAGAGATGTAAACAGTTGTTAGAAAGCTCCAAGGTGGTTTGTACATATGGTGCTTCTGGGTAGTTTGTACATATGGTGCTTCTGGGTGGTTTGTACATATGGTGCTTCTGGGTGGTTTGTACATATGGTGCTGCTGGACAGTTTGTACATATGGTGCTGCTGGGTGGTTTGTACATACGGTGCTGCTGGGTGGTTTGTACATATGGTGCTGCTGGGTAGTTTGTACATATGGTGCTGCTAGGTATTTGTACATATGGTGCTGCTGGGCAGTTTGTACATATGGTGCTGCTGGGTGGTTTGTACATATGGTGCTGCTGGGTAGTTTGTACATATGGTGCTGCTGGGTAGTTTGTACATATGGTGCTGCTGGGTGGGTTGTACATATGGTGCTGCTGGGTGGTTTGTACATATGGTGCTGCTAGGTAGTTTGTACATATGGTGCTGCTGGGTGGTTTGTACATATGGTGCTGCTGGGTGGTTTGTACATATGGTGCTGCTGGGTGGTTTGTACATATGGTGCTGCTGGGTATTTGTACATATGGTGCTGCTAGGTGGTTTGTACATATGGTGCTGCTGGGTGGGTTGTATATATGGGGCTGCTGGGTGGTTTGTACATATGGTGCTGCTGGGTGGTTTATACATGGTGTTGTTGGGTAGTTTGTACATATGGTGCTGCTGGATGGTTTGTACATATGGTGCTGCTGGGTGGTTTGTACATATGGTGCTGCTGGGTGGTTTGTACATATGGTGCTGCTGGACAGTTTGTACATATGGTGCTGCTGGGTGGTTTGTACATATGGTGCTGCTTGGGGGTTGTACATATGGTGCTGCTGGCTGGTTTGTACATATGGTGCTGCTGGGTGGTTTGTACATATGGTGCTGCTGGGTGGTTTGTACATATGGTGCTGCTGGGTATTTGTACATATGGTGCTGCTAGGTGGTTTGTACATATGGTGCTGCTGGGTGGTTGTATATATGGGGCTGCTGGGTGGTTTGTACATATGGTGCTGCTGGGTGGTTTATACATGGTGTTGTTGGGTAGTTTGTACATATGGTGCTGCTGGATGGTTTGTACATATGGTGCTGCTGGGTGGTTTGTACATATGGTGCTGCTGGGTGGTTTGTACATATGGTGCTGCTGGACAGTTTGTACATATGGTGCTGCTGGGTGGTTTGTACATATGGTGCTGCTTGGGGGTTGTACATATGGTGCTGCTGGCTGGTTTGTACATATGGTGCTGCTGGGTGGTTTGTACATATGGTGCTGCTGGGTGGTTTGTACATATGGTGCTGCTGGACAGTTTGTACATATGGTGCTGCTGGGTGGTTTGTACATATGGTGCTGCTTGGGGGTTGTACATATGGTGCTGGTGGGTAGTTTGTACATATGGTGCTGCTGGGCAGTTTGTACATATGGTGCTGCTGGGTAGTTTGTACATATGGTGCTGCTGGGTGGTTTGTACATATGGTGCTGCTGGGTGGTTTGTACATATGATGCTGCTGGACAGTTTGTACATATGGTGCTGCTGGGTGGTTTGTACATATGGTGCTGCTTGGGGGGTTGTACATATGGTGCTGGTGGGTAGTTTGTACATATGGTGCTGCTGGGCAGTTTTTACATATGGTGCTGCTTTGGGGGTTGTACATATGGTGCTGCTGGGTGGTTTATACATGGTGTTGTTGGGTAGTTTGTACATATGGTGCTGCTGGATGGTTTGTACATATGGTGCTGCTGGGTGGTTTGTACATATGGTGCTGCTGGGTGGTTTGTACATATGGTGCTGCTGGACAGTTTGTACATATGGTGCTGCTGGGTGGTTTGTACATATGGTGCTGCTTGGGGTTGTACATATGGTGCTGCTGGCTGGTTTGTACATATGGTGCTGCTGGGTGGTTTGTACATATGGTGCTGCTGGACAGTTTGTACATATGGTGCTGCTGGGTGGTTTGTACATATGGTGCTGCTTGGGGGTTGTACATATGGTGCTGGTGGGTAGTTTGTACATATGGTGCTGCTGGGCAGTTTGTACATATGGTGCTGCTGGGTAGTTTGTACATATGGTGCTGCTGGGTGGTTTGTACATATGGTGCTGCTGGGTGGTTTGTACATATGGTGCTGCTGGACAGTTTGTACATATGGTGCTGCTGGGTGGTTTGTACATATGGTGCTGCTGGGGGTTGTACATATGGTGCTGGTGGGTAGTTTGTACATATGGTGCTGCTGGGCAGTTTTTACATATGGTGCTGCTTTGGGGGTTTGTACATATGGTGCTGGTGGGTGGTTTGTACATATGGTGCTGCTGGGCAGTTTGTACATATGGTGCTGCTTGGGGGTTGTACATATGGTGCTGCTGGGTAGTTTGTACATATGGTGCTGCTGGGTAGTTTGTACATATGGTGCTGCTGGGTGGTTTTGTACATATGGTGCTGCTGGGTAGTTTGTACATATGGTGCTGCTGGGTAGTTTGTACATATGGTGCTGCTGGGTGGTTTGTACATATGGTGCTGCTGGGTGGTTTGTACATATGGTGCAGCTGGGTGGTTTGTGCATATGGTGCTGCTGGGTAGTTTGTACATATGGTGCTGCTGGGTGGTTTGTACATATGGTGCTGCTGGGTGGTTTGTACATATGGTGCATATGGTGCTGCTGGGTGGTTTGTACATATGGTGCTGCTGGGTAGTTTGTACATATGGTGCTGCTGGGTGGTTTGTACATATGGTGCTGCTGGGTGGTTTGTACATATGGTGCTGCTGGGTGGTTTGTACATATGGTGCTGCTGGGTGGTTTGTACATATGGTGCTGCTGGGGGGTTTGTACATATGGTGCAGCTGGGTGGTTTGTGCATATGGTGCTGCTGGGTGGTTTGTACATATGGTGCTGCTGGATGGTTGAAGAAAAAGCCACCACCTGTCAGAGTAAATGTATACCCCCAACAAGTCCTAGACATCAAGATCAAAAGTCTGAGCTGAAATGCAATCTACATTATGTCCAGAACGGAAACAACCTATATAATACCATTTTTGCTCTATGATAGATACTCAACACTAGTGTATTATTACAGTACATGACAACAGACTGTTTAGCAAGACCATTGGCTGTATTGTGGTAGGATTTAGACAGCATTATTAGCCATTTCTCAGAGCTTTACAGACGGTATAACACAGTAATCCTCTGTTTGTGAGTACTTTAAACATGGAGCTTGGCTGTCTTGCTGTGGTTTAATTTTAGTCTGTTTCTTTTGGGCGGGGTCCAGCGTATGCTGCAGATGGACACATTCTCACAGAACAGCTCCTCGGTCTGGAGACTGGAGTTTGTTCCCGCTCACTGCTCTCTGCTCTCCACCCTCCGCCCTCCGCCCTCCAGCCCGTCTCGTCTGGTTTGTGGCCCCAGCCATGCTCATGCCCCCTGGAGCCGCTAGAGCCGCTGGACTACCATGATGTTGTGTTGTCTAGTATCATGTCTCCGTACCCCAGTTGTATACCGTCTTATTTCTGTGTCGTCTCTTTTTCTCCACCTCAGTGTGCCTGAGACTTACAGACTTACAGTCATTTTCCCCATGTGTATATGTGGGTGTGTGTGCACTGCATGCGTGCATGTGTGTGTGTGCGTATGTGCCACAGCCATCCTTGATTTCAGTTCTGTACCATTCATATTCATATTTCCTCTTCCAACCACCCTAAGGTTGTCTAGCACAACAACATGAATAAAACACTCATTAATAGTGGAGTCTGGCGGCCGATTGAGATGTCTTGTCTTTGTTTTAAAGAGGGGGATTTGAATTATAGACATGGCCTGACTGGAGGGACCGGGGCTCTGGGGCTGGAGGGACTGGGGCTCTGGGGCTGGTGGGACTAGGGCTCTGGGGCTGGAGGGACTGGGGCTCTGTGGCAGGAGGGACTGGGGCTTTGTGGCAGGGGAGACTGGGGCTCTGTGGCAGGGGGACTGGGGCTCTGGGGCTGGAGGGACTGGGGCTCTGTGGCAGGAGGGACTGGGGCTTTGTGGCAGGGGGACTGGGGCTCCGTGGCAGGGGGACTGGGCTCTGGGGCTGGAGGGACTAGGGCTCCGTGGCAGAAGGGACTGGGGCTCTGGGGTTGGAGGGCCTGTGACTCTGGGGCTGGAGGGACTGGGGCTGGAGGGACTGGGGCTCTGGGGCAAAAGGGACTGGGGCTCTGTGGCAGGAGGGACTGTAGCTCTGGGGCTGGAGGGACTGGGGCTCTGTGGCAGGAGGTACTGGGGCTCTGTGACTGGAGGGTCTGGGGCAGGAGGGTCTGGGGCTGGGGGATTGGGGCTCTGGGACTGGAGGTTCTGGGGATCTGGGGCAGGAGGGACTGGGGCTGGGGGACTGTAGGGACTGGGGCTGGAGGGGCTGGGGGACTGGAGGGACTGGGGCTGGAGGGGCTGGAGGGGCTGGGGGACTGGGGATCTGTGGCAGGGGGACTGGGGCTCTGTGACAGGAGGGACTGGGCCTGGGGGACTGGGGCTCTGGGGGCTCGGGGGACTGGGGCTCTGGGGCTGGAGGGACTGGGGCTCTGGGGCAGAAGGGACTGGGGCTGGATCCCTTGTGGCCCTTATGAGGTTACAGCATGTATCCCTGTATGACACACAGAGATCTAAGACGGAGGTTTAATCATACTGGTTTAATGATCCTCTCCCATTAGCAGGGTGTGGGGAGAGAGGGCAGTAAACCAAACCAGCTTTTGAGACTAAACTGACTGGCCATTGATTTTCTACAGTGGATAGATGTTTATCATTCAGACTGGGCGATACAGTAAGAGGAACGAAGACAGAGGGAGCGAGGCACCTCACTGAACAGCAGACCACCGACACCAGAAACCCCACCATGGTTACAGCCAATAACCTAAGCCCATCATCCAGTGGCTGCAGACAGTTGGAAACCCAATATGAACATCACTAACCATCTGGAGAAAGGACAGCAGTGGACTTTTCACATATGCTTTAGAGCTTATCTGTGTACTGAAATACTGTCAGAATGTCTTTCAACTCCGTCACAGCCATGTACTGTATGTAACCCTGCAGATCAGGGCAAAGAGACGACAGGTCAGGGATTACTTTGTGAAAGGGAAAGGAGGGAAGGGAACTGTTTTTAAAGCTCAATGGGAGCATGAAAGGGCTGCTGACCCTTTCCCCCTCTCAGAGGCCTCCTGGGCACCATTAACGCCTTGAGAGGGGGGCATTTCCAAAGTTGGGTAGGGGTGGAGAATATACAGCATCTGGAAAGCATTATGCTGTTACTGCCCAGGGGTGAGACATAGGAGGAATAAGAGCAGGGAGAATGTGTGTGTGTCTCAATGTGTGTGTGTGGTTTGTTTTTTACTATCCTTGTGGGGACCGCTTTTTCAGGCTTAGGGGTTAGGTTTAGGGTTAGGTTTAGTTTTAGGGTTAGGGTTAGGATTTTGGGGTAGGGTTAAAGTTAAGAGTTAGGGTTAAGGTCAGGGTAAATAGGATTTTGAATGTGAATTAATTGTTTGGTCCCCATAAGGATAGTAAATAGTAAAATGTGTGTGTGTGTGTGTGTGTGTGTGTGTGTGTGTGTGTGTGTGTGTGTGTGTGTGTGTGTGTGTGTGTGTGTGTGTGGGTGGGTGGGTGTGTGTGTGGATGTGTAGTCAATTACATTTGTGGGTCAGAGAACGTTAGAGAAATTTTAAAAAGACACAGAGAGAGAGAGAGAGAGAGAGGGCGATGGAGGAGGCTGAGACGGAGAGAGGGAGGGGAGATAAGGGTGAAGGGACAGAGTGATAGTGTGTACATAGGCAGTGGGAATGTGTGAGTGTGTGACCTAGCGCCATGCAGTGTGCTGTATGAGTCTTTGTTCCTGCTAGTCGTTTGAAGGCAGGATGTAGAGATCAGGAACCTTGGCAACAGAACAGTTTCATCTGGGCCTGGGCTAGAAACAAAATGGCTTTGTGTGAGTGTGTTAGAGAGAGACACCCTTATCCCATCCTCACCCCCAGCCGGCTCGGCCCAGCCTCAGGCAGGGTACACGAGGTGCTCCCCCCTCATCAGTCGTCCCAGCAGCCCAGGACCAGCCAGCTGCCCTGGGCGTGGGGAGAGGGAACAGAGTAGCTAATGGCTCACACACAGCACATGACCTTCACTGAGACACATGCAGACACAGAGCAGGTCCCACTCCAAGCAGCAGCACACACTTATATCATCTAGAATTTCAGGGAGAAGAGGAAGCCAGCTGATTCAGAACAGATTGTAATACAACAGGTTACATAGGGGTTACATGAGACAGGGAGGGACATTTGATGTAATACTCATAGTTCCTTTCCCCCAAAGGAGCTATTATTGGGATTTGGGGGTTGTCAGGAAGATATTATAGGTTGGTGAAAGGTTCAACATTGTCAGATACGAATGAAGCAGGCCCCAGGGAGAAGTAGAGCATGCTGGGTATTGGAGTATACTGATCCATATCTCTCTATATAGGTCATAAGACTGATCACAAAGCAAATACTCCCCTAGTCTCCACTCACAGAGCAATTGACTGTTATAGAGCCATCTGTGATAAATGAAAAGAAGAGGGTTTCTCTGGCCAACTCTGGAACTCGCTCCCCCATTTCGTGAGATTTTCCTGGCTGTGGATTGTTCACACCCCCACCCCCCCAGAGTAATTTTTTAAGAGCTAGCCAAGCCTTCTCCATAACATGAGTACATGCTGTACTAGGCCAAGTGCCCGCGGCACGCTAGAGACAATAACTGGACGTTAAACCTACCTCCCCCTACCCCAGCACCACCAGCTCATTCCCCAGCCACCCTCCACTACCACCTCACATCCCCAGAGTACTCTAGTCCTCTACCTCTCCCTGCCCATCTCTCTCCTCCACTCCCTCACTCTCTGACCCCCCCCGCCTCACTCTCCACCCCCTCCCTCTTCCACATACTTCTTTTCTCAACCCCCCTCTCTCTCCTCCACACCCTCCCTCTCTCCTCTCCTCCCTGCCATCCATCGCTTGGGCTGATATTGAGCATGTATTTCACAGACACTCCCTTAGAGACCGGTGACCTCATCACTGGGCAGGAAGTCAGGGGTTCGTGTTCCTCCTTTTGTGAAAGTAATCCCACACTTAATATTTTATTCAGGAGGGAATGGAGTGGAGAGAGGTCTGACGGAGGGAAGGAGGGGGTGTGGAGGCCCCTAACTCAGTTGATTCTCATTAGTGCTCACTGCTCATGCCACATCATCATGGTCGCACGTCTCTACTTATAGACTAGAGCTTTAACTGCATTGAAACCACAGGAGGCTGGTGAGGGGAGGATGGCTGATCATAGTGTCTGGAATGGAGTGAATGGAATGGTATCAAACACATGGACCATGTGTTTAATACCGTTCCATTTATTCCATTCCAGCCATTACTATGAGCCTGTCCTCCACAATGAAGGTGCCACCAGGAACCAAGAGGTCCTCTGTGAAAAGCATTTCTAGATCCAGGTCCAGGTGGCTTAACTTTCACAACTGGTATAGACTGGACTGCAATGTGGCAGTGGAACACTGTGGAAGAGGAAGGACTGAAACAGAAAAGCCACAGAAAATAAAAGAGAAGAAAGATTAGACAAAGAGAAGAAAGATTCGACAAAGAGAAGAAAGATTCGACAAAGGGAAGAAAGATTCGACAAAGACAAGATTTGACAAAGAGAAGAAAGATTAGACAAAGAGAAGAAAGATTTGACAAAGAGAAGAAAGATTAGACAAAGAGAAGTTGTAAATGAAGCACAAAATATCAAAAGGAATGGAGAACCGATCAGTCTGATTGGTTAGACACATGCTGTAGGCTACTGTATCTTTCTGTAAAAACCCAAGTCAATATGTCGTAAAAACATGGAGACAGAGAGACAAACTGACTGGAAACTTTTGTCCCTGATGTGAGTCAATGAATTTGACTGACGGTTTATTGCTGCCAGGGTGCTATTGCTATATTCTGATGACATCAAGGAAACGCCTAGGCAAGGCTGTAGCAGAGCTCAACTCTACAGCTGCTTCTCCTCAGGCAGCAGCAACAGGAACACATCCACCTGGCCTACTGCCTTATACACAGAGGAGGTGTGGGGGCAGGCATCAGCTCTTTCTCTCAGGGGGCCCTACTGTAGACTAGGAAGATCACACACATACATGCACACACGCACAGACATATATGCACGTGCACATGGACACATATACACACACACACACACACACACACACACACACACACACACACACACACACACACACACACACACACACACACACACACACACACACACACACACACACACACACACACACACACACACACACACACACACACACACACACACACACACACACACACACACCTTTGACAATGTGAGTGTTTTTACTGCATTCTGGATAGAACCTCTGTCTTCTGGACAAGAAAACCATTCCCCATTTAGAGAAACGCTCGACCTGTGAAAAGAAAGATCCTTCCAATCCATTCCAAATTCTAAGTGATTCTAAAGAAGGAATGGAAAGTACCTGAGTGGGTCCTCACCAGTGTGCACATTAGATTAGAGTAGAATAGATTATTCGTAACATGACATTTACACTACCAAACTCTTAGATTAGAATAAACACTGTCTGTAAAGGCTATCAAAGTAATTGGTTATTATGATTTTGGCTACGATTACATTAGCGGGAGTGTTTATTTTTGATGTGAAGTATCAATAGATACATTGCAACGGTTAGGCCTATTTAAATAACAGAGCACAACAAACATTAGGAACACCTTCCTAATATAGCTTTCACCTGGATTCACCTGGTCAGTCTATATCATGGCAAGAGTGTTCTTAATATTTTGTAGACTCATTGAATGTTACCTTATCATCAGGTCAAGCCCTACAAGACGACCTTTCCTTTTCAATTTCTCACAATAAGTTTTATCTAAGAAAGGAGATTAGAGAGTGAAAAAGAAAGAGAGAGAGAAATGGATCAGGAGAGAGAGAGAAAGTAGTGAGAAAGCACATTTTTGATCAATGCCTACAGTGTGTTTTTTCCAGCTGGCATGTGAGAGCTGCGAGCAGACATTCACGGCAGATCGATTCAGCACTGGGGGGCACAAGCATAGGATTTTGAGGTTAAACTTTGCACGCACAGTCACTCAAAAGAACAAAGTCAAACTGACACACTCACCTATCATTTATACCACTTTCACAGACACACCTGCATTCCCTCCTTCCCTCAGTCTCCAGGACAGTCATCCCCAGTGAGTCTGTACATGTCTGTTACCGCCAGGTCTGGCTTTCTGCTAACGGTGCACAAACACACACTGTTGCTCCAGAGGGGTGTGTTGGGGCCTGGCCACTCCCGGCCCTCACGACACAAAGACAGTAGCGCTGCCAGAAAGCAACACACAGCAGCTCCACAGAAAAGGAGAAAAACAGACAGAGCAGGCCAGGGAAAGAGGGGGGCAGAGAGGCGAGGGGTGGGGGTGAATTCACTGAGGAGGCTGTGGAGTCTGAGCACTCTGCCTGCAGGGACATTGGTGAGTCTGTGCCCAGATGTGAGGGAGGGGATGGATGGATGGATGAATGAATGGATGGATGGATGGATGGACACAGAAGTGACAGTAATATCCAGTGTGTCTGAATCCCTGCCAATCCCTCCAGTCATTCTCATGGTGCTGATCTACTGCCTCTACAACAAATCTGTTATGTTTCCAGGACATTTCATTCCCCACCCGCTGCTGACTCTGGCACACACCCCCTTAGGGCCTTCTCACATATTATAGTGTTGGACACACACTCTTAGTACACACCACGCACGCACACACACAGCGAGTCAGTGGAACAGAAGGCAGCGGCAACACATACTCTGTCGTCCTCTATCTTCCAGAGGTATGCTAATTAGCAGTGACACAGTCGACCAGTGATAAGGAAGTACTATAAAAACAGTGCCTCATGTCTTAGGAAGTGAATGTCATCCGTTACGCTCTCAACCAACCCTTTCTGCATTGTACTCGATGTGGAGTCCCTGTGGTTTGATAGCATTTCTCTCCTCCCCCTCTCTCTCTCTCCCTTTCCCTCTCCCTCGCTCTCTCTCTTTCTCTCTCTCTGTGCCATGATTCATGCTGTAGTGAAACAGAACTGCTAGGAGACCTGGAGGACATTCACAGATAAACTATGAACATACTCCTTACACAATAAGAACATTCAGACCTGCATTCAGAGAGGAACTGCACTCACTCACTGACACTCAGTCCAAGATGGTGCCTCGTCCACTGTTGGCCAAGTGGAGAGTCTGTGATTAGTACGTGCTTACCTCATTGGTTAGAAATCTGATGATGCAGTTACTGACATGAGATTGTCCAATTAGCATAGACGGCTTACCACGACCAAACCCTGACAATGCTGGGCCAATTGCGCCGACCTACAGGACTCCCAATCCCGGCCGGTTGTGATACAGCCTGGATTCGAACCAGGGTGAGTGTAGTGACGCCTCTAACACTGAGATGCAGTGTCTTAGACCGCTGAGCGCATTATCTCACAAGCTGAAAAGCGTTACCTCACAAGCTGAAAAGCGTTACCTCAAAACTAGGTCAAGGAAAAATAGCACAGAAGATGAAGAGCTTGCCAAGGGCCAGAGTGACACTAAAGTGTTACAGGGATGAAATAATCAGCAAGAGAAAAGGGGGTGAGGGAGGGAGGGAGGGAGGGCAAGAAAGAGAGCATGTAACTGTGAGGGGAGGAGCAGGGTCAAGGGGGAGATTGGGAGCGAGAGATAAGCAAAGGTTGGGCGTCTGGTGGCTCCAAGGTCACAGAGGTCAGCCAGAGCGGAGGAAAGGTGGAACGTCATGACTCATTGCTATGTGGGAAAGAAGGAGGGAGAGAGAGAGGAAATAGTTTCAGGTCTGTTTGGGATAATTGAAGTGCATCCCTCAGCTGTAGTTGCTTGTGGAGTGTGGGAGTGTGGTGAGAGAGGGAGAAAGAGAGAAAGGGAGAAAGAGAGAAAGGAGGAAGGAGAAAGGGAGAGAAAGAGAGAGAAAGCGAGAGAAAGAAAGAGAGACAGAGGGAGGGAGGGAGGGTTCAGTGCCTGGGCAGGTCTGGTTCCCATTAGACAAGAGGCCCAGAGGGTGGGTTTGTTTGTACAGGCAGAACGTCCCATAGGAGCAGGGGAGGCAGAGGAAGGCTGATGATGTCACTCCGCCCTATTGGGCCCCTACAGAGGGAATATCAACTGCTCTGGTTCACTCTTTCACCCTCTCACCCCTCCAATCCCCTCATCCCTCCATCCCACCCACCCGTTTGGAAAGAATTGAAACAAACGGCTAACTTCTAAACTGTTTACGGATGTCCTCTGTTTGTGTGTTATTCATGAGAGCTGAACTGAGAGTTCCTGTCATGCCTCCTCTTCTCCTTGGCCTGGCCCAGAACAGAGGATCATCTGCTGCTGCCCTTTGACGGATGTGTCATTCACCTGTGAACGAACCAACCTAGCCCTGCAGATGAATCAGCCTCCTGCCTCACTGCCGTCTAATGGGCATGTGCAGACAGGTCTATCACTCACATGGCCCATGGGCTGGGTTGTATCAGGACCAGTTACACACACACACTCCTTTTACACATTATAATTACAGGCCAATTAATCCTCACCATGTCATGAATCATAACAGATGCCTCTTATGTCACCCATTAAATGTGTTTTGGTGCTATTATTGACAGCTGTTATGTTGCATGCTATCCGCAGATCATTCATTATCTCCGCTGACCACCATCTCCATAGTTTGTGTTATTTTCACCATGACAACAATGGTTTCCTTGATGTTTGTGGCCTAACTGTTTCTCTCTTTTCCCTCCTGGTATATGGCTGTTAGAGATAGCAACAGCCTTAGGCGCAGAGGGATGAATGGAAGGCATCACTGTTGATTGTGGCCTATAAAGGACACTATGACTAACACGCAGTAGCATTAATAGGTTAATAAGGAGTCTGATTGGAGCAGAATGACTCTGACTCAACCATGGTGCAATAGAAAGACAGGACCAGAAACAGTTGTGGTTAGAGCAGAGACAGAATAGGAAGTGAGACATCCCACTCCCTCAATTTTTCTGTTTCAATGTGAGTCAATGAACTAGGTAGACCAGACCCAGCTGCTATCGCATTGGTGTCTATGGGAGAGCCAAACCTTAAGCTCCCGAGTGGTGCGGTCTAAGGCACTGCATCTCTGTACAAGAGGCGTCACTACAGTCTCTTGTTCGAATCCAGGCTGTATCATATCCGGCTGTGATTGGGAGTCCCATAGGGCGGTGCACAATTGGCCCAGGGTCATCTGGGTTTGGCCGGGGTAGGTCGTCATTGTAAATAAGAATTTGTTCAAATAAAATCAAATCAAATCAAAATCTAATTTTATTTGTCACATACACATGGTTAGCAGATGTTAATGCGAGTGTAGCGAAATGCTTGTGCTTCTAGTTCCGACAATGCAGTAATAACCAACAAGTAATCTAACTAACAATTCCAAAACTACTGTCTTATACACAGTGTAAGGGGATAAAGAATATGTACATAAGGATATATGAATGAGTGATGGTACAGAGGAACATAGGCAAGATACAGTAGATGGTATCGAGTACAGTATATACATATGAGATGAGTATGTAAACAAAGTGGCATAGTTAAAGTGGCTAGTGATACATGTATTACATAAGGATGCAGTCGATGATATAGAGTACAGTATATACGTATGCATATGAGATGAATAATGTAGGGTAAGTAACATTATATAAGGTAGCATTGTTTAAAGTGGCTAGTGATATATTTACATTTCCCATCAATTCCCATTATTAAAGTGGCTGGAGTTGAGTCAGTGTCAGTGTCAGTGTGTTGGCAGCAGCCACTCAATGTTAGTGGTGGCTGTTTAACAGTCTGATGGCCTTGAGATAGAAGCTGTTTTTCAGTCTCTCGGTCCCAGCTTTGATGCACCTGTACTGACCTCGCCTTCTGGATGATAGCGGGGTGAACAGGCAGTGGCTCGGGTGGTTGATGTCCTTGATGATCTTTATGGCCTTCCTGTAACATCGGGTGGTGTAGGTGTCCTGGAGGGCAGGTAGTTTGCCCCCGGTGATGCGTTGTGCAGACCTCACTACCCTCTGGAGAGCCTTACGGTTGTGGGCGGAGCAGTTGCTGTACCAGGCGGTGATACAGCCCGCCAGGATGCTCTCGATTGTGCATCTGTAGAAGTTTGTGAGTGCTTTTGGTGACAAGCCGAATTTCTTCAGCCTCCTGAGGTTGAAGAGGCGCTGCTGCGCCTTCTTCACGATGCTGTCTGTGTGAGTGGACCAATTCAGTTTGTCTGTGATGTGTATGCCGAGGAACTTAAAACTTGCTACCCTCTCCACTACTGTTCCATCGATGTGGATAGGGGGGTGTTCCCTCTGCTGTTTCCTGAAGTCCACAATCATCTCCTTAGTTTTGTTGACGTTGAGTGTGAGGTTATTTTCCTGACACCACACTCCGAGAGCCCTCACCTCCTCCCTGTAGGCCGTCTCGCCGTTGTTGGTAATCAAGCCTACCACTGTTGTGTCGTCCGCAAACTTGATGATTGAGTTGGAGGCATGCGTGGCCACGCAGTTGTGGGTGAACAGGGAGTACAGTACAGGAGAGGGCTCAGAACGCACCCTTGTGGGGCCCCAGTGTTGAGGATCAGCGGGGTGGAGATGTTGTTGCCTATCCTCACCACCTGGGGGCGGCCCGTCAGGAAGTCCAGTACCCAGTTGCACAGGGCGGGGTCGAGACCCAGGGTCTCGAGCTTGATGACGAGCTTGGAGGGTACTATGGTGTTGAATGCCGAGCTGTAGTCGATGAACAGCATTCTCACATAGGTATTCCTCTTGTCCAGATGGGTTAGGGCAGTGTGCAGTGTGGTTGAGATTGCATCGTCTGTGGACCTATTTGGGCGGTAAGCAAATTGGAGTGGGTCTAGGGTGTCGGGTAGGGTGGAGGTGATATGGTCCTTGACTAGTCTCTCAAAGCACTTCATGATGACGGAAGTGAGTGCTACGGGCGGTAGTCGTTTAGCTCAGTTACCTTAGCTTTCTTGGGAACAGGAACAATGGTGGCCCTCTTGAAGCATGTGGGAACAGCAGACTGGTATAGGGATTGATTGAATATGTCCGTGAACACACCGGCCAGCTGGTCTGCGCATGCTCTGAGGGCGCGGCTGGGGATGCCGTCTGGGCCTGCAGCCTTGCGAGGGTTAACACGTTTAAATGTCTTACTCACCTCGGCTGCAGTGAAGGAGAGTCCGCATGTTTTCGTTGCAGGCCGTGTCAGTGGCACTGTATTGTCCTCAAAGCGGGCAAAAAAGTTATTTAGTCTGCCTGGGAGCAAGACATCCTGGTCCGTGACTGGGCTGGATTTCTTCTTGTAGTCCATGATTGCCTGTAGACCCTGCCTAATGGCTCTTGTGTCTGAGCCGTTGAATTGAGATTCTACTTTGTCTCTGTACTGACGCTTAGCTTGTTTGATAGCCTTGCGGAGGGAATAGCTGCACTGTTTGTATTCGGTCATGTTACCAGTCACCTTGCCCTGATTAAAAGCAGTGGTTCGCGCTTTCAGTTTCACGCGAATGCTGCCATCAATCCACGGTTTCTGGTTAGGGAATGTTTTAATCGTTGCCATCGTTGCCACGACATCTTCAACGCACGTTCTAATGAACTCGCACACCGAATCAGCGTATTCGTCAATATTGTTATCTGACGCAATACGAAACATATCCCAGTCCACGTGATGGAAGCAGTCTTGGAGTGTGGAGTCAGCTTGGTCGGACCAGCGTTGGACAGACCTCAGCGTGGGAGCCTCTTGTTTTAGTTTCTGTCTGTAGGCAGGGATCAACAAAATGGAGTCGTGGTCAGCTTTTCCGAAAGGAGGGCGGGGCAGGGCCTTATATGCTGTCGCGGAAGTTAGAGTAACAATGATCCAAGGTTTTTCCACCCCTGGTTGCACAATCTTGTTAAAATCCCCAGCTCAATGAAAGCCTCCGGATAAATGGATTCCAGTTTGCAAAGAAATCAAATCAAATCAAATCAAATCAAATTTTATTTGTCACATACACATGGTTAGCAGATGTTAATGCGAGTGTAGCGAAATGCTTGTGCTTCTAGTTCGATATGCTGATCAAATTTAGGGAGTCTTGTTTTCAGATTAGATGCCTTACATTGAGAAAATCCCATAGTTAAAGTGGCAGCATAAGGACAATGAATGTACAGTATCAACCATATGAGATGAACCATTATATAAGGTAGCATTGTTTAAAGTAAATGATATATTTACATCATTTCCCATCGATTCCATGTTTTTGACAGTGTGTTGGCAGTAGCCACTCAATGTTAGTGGTGGCTGTTTAACAGTCATGGCCTTGAATAGAAGCTGTTTTTCAGTCTCTCGGTCCCAGCTTTGATGCAAATCTGGATGGCAGCGGGGTGAACAGGCAGTCTCGGTGGTTTTCCTTGAGATCTTTATGGCCTTCCAAGCATCGGGTGGTGTAGGTGTCCTGGAAGGTAGTTTTCCCCCCGGTGATGCGTTGTGCAGACCTCACTACCCTCTGGAGAGAATGCTGATACCAGGCAGATACAGCCCGCCAGGATGCTCTCGATTGTGCATCTGTAGAAGTTTGCTTTTGGTGTCGAATTTCTTCAGCCTCCTGAGGTTGAAGAGCGCTGCTGCGCCTTCCTCAAATGCTGTCTGTGTGAGTGGACCAATTCAGTTTGTCTGTGATGTGTATGCCGAGGAACTTAAAACTTGCTACCCTCTCCACTACTGTTCCATCGATGTGGATGGGGGTGTTCCCTCTGCTGTTTCCTGAAGTCCACAATCATCTCCAGCCTCGTTGAGTGTGAGGTTATTTTAAATGGATTCAAGCCTACCACCAGTTTGCAAAGAGTCAAAAGTCAAATAAAGTTCGTTCAGAGCCATCGATGTGTCTGCTTGGGGGATATATACGGCTGTGATTATAATCGAAGAGAATTCTCTTGGTAGATAATGCGGTCTACATTTGATTGTGAGGAATTCTAAATCAGGTGAACAGAAGGATTTGAGTTCCTGTATGTTTCTTTCGTCACACCATGTCTCGTTAGCCATAAGGCATACGCCCCCGCCCCTCTTCTTACCAGAAAGATGTTTGTTTCTGTCCGCGCGATGCGTGGAGAAACCCGCTGGCTGCACTGCCTCGGATAGCGTCTCTCCAGTGAGCCATGTTTCCGTGAAGCAAAGAACGTTACAGTCTCTGATGTCCCTCTGGAATGCTACCCTTGCTCGGATTTCACCAACCTTGTTGTCAAGAGACTGGACATTGGCGAGAAGAATGCTAGGGAGTGGTGCACGATGTGCCCGTCTCCGGAGTCTGACCAGAAGACCGCCTCGTTTCCCTCTTTTTCGGAGTCGTTTTTTTGGGTCGCCGCATAGGATCCATTCTGTTGTCCCGGCTGACAGGCAGAACACAGGATCCGCGTCGCGAAAAACATATTCTTGGTCGTACTGATGGTGAGTTGACGCTGATCTTATATTCAGTAGTTCTTCTCGACTGTATGTAATGAAACCTAAGATGACCTGGGGTACTAATGTAAGAAATAACACGTAAAAAAACAAAACACTGCATAGTTTCCTAGGAACGCGAAGCGAGGCGGCCATCTCTGTCGGCGCCGGAAGGGGTCAGGCTGTATCATATCCGGCTGTGATTGGGAGTCCCATAGGGCGGTGCACAATTGGCCCAGGGTCATCTGGGTTTGGCCGGGGTAGGTCGTCATTGTAAATAAGAATTTGTTCTTAACTGACTTGCCTAGTTAAATAAAGGTTAAATCATTTTTTTGTTGTGAAGTAGACCAGTACTGACCATTTTTTCCAATGGTAAACGGCCTGAGTGAACTATCTTCATTTATCCACCATCTTTGGTTAGAGTGTCTGAATCAAAGCTGAACAGACACATGGTTAGGTTGGGGTTACGGAGTGGAGGGAGTGGTGATGTTTCACTCCTGGTTCCTCTGAAACAAGGACCGGCTGGGGTGTGTAGCACTGATTTATAGAGCCCAGACCAAAACTTCACTCCAACTTTTCCTGGAATTCGAGGCCTTTTGGTGGGAGAGGGAGCAGGGTGTTAAGGGGTGAGTGTGGTCCGAAGGCCAGGGAAGGAGCTATATTTCACCCATGGCCGTTAAATCAATTCTCCTCCAGATGGGTTTCAGGAGGTTGAAAGCTAATGAACAATCTCTTCCCCCTACCTGTATATTGCATTGAGTTACACACTTCACCCTGTCTATCCCTATAGGGTAGATCTGTTTCTCAAAGATGGAACCCTACAGTTCAACTTTGTTATTTGAGCTAAGGGGTCAATACTGCACATGATTAGGTAACTAGCATTTCCCTGGCTCAAGGAGTCACCTGAAGACTGTAGAGGATAAGTGGACTGGTTTGTAACAGTCCAACTGATTACAATAGTTCAGACTGAACAGTATGCACATTGAGACAATGAAGCAGCCACACTGTTGTTCTGTTAGCTGTGGATGCACATGCACGTAGAGGCAAGCATGAGTAACCTTATACGTATGTAGAGTCTCTTGAGCAACTGCATGAGTTTGTGTGTGTGTGTGTGTGTGTGTGTGTGTGTGTGTGTGTGTGTGTGTGTGTGTGTGTGTGTGTGTGTGTGTGTGTGACTGTGTGTGTGTGTGACTTGTGTGTTTCTGTGTGTGCGTGTTTGTGCATGCACCTGTAGGTGTGTGTTTGTTAGTGTAATAATAAAAAGGACCAGAGTTTATCTCTATTAGTGTACTGTTCTGCCCTTTGAACCAGTTTCTCAATGAGTCACACCAGCGGCCTAATAAGTTATTGTCAGCACCAATGCCTCCTATGCAACAGAAAGAGGACAAACCCTCCAGCAAGTTACCAACACCCACACAGACCCACAGCGTATTAGCATTATAGCATTGCTATTATAGTTTCACCATGGAGTCGTAAAACAATCAGAACCATCTCAACCAATCTGCTTCAATTTAACATGATCACTGATAGCCCTGGAAGAGGGGTTCGTGTGAGCCTTTAATTTAAGCCAGCTTTCTTTTGTGTTAGCTCGCAGCGATGTTCGTCACTTTATGGAGCATTCTTCAGGACAGTTGCACTGTTGCCAAACTCTGACTTTCAAGATAAACACTGGATGTTCTCCAACATTACAGCTCGGTCCATGGTCACAAAACACTTCCATACCACCACAGCTTGTTAGTCTCACACACGCACACACACACACACACACACACACACACACACACACACACACACACACACACACACACACACACACACACACACACACACACACACACACACACCTCCCGCTCATGTGGTAGTGTAGTAGGGATCTGAGGCTGAACAGGCTTGGTTCTAACAGGGATGTAATGTGGCCCCTGTCTCTTACATTTTCCATAGGCCACCCCTAATTCCTAGTGAGGGAAGTTCCCATAATTCCTTGGAGGGATGACTGCTCTGCTCGGCCTGCCCTCCTCAGAATGAACTCTGTCCCATGTGTCAACTGCTCTCTTCTCATTAACAAACCAGTGTTCCTGGTGTGTTTGTGTTGCAGTGACTGTTCTATCTGCTGCCCTAGATTAGCTTTGACTTTTGTTTGCCATGGATTTAATGGCATGACTCACATCATACTAAATCTCTAGGAATTACCCAGTGAGTCCATCTGGCAGGCCTGGAGGCTGAAAGTGGGTTCACAAATGAAACTACTTACAGTCTTCATCATGTAGAAACCTCAGTCATAGTCTCAGTGTATGCCAGGCAGGAGCTCTGTTTGATTTTTTGAGAAATCCAATATATGGCGGCACACTCCTTTCATCTGTCATCATCTACTTAAGCTGGAAAAGTGTCGGCTCAATGTATTAATGCAATATGGCCAGAGTCAGGTTTCCTCATCAATGTTGTGAGATTGTGTGAGACGGCCAGAGTGTTAGTTTTGATTATAAACTGGGTTGTTCAAGCCCTGAATGCTGATTGTCTGACAGCCGTGGTATATCAGAAAGTATATGACGGGTACGACAAAACATTTTTTACTGCTGGTTGATGCTTATTTATAAAACCCTCTTAGGACTCACTCCCCCCTACTTGAGATATCTACTGCAGCCCTCATCCACCACATACAACACCCGTTCTGCCAGTCACATTCTGTTAAAGGTCTCCAAAGCACACACATCCCTGGGTCGCTTCTCTTTTCATTTCGCTGCAGCTAGCGACTGGAACGAGCTGCAACATGATGTATTGTATGATGTATTGTTGTTTCGACCTTCTTGCCCTTTGTGCTGTTGTCTGTGCCCAATAATGTTTGTACCATGTTTTGTGCTGCTACCATGTTGTGTTGCTACCATGTTGTTGTTATATTGTGTTGCTACCATGCTGTGTTGTCATGTGTTGCTGCCTTGCTATGTTGCTGTCTTAGGTCTCTCTTTATGTAGTGTTGTCTCTCTTGTCCATTAAAATAACATCAAACTGATCAGAAATACAGTGACAAAGACATTGTTAATGTTGTAAATGACTATTGTAACTGGAAACGGCTGATTTTTAATGGAATATCTACATAGGCGTACAGAGGTCCATAATCAGCAACCACCACTCCTGTGTTCCAATGGCACGTTGTGTTAGCTAATCCAAGTTTATCATTTTAAAAGGCTAATTGATCATTAGAAAACCCTTTTGCAATTATGTTAGTGCAACCGATGTGAAATGGCTAGCTAGTTAGCGGGGTGTGCGCTAATAGCGTTTCAATCGGTGACGTCACTCGCTCTGAGATCCCGAAGTAGTTGTTCTCCTTGCTCTGCAAGGGCCGCGGCTTTTGTGGAATGATGGGTAACGATGCTTTGAGAGTGGCTGTTGTTGATGTGTGCAGAGGGTACCTGGTTCGAGCCCAGGTAGGGGCGAGGAAAGGGACGGAAGCTATACTGTTACATTAGCACAGCTGAGATGTGTTGTGCTGATGAAAGAAGCAATAAAACTGGCCTTCTTTAGACTAGTCGAGTATCTGGAGCATCAGCATTTGTGGGTTCGATTACAGGCTCAAAATGGCCAGAAACAAATACATTTCTTCAAAAACTCGTCAGTCTATTTTTGTTCTGAGAAATTAAGGCTATTCGATGCGAGAAATTGCCAAGAAACATACAAAGCGGTGTACTATTCCCTTCACAGAACAGCACAAACTGGCCCTAACCAGAATAGAATGAGGACTGGGAGGCCCCGGTGCACATCTGAGCAAGAGGACAAGTACATTACAGTGTGTAGTTTGAGAAAAAGATGTCTCTCAAATCCTCAACTGGCAGCTTCATTAAATAGTACCCGCAAAACACCAGTCTCACCGTCAACAGTAAAGAGCTGACTCCAGGATGCTGGCCTTATAGGCAGAGTTGCAAAGAAAAAGCCATATCTGAGACTGGCCAATAAAAATAAAGGATTAATATGGGCAAAAGAACACAGACACTGGACAGAGGAAGATTGGAAAAAGTGTTATTGTAACGGCTTTCTTCCTGGGAAGGAGAGGCGGACCAAAATGCAGCGTGGTTATTTATAAACATCTTTAATGAAAGATGAAAACGTGAACACTATACAAAATAAGAAAACGTGGAAAAACCGAAACAGTCCTAACTGGTGCAAAACACAGAGACAGGAACAATCACCCATAAGATGCACCTAAACCCATAGGGGAGGGTCTGGGTGGGCGTCTGTCCACGGTGGCGGCTCTGGCGCGGGACGTGGACCCCACTCCAACACAGTCTTAGTCCGCTTACTTAGCGTCCCTTGAGTGGCAACCCTCACCGCCGACCTTGCCCTAGTAACCTTAACAAAGGGCCCCACTGGACTGAGGGGCAGCTCCGGACTGAGGTAGCTCAGGACTGAGGGGTAGCTCGGGACTGAGGGGTAGCTCGGGACTGAGGGGTAGCTCAAAACTGGCGAATCTGGCGGATCTGGCGGATCCTGGCTGAATGGCGGCTCTGGCGCATCCTGGCTGACTGGCGGCTCTGGCGGATCCTGGCTGACTGGCGGCTCTGGAAGATCCTGGCTGACTGGCGGCTCTGGAAGATCCTGACTGACTGGCGGCTCTGGTGGCTCATGACTGACTGGCGGCTCTGGCGGCTCATGACTGACTGGCGGCTCTGGAAGATCCTGGCTGACTGGCGGCTCTGGAAGATCCTGGCTGACTGGCGGCTCTGGAAGATCCTGACTGACGGGAGACTCTGGCGGCTCATGACAGACAGGAGACTCTGGCGGCTCATGACAGACGGGAGACTCTGGCGGCTCATGACAGACGGGAGACTCTGGCGGCTCATGACAGACGGGAGACTCTGGCGGCTCATGACAGACGGGAGACTCTGGCGGGTCATGACAGACGGGAGACTCTGGCGGGTCATGACAGACGGGAGACTCTGGCGGCTCATGACAGACGGGAGACTGGCGGCTCATGACAGACGGGAGACTCTGGTGGCTCATGACAGACGGGAGACTCTGCTAGCGCTGGAGAGGAGGAAGGCTCTGGCAGCGCTGGACAGACGAGGCGCACTGTAGGCCTGGTGCGTGGTGCCGGCACTGGTGGTACTGGGCTGAGGACACGCACCTCAGGGCGAGTGCGGGGAGGAGGAACAGGGAGTACTGGGCTCTGGACACGTACAGGAAACCTGGTGCGGGGAGCTGCCACCGGAGGGCTGGTGTGTGGAGGTGGCACTGGATGGACCGGACCGTGAAGGCGTACTGGAGATCTTGAGAGCAGGGCTGGCACCAACCGCCCTGGCTGGATCTTCACCCTAGCCCGGCAGATGTGGGGAGCTGAGATGTAGCGTACCGGGCTAAGCACGCGTACTGGGGACACCATGCGTTCCACCGCATAACACGGTGCCTGACCAGTACCACGCCCGCCACGGTTAGCACTGCTAGGAGCACTGTAGCGCTGAGCTGGCACAGGACGTGCAAGGCTAGGGAGGTGCACAGGAGGCCTGGTGCGTGAGGCTGGCACAATCTTCACCAGACGACTAGCACGCACCTCAGGACAAGTATGGAGAGCTGACCAGGTGCCATCAAATCCCGATACATTTTTGCAACTCCCTCATAACTCTCTCCTCCAATTTCCCCATTAACTCCTTCACTGTCTCTGGCTGACTCATCGGCTCTGGTTCTGGTTTCCTCGGGTCTGACTCTCGGGCTTTCCATCCGCGCCGCCGTGCTGCCTCCTCAAACCGCCGCCTCTCCGCTTTGGCTGCCTCCAGCTCTGCCTTTGGGCGGCGATATTCCCCTGGCTGTGCCCAGGGTCCTTTCCTGTCTAGGATCTCCTCCCACGTCCCGAGTCTTGATTCTTCTGCCGCTGTTGCTGCTGCCCGTTACCACGCCGCTTGGTCCTTGGTTGGTGGGTGATTCTGTAACGGCTTTCTTCCTGGGAAGGAGAGGCGGACCAAAATGCAGCGTGGTTATTTATAAACATCTTTAATGAAAGATGAAAACGTGAACACTATACAAAATAAGAAAACGTGGAAAAACCGAAACAGTCCTAACTGGTGCAAAACACAGAGACAGGAACAATCACCCATAAGATACCTAAAGAATATGGCTGCCTAAATATGGTTCCCAATCAGAGACAACGATAAACACCTGCCTCTGATTGAGAACCACGTCAGGCAACTATAGACTTACCTAGAACACTCAACTGAACACAACCCCATAGACTACAAAACCCCTATACAAAACAAGACACATAAATCACCCATGTCACACCCTGGCCTAACCAACATAATAAAGAAAACATAGAATACTAAGCCCAGGGCGTGACAGTTTTGGACAGACGAATCTAAGTTTGAGGTGTTTGGATCAAAGGAGAACATTCGTGAGATGCAGAAAAAATGAAAAGATGCTGGAGGAGTGCTTGACGCCACCTGTCAAGCATGGTGGAGGCAATGTGATGGTCTGGGGGTGCTTTGGTTGTGCTAAAATGGGAGATTTGTACAGGGTTAAATGGATCTTGAAGGAAGGCTATCACTCCATTTTGCAACGCCATGCCGTACGGCGTTTAATTGGAGCCAATTTCTTCCTATAAAAGGACAATGACCCAAAACACAGCTCCAAACTATGCAATAACTTTTTAGAGAAGCAGTCAGCTGGTATTCTGTCTATAATGGAGGGGCCAGCACAGTCACCGGATCTCAACCCTATTGAGCTGTTGTGGGAGCAGGTACGTAAGAAGTGCCCATCAAGCCAATCCAACTTGTGGGAGGTGCTTCAGGAAGCATGGGGTGAAATCTCTTCAGACTACCTCAACAAATTGACTAGAATGCCAAAGGTCTGCAAGGCTGTAATTGCTGCAAATGGAGGATTCTTTGACGAAAGCAAAGTTTGAAGGACACAATTATTTCAATTAAAAATAGTTCTTTATAACCTTGTCAACGTCCTACCGATGCTAGATTACGGAGACATCATTTATAGATCGGCAGGTAAGGGTGCTCTCGACCAGCTAGATGTTCTTTACCATTCGGCCATCAGATTTGCCACCAATGATCCTTATAGGATACATCACTGTACTCTATACTCCTCTGTAAACTTGTCATCTCTGTAAACCCGTCGCAAGACCCACTGGTTGATGCTTATTTATAAAACCCTCTTAGGCTTCACTCCCCCTATCTGAGATATCTACTGCAGCCCTCATCTACCACATACAACATCCGTTCTGTCAGTCACATTCTGTTAAAGGTCTCCAAAGCACACACTTCCCTGGGTTGCTCGTCTTTTCAGTTTGCTGCAGCTAGAACGAGCTGCAACAAACACGCAAACTGGACAGTTCTCAATCTCTTCATTCAAAGACTCAATCATGGCCACTCTTACTGACAGTTGTGGCTGCTTTGTGTGATGTATTGTTGCCTCTACCTTTTTGCTGTTGTCTGTGCCCAATAATGTTTGTAACATATTGTGTTATTACCATGTTGTCATGTTCTGTTGCTACCATGCTGTGTTATCATGTGTTGCTGCCTTGCTATGTTATCTTAGGTCTCTATGTAGTGTTTTGTCCTGTATTTATATTTTATCATGACACAAGGCGAGACCCAGATGCAGAAACAGGAGGCAGATGGTTGGAGTTTTACAATGTTTATTAATCCAATAGGGTAAGGCAAGAGAATGGTCGTGGACAGGCAAAAGGGTCAAAACCAGTTCAGAGTCCAAAAGGTACCGAAGGGCAGGCAAAATCAAGGTCAGGGCAGGCAGGATGATCAGGCAGGCAGGAAAGTAGTCCGGAGTCAGGCAGGGGTCAAAACTGGGAAGACTATCAAAAAGAGAATAGCAAAAGGAGAACGGGAAAAACACGCTGGTAGACTTGACTAACATACAAGACGAGCTGGCAAAGAGAGACAGGAAACAAAGGGATAAATACACTGGGGAAAATAAGTGACACTTGGAGGGGGTTGAGACAATCACAGGAACAGGTGAAACAGATCAGGGCATGAGAGTACCCACCCCCCTAGAGACGCCACCTGGCGTCCTACCTGGGCACATACCTGGCTGACCGGGTTGTCGGCTGTGGAAATCGGCAATGAGGGCCGGGTCCAAGATGTCTTGAGCAGGGACCCAGCACCTCTCCTCTGGGCCATAACCCAGTGAACCAGGTACTGAAAACCCCTACCCCGTGGTCGAACCTTCAGGAGGAGTCTCACCGTATAAGCTGGCTGGCCACCGATAACCCGGGGGAGGGATGGGCCTGAAGACATAAGACAAAGGACAGTGAGACACAGGCTTAATCCTAGACACATGGAAGGTAGGGTGAATACGGAGGGTACGGGGTAACAAGACGGACAGCAGTGGAACTCAGGACTTTAGAGCTGGAAAAAGGACCAATGAACCGGGGAGACAGCTTGTGGGACTCTACCCGAAGGGGCAGATACCGAGTGGAAAGCCATACCTTCTGCCCAATGCGGTAGCGGGGAGCTGGGGTCCGGCAGCAGTCCGCTTGTCGACGATACCTTAAGTTGGTCTTGAGAATAGCCGCCCTGGCTCTTCTCCAGGTACGTCGACAGAGGTGGACAAACATCTGGGCCGAGGGTACGCTGACCTCTTGCTCAGGGAACCCCATGGAGCACTCGAAAGGGGAGTGTCCCATAGTAGAACTGGGAAGAGTGTTCCGGGCATACTCCACATAGACCACTTGACCACTCCAGGTAGTGGGGTTGGTTGAGACCAGGCACCTTAAGGTGGTCTCCAGGTCTTGGTTGGCTCGCTCCGACTGACCATTAGTTTGGGGATGGAATCCGAATGACAGGCTGGTCGATGACCCAATAAGGGTGCAGAATGTCTTCCAGAACTGAGACGAGAACCCCGAGTGGAGACCACCATAAGCTGGGCCGTCCAGAGTCAGGCAGGGGTCAAAACCGGGAAGACTATCAAAAAGAGAATAGCAAAAGGAGAACAGGAAAAACACGCTGGCTGACTTGACTAACATACAAGACGAACTGACAAAGAGAGGCAGGAAACACAGAGATAAATACACTGGGGAAAATAAGTGACACCTGGAGGGGGTGGAGACAATCACAAGAACAGGTGAGACAGATCAGGGCGTGACAGTATTTATTTATTTATATTAATCCCAGGCCCCCGTCCCCGCAGGAGGCCTTTCGCCATTTGGTAGGCTGTAATTGTAAATAAGAATTTGTTCTTAACTGACTTGCCTAGTTAAATAAGTTCTTGCCTAGTACCTATTAATTTTGCAACTCACTTCATGTATGTTTTCATGGAAATCAAGGACATTTCTAAGTGACCCCAAACTTTTGAGCGGTAGTGTATACAATTACATTGGTAACCAGTTTATAATAGCAATAAGGCACATCGGGCGTTTGTGGTATATTTTTTAAATTTTATTTCACCTTTATTTAACCAGGTAGGCTAGTTGAGAACAAGTTCTCATTTGCAACTGCGACCTGGCCAAGATAAAGCATAGCAGTGTGAACAGACAACAACACAGAGTTACACATGGAGTAAACAATAAGCAATAAACAAGTCAATAACATAGTAGAAAAAAAAGAATCTATATACATTGTGTGCAAAAGGCATGAGAAGGTAGGCAATAAATAGGCCATAGGAGTGAATAATTACAATTGAGCAGATTAACACTGGAGTGATAAATGATCAGATGAACATGTGCAGGTAGAGATACTGGTGTGCAAAAGAGCAGAAAAGTGAATCAAATAAAAACAGTATGGGGATGAGGTAGGTAAATTGGGTGGGCTATATACCGATGGACTATGTACAGCTGCAGCGATCGGTTAGCTGCTCAGATAGCAGATGTTTGAAGTTGGTGAGGGAAATAAAAGTCTCCAACTTCAGGGATTGTTGCAATTCGTTCCAGTCGCAGGCAACAGAGAACTGGAAGGAAAGGCGGCCAAATGAGGTTTTGGCTTTAGGGATGATCAGTGAGATACACCTGCTGGAGCGCGTGCTACGGGTGGGTGTTGCCATCGTGACCAGTGAACTGAGATAAGGCAGAGCTTTACCTAGCATAGATTTGTAGATGACCTGGAGCCAGTGGGTCTGGCGACGAACATGTAGCGAGGGCCAGCCGACTAGAGCATTCAGGTCGCAGTGGTGGGTGGTATAAGGTGCTTTAGTAACAAAACGGATGGCACTGTGATAAACTGCATCCAGTTTGCTGAGTAGAGTATTGGAAGCTATTTTGTAGATGACATCGCCGAAGTCGAGGATCGGTAGGATAGTCAGTTTTACTAGGGTAAGTTTTGCGGCGTGAGTGAAGGAGGCTTTGTTGCGAAATAGAAAGCCGACTCTAGGTTTGATTTTGGATTGGAGATGTTTGATATGAGTCTGGAAGGAGAGTTTGCAGTCTAGCCAGACACCTAGGTACTTATAGATGTCCACATATTCTAGGTCGGAACCATCCAGGGTGGTGATGCTAGTCGGGCGTGCGGGTGCAGGCAGCAAATGGTTGAAAAGCATGCATTTGGTTTTACTAGCGTTTAAGAGCAGTTGGAGGCCACGGAAGGAGTGTTGTATGGCATTGAAACTCGTTTGGAGGTTAGATAGCACAGTGTCCAAGGAAGGGCCAGAAGTATACAGAATGGTGTCGTCTGCGTAGAGGTGGATCAGGGAATTGCCCGCAGCAAGAGCAACATCATTGATATACACAGAGAAAAGAGTCGGCCCGAGAATTGAACCCTGTGGTTCAATGGCCATTATACCAAGGCTAAGGGCTGTGTCCAGGCACTCTGAGTTGCGCCGTGCGTAAGAACAGCCCTTAGCATGGTATATTGGCCATATACCACACCTCCTCGGGCCTTATTGCTTAAGTAGACCATTTGTGGGTGGAATCTTAGCTTTGAGTATTTAGAGCATACTGTGTAATAGGTGAGTGTTTACAGTTAACATTGTGTCTATACAGTAGTGTCTATAGTGTACGCAATAAGGGTGCTGTCGTTCAATTTTCTGTTCTCTTTGGGCTCCTAGTCTTTCACCCCTTTCCTTTGAATACCAACCGCTGTGTTATTTCAGTTTTGATTGGATGTGACCGGTGAGGTCATAATGTAATTACGGCACAGCTGTATCAGCATCACCAAACTTCGCCAAAACCTTCCATGCATCCCTCTCGTCCATCCTCCACTCTGGTCTCCCCTCCCCTGGTCTGGCCTGTTCTGTCTGCAGCACAGAGGAGCCTTTTCCTGTTCGAGGCCTTTCTGCTCCCTGCTCTCAACACCCAGTTTACAGGTCAGGGGAAGGAAAGAGGAGTGGAGACAGCAGCAGGAACCAGGAGGAGAATCAACACAACAGACCAAACCTGATGATGACTGTGGAGAGAGAGAGAGGGGGGGAGAGAGAGAGAGAGATAATGAGATAGAGAGTAAGCAGGCGAGAGAGAGAGAGAGTTAGCAGGCGAGAGAGAGAGTGCAGGAGAGAAAGTGCAGGACGGAGAGAGAGAGTGCAGGAGAGAGAAAGAGTGCAGGAGAGAGAGAGGGAAAGAGAGAGACAGAGAGAGAGATAGAGAGAGAGTGCAGGAGATAGAGGGAGAGAGAGAGAGATGATCTCCCACCGTCCCATGCTATAAAAACTCCTGACCTTCGTGAAAAAATAAACAGTGCCATTATTGACTATGAAAATAGCCGCTATCTCATGTGAGATGGAAAATGGGTGGCCATGAAACATTTACAACGCCGTGTGATGAGTCCAATGTTGCACAATTATGTTCCCTCCTTCCCGCCCTCCTGTGATTGCGTAAAAGTGTGAAATGAAAACGAGAGTCGGAAAAGATCTTCACTTATTTCTCTAACAGCAGCGGTGGTTTGTCAGGGTGACCCTGGTGACCCTGGTGACCGTGAAGACAGAGGTCTGGGCAACTGGACTGGAGAAGTGTTCAGTTCCTGTCTGCCAGCCCCTCGTAAACATGGGAGAGGGAAGTGAAGTGACATGGAGAAGGGAAGAATGTGTAGAGTGTGTAGGAGATCAAAGCACCAGACCCCAGGGTGGTAGTGGTGGTGTGTTGTGGTGCAGCAGGGGAGCTACCGCTGCACAGTCAGTAAATCTCTGCTCAATTTCAAGTGTGTTTCAAGTGTGATTTACAATAACAACACCACTCCCAGATCCCTGGTGGAGGCTAACTAACACCATGGTCCCTTTCATTGCAAACGGCTAAGTGCCGAGACATGCATAAGAAAAGACCAATCTGCACTGAAAAGAAGGCAAAATTGTATATATCAACTGATCATGAACATGGATGGTAAAACTGAAATAGCTGTGTCATGGATGGTCTCAGCTGCACAATTGGTGTCCTTTATGGCCATTTTCTTGTCTAGGTGATTGTGAATGTCTGGTGTTGTGTCCCGCCCCGGCAGTATGTCTGAGATGTCTGTAGACTGCACTGCTCCAGGCTGTGTCGGCAGATTGTCTGAGATGTCTGTAGACTGCACTGCTCCAAGCTGTGTCGGCAGAGTGTCTGAGATGTCTGTAGACTGCACTGCTACAGGCTGTGTCGGCAGATTGTCTGAGATGTCTGTAGACTGCACTGCTCCAGGCTGTGTCGGCAGATTGTCTGAGATGTCTGTAGACTGCACTGCTCCAGGCTGTGTCGGCAGAGTGTCTGAGATGTCTGTAGACTGCACTGCTCCAGGCTGTGTCGGCAGAGTGTCTGGGATGTCTGTAGACTGCACTGCTCCAGGCTGTGTCGGCAGAGTGTCTGGGATGTCTGTAGACTGCACTGCTCCAGGCTGTGTCGGCAGAGTGTCTGGGATGTCTGTAGACTGCACTGCTCCAGGCTGTGTCGGCAGAGTGTCTGAGATGTCTGTAGACTGCACTGCTCCAGGCTGTGTCGGCAGAGTGTCTGAGATGTCTGTAGACTGCACTGCTCCAGGCTGTGTCGGCAGAGTGTCTGGGATGTCTGTAGACTGCACTGCTCCAGGCTGTGTCGGCAGAGTGTCTGGGATGTCTGTAGACTGCACTGCTCCAGGCTGTGTCGGCAGAGAGTGAGATGTAGACCCTCACTCTCTCCCTGTCATCTCCTCTCACAGCCTTTGTTATTTTAAGATACGCACATTCCACCACCCTGTCACTCTGTCTGTCACACAAGTAAACATAGACACACACTCATACACACTCACAGATATCCCTTAGTCATCTTCACATTTGTTTTCCCTCTTAACTGAAGTACTCTTTTTAACCTACTGAGTTGAGCCGAGCTGTACTTCACTGGCCTGGTTACCATCCATCATAGTTGCTGGAACTGTGCTGGAAAGGACAGAGTGGAAAGAAAATATCTGAGCCAGCACAGTGCGATTCAGGACGGCACAGTAGTGTGAAAAGGAGAGAGAGAGAGAGAGAGAGAGAGCGAGAGAGAGAGAGAGAGATTAAAGCTGTGCTCTTGTTATGGCCTGACCCTGATCCTTGTTATCTGATGACCCCAACATTGACCCCTGCAGTCAACCAGCCAATCCTGCCCGGAGAGATTAGAAGATAAGGAAGTGGAGAGGGGAGAGATGTGTGTTTGACACATGAGTCGGCACAAACACTCTTTTGTAAACACACTTATACAAACAAATCCTGCATGCATAGTCATCCCTGTCACAAATACACAAAGTGAGTAAGACACGCACGCACACACACGCACACACACACTGATTTTCTGCTCGATCTCTCAGGTAAACAACTGGCAGTGTGTGTACAATCTCCTGGAGGTGAGATTCCAATAGGGTCACGCTTGACCTGCTTACTGAAAGCTTATTTTACCCTCTACTGACACACTTCACTTCCTTCAACTTTTCTGCATCCATCCATCCATCCATTCATCCATCCATCCATTCATCCTTCCTCTATTTCCTTACCCTATTTTCACCTTTTTCACCCAACTCCCTCAGCTCCCCCATCCTCACACATCATTTACTATCCTCCAAAACACCCCCCTCCACTCTCTCCTTCCCAAAATCTTCAGGGTAGTAACAGTCTGCATGAGTGCATTTGAGAGCCCAAGCGTTCCTTTCTTCAGGGTGTCCTGCTGAGCTGTGCCAACGCTGTGAAACATCTGTGCTCCAATTTATTTCTCTTTTATCTGAGTACACATGTAGCTGTCTCTAAGACTGCCCATCCAGTTAGTGGGCTACATACTGCAGGTCAACCTATGGGTCCAGATGTTCCACAGCTGGAGCGGGAGAACATGCAAAACAGTATTCGGCGACAATCTTACACATCAAACACACACTACATACACCCATATGTCCACAAACACACACACACACACACAGGGGAGAGAAAGGCACACCGCCATAACCATTGAGCTGAACCTGCGAGTATATTAAGCATTTGAACTCACACACAGGTAAAATAATGATCTGTAAATGTCTATGTTGGATTGCTCTACCAATGACAAGGGGAGACACTGATGGCTGCCATGTGGTTTCAGATGTTGCCCTTGTCCTCTCTGATGCTTCTGAATATAATAGAGCCCCATCCATGACTGTCACCTCTCACACTTAACTGACTCCTAAACTCAGTCTGTTGTTCCTGTTTAACTGTGCTTGCTGCTCATGCCTGTTTTAGACTTTAGAAGTTGAGGAGGACTGGTGAAAATGACTGGGGAAATAATTCAATTTTTATTCCAGTTGTTAGTAATTATTTCTTTACATCTCACACGTAAGTAACGCCCTGGATCTGAGCTGGCTAGTAGATAGCTGACAAGCTCATGTGGGCATAGTGGCACCACAATTAAAAACACAAAGGCCTCCCTTTTGGTAGTTAATAACTAATGTGAAACATGCTTGCTATATCTGGCCTTGGAAATGTTAACCAGTTCATCAAAATCGTCCAAATCGCATATACCTACAGTATGAGAGATTATTCAATCTGTCCTCAAATGAGGGGGGCGCTAATTGAGATTAGACCATTTCAGAACAGTATTTTTAAACAGATATTTCTCATTGATGTATCTAAAAATGTTAAATGTTTCCAATGACCAGCCTCCTCTGATATGTACATGTGTTTATCTTTCAACCAGACACACACAGAGAAGGTGATCTAAGCTGACTGACAAGAGTTGTATGACAGCACAAATGACAGGTCCTTTTTAGGAAAACATTATCTCTGAGTTATCATGTCCATAGAGCCTAGTTTAATAATGAATGTGCGGATGAGAATGTGTTTTCATACTGGTACTTCAGCAAGGCTCTGTAAACACAGGGCCTAAGCTCCAGGAAGCCTCAAAACTCATGTCCCCCAACCCCTACCTTGTGTCCCTCATCTCCCAATCCCTGTGTCTATACCGTCCCTCACCATGGAGCTCTCTGGACCTCCCTGCCCTCCTCATTTCTTTCCCCACCCTGTCAGAGGGAGAGAGGTGATGGCAGAGTCACACACACTGAAATGGAACATAATAGATATGGCCCAATACACCAGTATAGTAACCAACACACAGAGACACAACAACACATCCACACACTCACACACATGAATAAAGTTGAACATGGGAACAGTCTATTGAGTCCAGGCTATAATAATCGGGGTAACTCTATACTCCTGAGAGAGATTCCTGGGCAGAAGGGGTGGAACCCTTTATCATTGACTACACACTGAGATCCACTGCACCACGGAAACATCTCACTCATACCCACAGAGAGCTCTGCTAGGAAAATAAATAGACAGATCATATACGTTCAGAGAGACTCCCCTCACACAGCCACACAGAGAGAAAATACAAAGACACACAGAGAAAACACTAACAAAGGACACACAGGAAGCAAACAGAAGATGGGTACAACAAGGCCTGGCAGTTATAAAATATGTATAATAATAATGTGCCTGTAATCAAATCTGGTGTTATAAGTGGCTTCATGTACCCATCATGTACATAACTAACAAAAGCACATACGGTTTCATTTGTGTGGGGGGAAACAAAGCGCCCTCCATGTGGTGTGGACAATGAGGTGAACCTCACCCCACAACGAAGAGATCAAATGTTTCTAACAACTACAAGTCTACTGTGTATGTAAGAGAAAGCTAGAAGATCAGGTTCGAGATAAGAGTGGAAGGTAACACTAGAGGTTATTATGGAGGAGGGGGAGCAGGGGGACCTGTTTTACCACATAACCTGTGAACGACAGACAGACAGACAGACAGACAGACAGACAGACAGACAGACAGACAGACAGACAGACAGACAGACAGACAGAGCGAGAGAGAAAGGGAGAGAGAGAGAGAGAGAGAGACATGTGGCATGACCAACACTTAAGCCACTAATGGGTGATTTGGTGAGAGGAGAAGATCAGCAGACGTCCAAGCGACAATGTTTACTCTGTTTTTTAAGGGGTATGGGGGGAACAAAAACACCCGGCAATGACACACACCTCCTCTACAACCAGCAGCACACACAGCCTGCTGTCTTAATTTTTTTATTTAACTTTTATTTAACTAGGCAAGTCAGTTAAGAACAAATTCTTGTTTACAATGACGGCCTACCCCGGCCAAACCCTTCCCTAACCCAGGCGACGCTGGCCCAATTGTGAACCGCCCAATTGTGAACCCAGGTCTGTAGTGACGCCTCTAGCACTAGTGCCTTAGACCGCTGCGCCACTCGGTCCCATTGCTCCATTGATTGAATCACACAGCACATCAGGATACTTACTGATGGTTAAAGGCACAGGTTTTAGTGATTTTTCAGAGTGGCTGGAAGCAGTTGTAGCTGAGGCCTCTGACTGGGATGCCTGTTCATCTACAGTAACACTATTGATTTGAACATCCAGAACTCATATTGACAATTCTCAGAACATGCCCTATGCTGTATTCATAAAATAGAGTGTAGAATATGGCGCTGAACCACGATCACATGCAAGCATGCAAAGCCCCTTTAGCTGTGTCCTGTTCTCTCATGTTCTGACTGTTTGCAGCACTACCCTAGTACCAAGATAGAACCAAAAATAGGAGTATTGTATGTAGTATAACCGCTTTGTGGTAAAACATATTTGCGCTAGAAAATTGCACTAGAAAAGTTACTGGTAAACCTAAACTAAAATGAGGCTATGAGCTAATGCTAAAATGAACCCTGTGCCCCTTCTGTCTCAATCATCAGTTGGTGAGAAATATGTCGCTCTGGAGACTAACGGTCACAAAGGTGTTACATAACCAAAATAATTTCCACATCCTTTGACCTGAATGAGAACACTCAAGAGTAACACTCATTATTCATGTCATTGTGACCATCAGGTCTCATTGTATCACAAGAATGGATTACAGATGCACATAATTTAAGGAACATTCACAGTGCTAAAAATATAAAGTCTAACTTTGGGTACTTTGAAGCATCTGTGGCGGAAAGAGGAAGGCTTATGTCCAGGATTTGTGGAGCTGCTCTCTGACTTCAGAAGAGGAAGTGATGTGAGTAAGAGATCCTTCCCCTGCTTTTCTCTTTACATTTATTTTTCAAATCCAAACAAGGTCATATTAACAGGAATACACAGTGGATTTCACCCAGCAATCCTCATGCAGAATAGTAACAGAATATTTTCTTAGTATTGTCTTGCCTGATCTTTGTGCAAAGGAGCAAACCTAGACCTTGTGCATTCAGTGTACCCTAAATAATGGTCCCCCTGAACCAGTTTAACCCTAATTGAAATCCCCGTGCATGACGTTGACAACATCCTTGCATCTGTAAACACCATAGAAAATAGGTTAAATGTATACCATTTAGCCATGGAAAGTCCCCTTTCACTGAAATAGAGCATGAGAACTGTTACGCTTGACTGTTGTGATGACTTCCTTAGTGAAGGCTGGCCAGCATCTAAAAGTAGATACAAAGGAAACTCAGATCCTCAGACCCTCTAATACCACTCTGCCTTTGTTGGGTCTGAGAGGAGGTATGGAGATGAGTTGAGGAGTCATAATATCTGCTCTTACTCAAAGGGACATTTTGCTTGCTAGCAGTCCTGGGATAACTATAGTTTTAAATATGCTAAATCCATAGATTAGGGCCTAATTTATTTATTTCAATTGACTGATTTCCTTATGTTAACTGTAACTCAGTAAAATTGTTGGCTGTTGCGTTTATATTTTTATTCAGTATATATATTTTTAATACCTTGCATATAAAATACCTTTCAATATTGTGTTTTTCTGAGAGGTATTCAAAATACTGTCAAAAGTGATTCGTTTTTCTGAGACCTTTATTTGAATATCAAAGGAAATAATTGCCTGTAGTTGATTTTCTATATCTGACTACTGTTGGACTACCTCAACTATTTGAAATGTTGGTGTTTTCTAATAAACTACAAAATACAAACTTACTTTTTCTGCCCAGGTCTGCTTGCTAGACATTACAAGAAATAGTTTTGTTTCTCTAAATGTCTGTCTGTCTCTCGCTCTCTCTCACTTTCACATAACTCCATAGGGCTAGAGACAAGTCAGGTAACCACAGACTGTGTCACAACAATCCATGTTCACTTACAAGAAAGGCACTTCACATTTGTTTTGTCATTTAGCAGACATTCTTATCCAAAGTGACTTTCAGGAGAAATTAGGGTTGTGCTTTGCTCAAGGGCACATCGACAGATGTTTCACCATGCAGGGGCCGTAATAACAGCTGCCAGATGTGGGGAGTCTCAAGAGCCCAGTCACATTCTCACAGACAATGGAATGCTTGTGAGTAGCCCCAACAGGAAGTGAGGTCAGGGCTCTTGACCCCTCCCCTGAGCTAAGTGGGATCTGCAAGGTTGGGGGTTCCTCTCTCCTCTGTGAGGCTTTGCAGTGCACTCTCTCTCAAATGTCTTGTCCCATCATAAACTCCATGACAATGTGCAGTCAGTCCATAATGAGCGCTTGCTAGACATCCAGATTACTCACTGTCCATTCAAACTGCCAACGCTTAAGTGGAGTACGTCACTGACATGGAGGTACGAAAAGAATTGGCGCCTTAGAGGGTAGGTACGCCCACGTGTCGAAGAGCCTCTCTCAGTTTCCAGAGAAACAGAACGTTAACTTTGAGTCTCCTTTTGATTTCTCCCAAATATAGTGTGTTTCTATTCAAGATCACAATTTCCCTGCTTCTGAGAGAACACCTCCCACGCAGCTGGTGGAGGAGGAGAGGTGTAAGGAAGAAAGGTGGGAAGGATGTCTACAGTTGGTGGGTGGGGTTTGCCCAATCACTGCCTGTCTCCTCTTACTATGCAGCTCTATTCACTCTCAACTCACTCACCAACATAGGGAGAGAAAGCAGACAGTTTATGGACTATATGTTTAATCTGTGTGGGTTTCATTACCTAGTTTCATTTGCCACCAAGATGTGTGTAATGTGTCATGTGGTCTCTGGCTGCTGTATACAACAGCATTACATTGATGTCACTCTGTATCACGGTACAGTAGCTAGGCTGGATTTCTGGCTTGATAATGACTGACAGAACATGCCCATACTCACCTCTCCCCTACCTTCTTGATTGACAGCAGACCAATTGCCATGATGTATTGATTAAAGACAAAAACAAGAATGAGTCAACATGAACAACTGCCTCAACGCTTATTTACATGTTTTGCTATGAGCCATATCAAAGTTGAAATGCAAATACATTTCCTTTCCCTAATAGTAAATATGCAACTGTTCAGGGAAGTCAGGAACCAATACACGCAGTCAGTCAGGAAAGCTAAGGCCAGCTTCTTCAGGCAGAAATTTGCATCCAGTAGCTTCAACTCCAAAAAGTTCTGGGACACTGTGAAGTCCATGGAGAACAAGAGCACCTCCTCCCAGCTGCCTACTGCACTGAGGCTAGGTAACATGGTCACCACCGATAAATCCATGATTATCGAAAACTTCAACAAGCATTTCTCAAAGGCTGGCCATGCCTTCCGCCTGGCTACTCCAACCTCGGCCAACAGCTCTGCCCCCCCCCCCGCAGCTACTCGCCCAAGCCTCTCCAGGTTCTCCTTTACCCAAATCCAGATAGCAGATGTTCTGAAAGAGCTGCAACACCTGGACCCGTACAAATCAGCTGGGCTTGACAATCTGGACCCTCTATTTCTGAAACTATCCGCCGCCATTGTCGCAACCCCTATTACCAGCCTGTTCAACCTCTCTTTCATATTGTCTGAGATCCCCAAGGATTGGAAAGCTGCCGCAGTCATCCCCCTCTTCAAAGACCCAAACTGTTACAGACCTATATTCATCCTGCCCTGCCTATCTAAGGTCTTCGAAAGCCAAGTCAACAAACAGGTCACTGACCATCTCGAATCCCACCGTACCTTCTCCGCTGTGCAATCTGGTTTCCGAGCCGGTCACAGGTGCACCTCAGCCACGCTCAAGGTACTAAACGATATCATTACCGCCATCGATAAAAGACAGTACTGTGCAGCCGTCTTCATCGACCTTGCCAAGGCTTTCGACTGTGTCAATCACCATATTCTTATCGGCAGACTCAGTAGCCTCGGTTTTTCGGATGACTGCCTTGCCTGGTTCACCAATTACTTTGCAGACAGAGTTCAGTGTGTCAAATCGGAGGGCATGCTGTCCGGTCTTCTGGCAGTCTCTATGGGGGTGCCACAGGGTTCAATCCTCGGGCCGACTCTTTTCTCTGTATATATCAATGATGTTGCTCTTGCTGCGGGCGATTCCCTGATCCACCTCTACGCAGACGACACCATTCTAAATACTTCCGGCCCGTCCTTGGACACTGTGCTATCTAACCTCCAAACGAGCTTCAATGCCATACAACACTCCTTCCATGGCCTCCAACTGCTCTTAAACGCTAGTAAAACCAAATACATGCTTTTCAACCGTTCGCTGCCTGCACCCTGTTCGCTGCCTGACCAGCATCACCACCCTGGATGGTTCCGACCTTGAATATGTGGACATCTATAAGTACCTAGGTGTCTGGCTAGACTGTAAACTCTCCTTCCAGACTCATATCAAACATCTCCAATCGAAAATCAAATCAAGAGTCGGCTTTCTATTCCGCAACAAAGCCTCCTTCACTCACGCCGCCAAACTTACCCTAGTAAAACTGACTATCCTACCGATCCTCGACTTCGGCGATGTCATCTACAAAATTGCTTCCAACACTCTACTCAGCAAACTGGAAGCAGTTTATCACAGTGCCATCCGTTTTGTCACTAAAGCACCTTATACCACCCACCACTGCGACTTGTATGCTCTAGTCGGCTGGCCCTCGCTACATATTCGTCGCCAGACCCACTGGCTCCAGGTCATCTACAAGTCCATGCTAGGTAAAGCTCCGCCTTATCTCAGTTCACTGGTCACGATGGCAACACCCATCCGTAGCACGCGCTCCAGCAGGTGTATCCCACTGATCATCCCTAAAGCCAACACCTCATTTGGCCGCATTTCGTTCCAGTTCTCTGCTGCCTGTGACTGGAACGAATTGCAAAAATCGCTGAAGTTGGAGACTTTTATCTCCTCACCAACTTCAAACATCTGCTATCTGAGCAGCTAACCGATCGCTGCAGCTGTACATAGTCTATCGGTAAATAGCCCACCCATTTTTACCTACCTCATCCCCATACTGTTTTTATTTATTTACTTTTCTGCTCTTTTGCACACCAATATCTCTACCTGTACATGACCATCTGATCATTTATCACTCCAGTGTTAATCTGCAAAATTGTAATTATTCGCCTACCTCCTCATGCCTTTTGCACACAATGTATATAGACTCCCCTTTTTTCTACTGTGTTATTGACTTGTTAATTGTTTACTCCATGTGTAACTCTGTGTTGTCTAAACACTGCTATGCTTTATCTTGGCCAGGTCGCAGTTGCAAATAAGAACTTGTTCTCAACTAGCCTACCTGGTTAAATAAAGGTGAAATAAAAAAAATAATAAAAAAATAAATAATCTAATTACAAATAATGTACTGATACACTAAAATTCTTCAGTACATGAATAGCCTGTATGCCAGAGACAGTAATTGCAGTACTGTAGTCTGTCAGAAGAGTCCTCGGATCTCAGGCTAGTTTAGATTTGGAGGAGCACTGGACTCACGTTCATCCAGGGAGCGCGAGTGCTCCGGAAGTGAGGTGGTGGAACATTAAGGACGAAAACATCTGGACTTCATTTGTACACTGGACAGAGAAAAACTCCCAATGAAAATGCAATTTGTTATCCTGTAAGTCTAATTAGTGACTATGAATAAAGGTAGAGGGTTTATCTGAACATTATAAGTGAAAACCATTAACCACCAATGGGACTGGTGTTCATATTCTGTAGTAGGACGTTTCGACAGTGGTTCTGAGGAAATATGTGTGTGACCGGCGCGTAATGTGCGCGCGCCTCCCTGTTGTTCCAAAGCCGGCGGAGCTGTTGTTCTCAGAGTTAGAGAAGGAACAACCACACGGGCACTGGGAATAGAGCAACAAAGGAGAAAGTATGAGCCTAACGAAAAGTCTTAGGCATTGTCTTTAAAGTATTTTGTATTGGGAATCATTCAGTCTTCGCAGTATATACTTTTTTTTTGAGGCAGAGTAGTTCCAGCTATGGATTTACCTTTGACCAGACAAGCAACACTGCCCAGTCGTCATCCGAACTTTTGATTGTCCTCATTACCCTCGACCCAGAAGAAGACAGCGCTCACAAATCAGGTGAACTTTTGAAAATGCATTTGATTTGGAGATAGGTAGCCACATGCTACACATTTGTCGACAACAACCACACCGGCCGACTTCGCACATGGGGTAAGTTTCATGTGTAAACCTACCAGCCAAATTGTACAAAAATTGTGTAAACCTACCAGCCAAATTGCCAAATTGTACAATTGTGGCAAGTGTACACTCTACACGTGCAGTTTGTTAGAAAAACAAAGAAACTATCAATCAATGAACAATGTGCAGCGAGTCTGCAACACACGAGGGCGGTTATGAACTTCGCCCACTTTGGGAAGATATAGCCTATTATTTTATATTAACCTACCCAAAGACCTATTGCACGTATTTCGTGGCAACCACTGACGTCTAATCACACAGGATTGTAACCCTAATGATACTAGAATTGGGCAGCATGAATGATTACCAGGATGCAGTCAAACGTGTTGAGAGGTTATCAGTATATAACCTAAAAGGAAACCACACACACATTCTAAGAGAAGCTTATGGGTGTCTTGGGTGATGCCTTATTAGTGTCCCTCAAGGTTGTACTTTAGATGGTTAATCGAACAACCAGAAAATGATCCCTCAGGAAATATGTTGTTTTTATTCTCCGAGAATAACAGATGTTTTGGAACGTTGTGTTTAATGAGTAACATGATATATTAAATATTAACAAGCCACGGTGCCCGCTGCTGGCGGATCCACTACTGCTCAATGTGTATTGTAGTTTGTCGAGGGGGGTGGGGCTGTGGTCCCCTGGCTTTAGCTTCGCATGGGGCTTCTATACGTCTTGTAGCGGTTGCAAGACCCGCTGTGCCCCCCTCGTGTGTTGTCGAGGTCCGCTCATCCGTCACTGTAAAGGGCGCATTGTCCTGAAAGGATGTTTTAATAAAACAAAAGGCTCCATTATACCATCTCACCGGAGCGGAGCTGCTTGGTGGGCGGATCGGGGTCCTCAAGTGCCTGGTGGATTAAACCTCATTTCCATTCTAAAATGTTTTCAAGTGTTCCAAAATGAATTAAGGCTAATATATATATATTTTTAGCAACACTGCTCAGTTTTATCTTAAAAGATAAAGAAACTGTTCATAATTCTATTGTAAAAGCCCTTACCTACTTGCTGCACACTTTCACAAACCATTACATTAGGCTAACCTATTTGTTCTGTCATACTGTACATGCATTATATGCTGAGGTCTTAACTGACTACAAAATCAAATCAAAGTTTATTTGTCACATGCTTTGTAAACAACAGGTTTAGTGGCCCTACTAGCCCTTTCCAACAATGAAGAGAGAAACATTTAAAAATTATAGAAAAAATGTATTACACAAGGAAAAAATACACAATGAGTAATGGTAACTTGGCTATATATACTGGGTACCAGTATGTAGTCGATGTGCAGGGGTACTTAAAAATATATATATTTCACCTTTTATTTAACCAGGTAAGCTAGTTGAGAACAAGTTCTCATTTACAACTGCGACCTGGCCAAGATAAAGCAAAGCAGTGCGACACAAACAACAACACTGAGTTTCACATGGAATAAACAAGCGTACAGTCAATAACACAATAGAAGAAAAATGAGTCTATACAGTGTACAAGGTAATTGAGGTAGATATGTATTATAGGTAGGGGTAAAGTGACTAGGCAACAGGATAGATAATAAAAAGCAGCAGCGTATGTGATGAGTCAAAAGAGAGTGCAAAAAGGTTCAATGTAGATATTTGGTTAACTATTTAGCAGTCCTACGGCTTGGGCGTAGAAGCTGTTCAGGGTTGTTTTGGTTCCTGACTTGGTGCATCGGTACCGCTTGCCGGGCGGTAGCAGAGAGAACAGTCTATGACTTGGGTGGCTGGAGTCTTTGACAGTTTTTAGGGCCTTCCTCTGACACTGCTTGACATTACAGTTCAGCGTGTTGAATATGTGGATTAAGATGTGTGGAACAAGATGTGTCATAATTGTCTGGGTTGTGTGGATTTAGGTGACTGCGGTGATGTCTGTTATGGTGTGTTTATGACCCATTCTGCACCCTGGCCAGGATGAATGAAATAGTGTTTGTTAGGAGCACAGTTTTGGGTCAAATTGACAATGAAAAGCATAAACGCACCCTGCACGTTTCTGCTCTTTGAAAGAACAGCATTATGCTGTTATATTATACACCTTACAGACACACCCACACAGAATGAGGGTGTCGGTAATCTATTCATGGATAAGAGAAACACAGAGATAAGCGGATAAGGAGGAGGAACTAGTGTTTTATTACCCTGATAAAAACACCCATTCATCATTCTCTCTCTCTCTCTCTCTCTCTCCTAAGCTCACTCTCTTCAGTGTGCTGGTCATTAAACATCTCTAAAATGTTAAAAGCTCCTGATGACATCAGCTCATGCTTAACCAATGGCAACAGAGCGCTAAACTAACTGAATGCTTAGATGCACATGGGAACCACGACAGACAAAAAAACACCAAATAAAGACAAGCAAACATTTCTCCATGATAACATAATTTGAGAGGGGTGGTGGGTGGGAGAAGGACATACACTGAGTGTACAAAACATTAAGAACACCTGCTCTTTCCATGACTTAGACTGACCAGGTGAATCCAGGTGAATGCTTATTGATGTCTCTTGTTAAATTCACTTCAATCAGTGTAGATGAAGGGGAGAAGACAGGTTAAAGATAGATTTTTAAGCCTTGAGACAATTGAGACATGGATTGTGTGTGTGCCATTCAGAGGGTGAATGGGCAAGACAGATTTAAGTGCTTTTGAACAAGGTAATGTAGTAGGTGCCAGGCACACTGGTTTGTGTCAAGAACTGAAATGCTGCTGGGTTTTTCACGCTCAACAGTTTCCTGTGTGTATCAAGAATGGTCCCCCACCCAAAGGACATCCTGCTAAGCATTGGAGTCATTGGAAGCATTGGAGTCAACATGGGCCATCATCCCTGTGGAATGCTTTTGACACCTTGTAGAGTCCATGCCTGACAAATCGAGGCTGTTCTGAGTGTAAAGGGGGGAGGTGTTCATAATGTTTGGTGTTTTCAGTGTATGTAGGTGGAGAACAATATCAGGCGTGAGATGGGGATGTTGTGGGAGTGCTGTGGGTTGTTTCGGGTGTGGATGGGATGCCTGTGCTACCGGGGGGGGGGACGACGACAGGCTGGAGATAGATATAACCTGATCCAGGCGACTGGCCATCTGCTTTGGGACCATGTGACCTCACGGCTCATTACACTAGAACAAAACCCGCCACGCCGCTGCCACAACTGACCTCTGGCAACCCTCTTCACACACGTTCACTTCACACACACTCATCTCTGGCCCAAGTGACAGAGTCCTGGAGTGCTGCTGTTAACAGCTCCAACACACCAACAGTCAACCATCCACACAGTGTAACCAGGCAGACATGACAGCAGCATCCACACAGTGTAACCAGGCAGACATGACAGCAGCAACCACACAGTGTAACCAGGCAGACATGACAGCAGCAACCACACAGTGTAACCAGGCAGACATGACAGCAGCATCCACACAGTGTAACCAGGCAGACATGACAGCAGCATCCACACAGTGTAACCAGGCAGACATGACAGCAGCATCCACACAGTGTAACCAGGCAGACATGACAGCAGCAACCACACAGTGTAACCAGGCAGACATGACAGCAGCATCCACACAGTGTAACCAGGCAGACATGACAGCAGCATCCACACAGTGTAACCAGGCAGACATGACAGCAGCATCCACACAGTGTAACCAGGCAGACTTACTGTTAAAGACAAAAAAAAGGATTTAAAGGGATTCATTGTATCTCATGCTCTGGCTCTGACACATGTTTTTGGGTTTAGCAGTCCGTATAGAGTGAATCTAAACTCCATGATGTCAGACTGCTCTCTGGTTAAATCCAGCAGATCATGACATCATCATGTTGGGGTCAGGAGGTCTCTGGGTGCTGTTACCCACCCTGGCTCCTTCCTTGCTCAGTCACCAGTTTATCCCTCATGAACTGAACCCCCCCATGGGCCCTAGAGTCACCAAAGCCTACTGAATGGAGGAAGACTGCGAGGAGAAGTAGCGCGTGAGAAATGCAAGTCAAATCAATGGACAAATAAATAAACCAATGTAGAAAGTAAACGGATGGATAAATAAATTGATGATAATTCAGCAGTGGGAACTGGATGTGTGGGATTATTTCTTGGCCAGGTCGGAAGCCGGGTCACATGGGGGTTGAAGTCGGAGGGAGATGTGGGTGGGGTCGTCCCTAAAGGATGCTCATGTTTCAGCTCCAATCCTGGGAGAGCGAGGCCACTAATACGAGCAGTGAGAAGTCTTTTTCCTTAGGGACGCTGAAGGCTCTTGTTGTCTACTACACACAGCCACTTTACTTTAGTCAGTCATTTCAGAAAGGAGTACGGACAGCGGAAAGATCAGAGAAGGGAACAACGGGTGCAACAACGTTCTAGCTTGTACAGACAGGGTTAAAAGGAAACAGTCACGTGTCAATCCCCTACTTACAGATAAGAGCTGCAGCACTGACTAACAATGTATCCTACAACCAATGTGTGTAATGCCTTTACATGGGTGGATCCCCAAATAAATGTATCCTACAACCAATGTGTGTAATGCCTTTACATGGGTGGATCCCCAAATAGATGTATCCTACAACCAATGTGTGTAATGCCTTTACATGGGTGGATCCCCAAATAGATGTATCCTACAACCAATGTGTGTAATGCCTTTACATGGGTGGATCCCCAAATAAATGTATCCTACAACCAATGTGTGTAATGCCTTTACATGGGTGGATCCCCAAATAAATGTATCCTACAACCAATGTGTGTAATGCCTTTACATGGGTGGATCCCCAAATAGATGTATAAAGTGATCAAAACAAATGTAGTTAGTGCTACAATATTCTAGACTAAAGGATAAGTAGCATATCATTTATAAATGAGTGCATGCTCTTCTCCTTCGGGAAAACATCAGCTGACTCAAAGGGGGTGTGGCGGGTATTAAAACACTTCTGCGCTACCTGCCGTGAGGATCAGTGGAGGCTGCTGAGGGGAGGACGGCTCATAATAATGGCTGGAACGGAGTGACTGGAATGGAAACCATGTGTTTGATGTATTTGAGATCATTCCCCTCCAGCCATTACCACAATTCCGTCGATCCCAATTAAGGTGCCACCAACCTCCTGTGGTGTGGATACTCTTGTGCATCCTCTGTCGAAGTTGGTAATCGAGGGGGGGAGCAACCTCCTTCGTTCGCCTACTAACGAATTAACACTCGACCACTTATCGGTTTTAACGGGTCACGGAGGAGAGAGGAAGGAGAAGTCAATGAGAGGACGGTCTTTTGCCCAAATGAGAATCTCCGCTAGCATGAAAAACACTTTTCCTGGGTGTGGCAGCTGTAGAAAAATAAGTGCCTTCTGTTCGCAGGCTGCAGAAGTACAAGCTGCAACAAACAGCTGACAGCATGTAGCTTTCTGATACACAGCCAAGAACTGGGAGTGTCTCCGTTCAGGAAATATATGGCCTGCTCTGCTTTTTTCCCATTCCCAACATCTTACACACATACACAGACACATGAAACTATTTCCAAACGTAATCTGTCTAACACACCCGGACTCACTGTCAGACGTGATCTCAGGAATACTTTATAAATATTTAGTTGAGCAGACATTTGGAGGAGGGAAAGGTTTGGGGTATTTCAGTCCAGGATGATGTTTAAATTCCTTACCCAAATCTAACAGCTTTAAAAGGTCCTGTTACATATCCCGTCTTCTCTAGTCACTGAACCATAAACGTATCCATGGCTACGCACCCTAATACCCTCACCAACGTACCAGCATGCCTGACATATCATTAAAGGGATTTGGTTCAAATCATCCTGCACAGTTGTGATAGAGGCATGTCTGTATCATACAGTATTTTTAACTTCACTGTGGACCACCCATAGACTGGCAGAAACTTTCTGCCAGTCTAAGTAATTAGGCTAAGAAAGGTTATTGGATTGCAATATTGGATATTTCATCCATGGCACATGAAACAATAACAAACCACCTCAACATTTACATTTTGGTTTTGTGGCTTTCGAAGAAGGCGACAACACTTTGAGAACTGTACAGTGTACGAATACTGTGATTTACGGTAGGGAGGGAGTGGAATGAGCTCCGCTCTCCTGCTACAGCTGTATGGTTAATCAATGTGGTCAGATTGTGGTTTCCTGGTGTCTGGTCAATCCCAGTCAATGGTCATGTTTCAGTGATGTTGGAGCAGGTACACATGGAGATGTGTGGTTTGGAACCCCACCCCCACCCACATCCCTCCATTCTGGCAGCCATTGTTATTCTGAGCTGGCTTTGTTTGTGCAGCTGGAAGAAAAGCTGTGCTTCTTCAACCCCCCCCCCACACACATGGAGAAGGAGGGAGACAAGGAGTTGGAGTCAGGCCTTTCAGGATTGTTCAAGTGGGAGAAGCTCAGATTAAAGTTCTTAGAGCAGTGTTTGACTCGCTGACTGAGACTTCGAACTCTGAAAGAAGGTCTGTTCCATGAACAACGTATTGGCGATACATCTCTAATGTGTGATTATGAATAAAGATGGATGTGGCAGACTGACAGACTCTGTATTGGCTGGCCTACTTCCTCTCATTAACTGACTGACATACTGAAATGGGATTTTAAGTGAACTACACTAAGAAAAACACCACGAGTAACTGAACTGGAGTGAGGTCATGCAGCAGTTCAGAATGCTTTATAGGAGTTGGCAGATCAATTTGAAATGGACGATGTTTGTCTCAACCAAACGTGACAACAGGTCAAATGTTGTAACTCTTGTGAGATCGTCTCTCTGCTCCCGGTCAAAGTCAAGTAGCCGTTCTCTCACTGCCCTCGAAACCATACCCCCACAGCATGGCAGAGTACTTTCAGACCTGCTCACTATTAATATTATAGCATACATACACAAATATACAACTGTTCCGTCAAGGTACTTTTAGAGAGGTCGCTAAGACGCGCGATGCCCCACTTCCATCAACACGTCTCCAACGCCACGAGGGGAGAAAGTCATAGACCACTGCTATTTTACCCATAAGCAAGCATACAATATCCTCCAAATCAGATCATGACTCCGTACTGAGACTCCACCGATTTAACGTTGACGAGTTTACCACCTCCGTCAATGACTTCATTAGAAAATGCATCAGCAACGTTGTACCCACGGTCAGGGTTCGCTACTTCCTCAATCAAAAGCCCTGGATTAGCACTGAGGTTGGCGCTAAACTAAAGAGCATGGCTACCGCACACAGAGCTATCGCAGACAACCCTGCCATCCAGGACCTCTATGTTAGGCAGTGTGAAAGAAGGCCCGGAAAGTCATCAAAAACCCCAACTGCCGAAGCCATAGACAATTTTCTCAGCTGCCGCGCTCGGCATGAGGTACCAGTGTATCAAGTCTGACACCAACAGGCTCTTGAACAGCTTCCATGCCCAAGCAATACGACTGACAAATAGCTAACCAAATAGCTACACAGACTTTAACTTGTATCTTTATTTACCTTTTATTTCAGTATTTGCACTGTCTATGCACACTCACAGGGCCCTACACACTCACAGGGCCCTACACACTCACACCCACTGTCACTCCAACACACACACAAACACTCGCTCCATCATTCGCTCACTCACACATAATATGCACATTCATTTATACGGACTCTGCACACCCACTCACATGCAAGCTGCTGCTACTCTGTTTATCTTTATTTCATATCCTGTTGTCCAGTCACTTTATCCCCATACATATCTACCTCCATCACTCCAGTATCCCTGCACCTGTAAATATGGTATTGGAACTGACTTTTTAAATATTTGCCTTATATAGTATGCCTACTTTCTTACGTTATTTACGTTATTGTGTATATCATATATATTATTCTTCTAATATTAAATTGTTATGGATTATTGCATTGTTGGGCTTTGAGTTAGCAAGAAAGGCATTTCTCTGTACTTGTGCATGTGACTTGAAACTGAACCTCTTGGGTTGTTTCCGTACAGCTCACTCTGCCTCTGTATGTGGTCTGCTTTTACCATGTACTGTAACTGTATGTGTCCAGTCTCAGGGGGGATTGGTGCTCTTATATGTCAGTGCTCGGGAGGTCTATGGATGTCGAAATATACTCGTTGTTTTTCATGAGACACATTGGCTAGCTCTTGATAGTTTTTTCTAAAGAAAATGTCATCCTGTCTAAAACTTTGTTGAATGTTCGTAGAGCGTGTTCTCTCACTAGGCAACCATGTATTTTTCTGACAGCAAAGCTCTGAATACAGGTATGTATTAATAAAATATGGAAGGCTTCAATGCAGCATCTAAAACAGAATCTAAAAGCAATCAGAACTGCGTTGTCCCCCTCTGTTCGGCCCTATAGATGCTACCATATTTTTTTACACACTTCTCATCTCTTTCATTGGCACCATCCCCCTCTCCTCTATTGTGGCCTCCCAGCTCTCTGTCCCGTGACAGTCTGCTGTTATTGATGCATAGAAAGATCACAGGAACATCAGAGGAACAAGCATGCAGTTTGTCGTGTCACAGTCACTGCCTGCACCCTCACCACCAATTTGTGTACACACACACAACTAATATTGCACACACATAGAGATGTGTCAAAGCATTTGGAATCTGCTTCTATAGTGCTTACATGCATACATGCACGATCACATGCATGCTGTGCACATTGATGCTGTGCGCTATCCCAAACCCTCATTACACACCGTATCCTAGCCAGGCAATAGAATAGAACCGGAGTAGGGTTGGAGTCCAAGTTTGAGCATCAGGTCAGAATAGGAGCTTGGACAAAGAAAAGGTGAATGTGCATTCAAAGCCTATTCGTTTAGGAGTACCTGACTGTGTTAAACAACAACACAGAGATGTGAGAATAGCAGCGCTGCTGAAACCTGAAACAAGCACACCTCATCCTCCCTTGAGCTCAGCTGTTAGTTCCATATCTGACCCATAATGGAACACCTTGTTCCAAACTGAAGGGTTCTGACCTAGACCAACCGGTTATGTTCAGGTCCAACAGAAGAACAGAGCTCCTTGCCCCCCTCCCACTGCTCTGAGCGAGCCAGGATACTGGTTCGAGACTGACTTGGCCTGCTGTAACTCTACGGAGCCTTGCGCTCACATTCTTTTCAGTTTCAGAGCTGGATGGAGGCAAGCATGCCTCCGGGCTGAGTGTAAATATTCCGAGCCTTGCCTCTGTGGTTTACCAGTAATGTGACTAGTGTGTACGTGTCTTAGTGCCGTGAGAACATTAGCCTACTGTTATCTTTTACTACCACGCTTCCTTTGTGACACTAACCACGTTTACCTCCACAGTTTTTATGCAAGTAAAGTCATACCTTTAATAAAAAATAAATCACGACAGCTATGATGGAAACAAAGTGTAGGTACAATTTTTAAATGCAGACAGATACTTTTGTGTCTGTAAAATGTATTATGCAAGAAATGGAGGTGGAAACACCTTTTTATGTGCAAATATTGATATAATAACCATCATATCAAAGTAAACTTGGAGTCACGCAATGATATGTGTGTGGTCCTCCCACTACGACTCAGGAAACCATGCAGTTTATTAAGCTACAGATGAAATAAGTTGTGATGAACTTCACAGGGTGGAGCTTGATGCTCCTTTCCAATAACTGTTTGGGGTCTTATTCTGGTGACATGATGATCGATGCTTGACCACCGTTTGACAAATACAAATATTCTGGCTCTTATCCATAATAATCTCATCATGTAGACTAGCCTACCCTCACTGTATCTGTGAGTCCACGTGCCAAGACTAGAGTAGGAACATGTGCTATTTAACAAAACATTTTGTGACAACACTATTGGGAGAGTTGAATTTAATGGAAATCCATTAAACTTTTTAGATATTTATTTGGTACAAGCAAAAAACAATGTCATCGCACGGATTCTTTTGATTGAAACACACTACTGGTGAGGAAATTCACATATATTTTCTTTGTGCTGATGTTAGTCTATTCACATACAAATCTGTCGCCAACTGGATGGAAACCTAGTTACTGTGATCTCTTGAGCGACGTATAACTGCTCAGGTTGTTGCGAACCTTTCGTGTGAAATGAGTGTTGAAATGATGTGGTGTGAAGACGGCTCAGGGTGTCATGATGAGCCTCAAACCAGAGAGTGGTTGGTTCCTTTTATATGGAGTCATGAGGCCTTAATACGGAACTGTAAGAACATGTCTGCTCCAGATGTGTTCTAAGTCAGCTCTTTGTGCCCTTGTGCTTTGATCTCTGTGGTAAGTGTAAAGTATACCAGAGGAGGAGGGGGAACACGGAGAGAGGGAAAGGTGGTCCCTTTAAATCAGGACGCCGGATGAAAGAGAAATATGCAGAATAGTGCGACGTAAGAATATGAATAATTTGTCAGTGTGCCCCGTGGGGCGGGTTGACAGGAACGGTTTGAGGGTGAATGTTTTACGGTAATTGCCTCAAAGGCGCCACCCCCTCTCATGCATTGCCCCTCCCGTTTGGGTAGAGGCAATGCTGCACGATGCCCTTCTTCAGTTGTCCCTCTCAAGTGGAAGGAGAGGGGGCACATATCCATCCATTGAAAGTAAACATTGCTTCTTGACCGAACTGTGCAGACAGAAACTAGACCCCCAAAAGAGGCTGTGCTCTAACTGTCATCTGCTGATGAGGGGAAGGTCAATCCCTAATTACAAGATTACCTATCATTCAGTGTTTATTTATTTGTACACTTCCTCGATAATCTGCCAGCTTCAGCAAGATTTTAACAAATCCCCACACCAATACGACAAGCGGGAGAGGAAGACATTCTGTCTTTGACGCTAAAAACAGTGTGCCTTCCAGGGAAGAAGTTAGCATCTCTGCAAATTAGAGTTCTGTAACAAAAAAACAGAAGTAGATGTCTAGTCACAGTATGTAAGAAAATATATTTCTGTTATTTTTTTCTGCATCAGTAGAAGTTATCTGACTCTGTACTACTATAGCTATGCAGTGATAACGCATGAATGTAAGTATTCAATGATCATTACTGGACTAATGTTTCACTATAACTATTCTAAACAATACGTCCGAGTGAAGAGCCAGAGAAATGTGTTTGTCTCGGACATGGTTTGGTAAGTTTACACAAAGCAAGCTACAAAGACGTTTTTCCACCATATGGAATTCCTCTTAAAGCTTAACACTGAGATATTGCAGGCTTCCATCTCATATCACTGGTCCGTCCGGCCTCTCTACAGTACAAGTCACAGAGCGACACAGAAACAGCCTCTCTTCCTCTCGCCTCTGTTTTTTGTTTCATTTAGCTGCCTGGCGGTCATATGAACAGTGCAAGTCTCTCAATGACAGCGTCTCTCTTGAGTCTGAGTTTCACTCCCCCACAATCAGTCAGTCCACGCTGTAGCCAGCTCCACAAAGCCAGGTGCTACAGAACTGTATGTCAAAGGTCAAATCTAAGACAGACCAAGTGATTCACTCTCCAGTCCAAAGTCTGCTCGTGGAGATTTCACCATAGCCATTTCCTTTGTTTAGGAAATTGAGCTCTAAACAGTTGTGAATATCAGTGTCAAAGTGGTATGCATATAGATAAGATTATGTTGGTGTGTCTGTGTGAGTGATAATATTTTTCTTTTTGCATTTTGCAGGTGTCTGTGTGTATCTCTGTGTCTGGTCCACGAGCACGCGTGTGTTGTTGTGTGGCTTGTTGTGTGGCGTTTCAGTGTTTGTCAACAATCTCCCCAAGGAGAAGTGGGTGTGGAGTCAGGCGCAGGAGAAAGCACATTTTATTAACAAGTCCAAAGAACAGGAAACAGGACTACAACAGTAGCCTCAAAACAACCGGACCCCGTCCAGGAAAAAAACACCTGTTCAACAGAACACAAGAAAACGCAACCCAAACTAAATACCAGCAAACGTAACAATCCCGCACAAAACCCAGAGGGTATGGCGAGATAAAATACCCCCCTAATTACCCTAAATCAAACACAGGTGAAACACAAGACGGACACAACCAAATGAAAAGGAAAAAGGATTTGGTGGCAGCTAGAAGACCGGCGACGCCGAGCACCGCCCGAACAGGGAGAGGAGCCACCTTCGGTGGATGTCGTGTGTGTTGCTATTTGTGTTTTTTTTTTTTCCTGGTGTGGGTTTCAGCCCTGGCTGCATGGCAGTGCCGTTGTGGGTGTTATCAGCCTGCCTGTCAACACTGAGCCATTTAGAGGAGATAACACCAGGCAGGAAGAAGGCCAGGGGAGGATCACTGCTCTCTCTCTTTCTCTCTCTCTCACAGATCATCATTGAAACCACCACCACCACCACCACCAACTGACTGCATGACTGTTGCCCTGAAGACTTACCCTGGGTTAATGTAGCAGTTAGTGTTATTTCATTTACGCCTCACAATTGGGTTGTTAATGTTGTATGTATTTTCCCTATGGGAAAACACCCCGAGATAAAACCTCTTCTGTTTGTGACTGCAGATGGAACTCAAAGACCTATCTATCTATACAGTGACCGCGGTTAGGGTTTAGGATGAGTGCTGCTCGTGTCTCTTCTGTTCTGTGACCACTCACCTAGCTGAGTTTTTAAAGTCACTTTATTTGGCCCATCTGTACATGCTCTACAGAGGATCATACTATCTGTTGATAAGCAACTGCTTGCTAGTGTTAGCTAGGATAAGTGTTAAGGTTAGGGTTAAAGCTAGGGTTAGTAGCTAGTTAGTTAGTTGAAATGTTGCTGATAGTCTGTAGAGCATCTACAGATAGACTATTCAAATAGTGTTTCTGCCCCTGGTCCTGCTGGTTTTGTGAACTTGAATGCTCTGCTTCTGCCTTGCCCTGGGAACGGACTGAGGGCAATCAATGCTGCAGTGATGGCTGTGAAATCACATCATGTCATGGATGGAGCCCTGGGGCTCAGGGATGTGGAGAGAGAGCAGAGACACACTGCTGCCACCTGCTATCACCAGCAAATTCAGTCCCACTACTTCCTGACTGTGAAGCTAAGCTCAGTGTGTGGCTAACTGGCTGGGGCTGTTTAGTCAGTGGGCTGTAGAGGGCTTGTCCTTCCCTGCCCGTTTCCACTATGTAATGACTTGTAGCTATAGAAGAGAGTGTAGCTGGTGTCTGTGTGTAAAGTAGAGACCGGGGGGGTGTCATCTGATTTGGAAAACGCTGTCTGGTAAAGGGTGATATACAAGTGTCACTTATCGTCTGTAGAGCATCTACAGATTTGTATGCAAATAGTTTGTGTGCATATGAATGCCCATTATTTTGGAATGAGATGTTTGACAAGCAGGTGTCCACATAATTTTGATCATGTAGTGTACATGATCTAAGTGTGTTAGTTGGTATTCAGCAGTCATAAAATGGGCCTTATTTACATTGAAGAGCAACTCAAATATGTGACTTTCAGCTCTGCAGAGATGAGATAATGACTTACAATGAAATAATTTAGTCATCAAATAGGCCTAAAACAAAACTCCTGCGTTGTCTTGGCTGTGTGCTTAGGATCGTTGTCCTGTTGGAAGGTGAAATATTGAAATAAAGTCATGTGAATAAATGATGGTTAATAAGTGATAAGCAGTAATGGACAGTCACTACCGTCGTGGGACTTTATTTAGTTTTATTCTCTGTTACAGCATTCAACCCACATAATGCTTTGTGCATTTTAATGTTGTGTCTTTTTAAACTGTGATTTATTTTTGTGTTATCTAACTGAAACTAAACCGACCTCAGCGTAGCTCTCTCCAATCCGATAAAACGTTTGTCTGTCTGACAGGAAGAGGTTTTGAGTGAGTTGTGTTTTTAGTCTCTGCGACTGTAGACTTCGCGATTTATAGATCCATACCATAGTGTGTTTGTGTGCATCTATTATAGATCTATAATGGGTCAACAGAAACCACGTCATGGCAGTACTTGCTGTAGATACTATGTATGATGTACAGTAGCTTCCAAACGTTGTTAGGTTACAGTTAAAATTGATTTGATGAGGGGAAAACATGTTTTATTTTATCTACATACAATACCCCATAATGACAAAGCAAAACAAGTTTAGACATTTTTGCTATTTTATTAAAAATAAAAAACTGATAACATTTATAAGTATTCAGACCCTTTACTCAGTACTTTTGTTGAAGCACCTTTGGCAGCGATTACAGACTCGATTTGTCTTGGGTATGATGCTACAAGCTTGGCACACCTGTATTTATTTTCTGCAGATCCTCTCAAGCTCTGTCAGGTTGGAAGGGGAGCGTCACTGCACAGCTATTTTTAGGTTTCTCCAGAGATGTTCCGTCAGGTTTATGTCCGGGATTTGGCTGGTTCACTTAAGGACATTCTGAGACTTGTCCCGAAGCCACTCCTGCGTTGTCTTGGCTGTGTGCTTAGGGTCGTTGTCCTGTTGGAAGGTGAACCTTCGCTTCAGTCTAAGGTCCCGAGCACTCTGGAGCAGGTTTTCATCAAGGATCTCTCTGTACTTTGCTCAGTTCATCATTTCCTCGATCCTGACTAGTCTCCCAGTCCTGCCGCTAAAAAACATCCCCACATCATGCCCCACCACCATGCTTCACCGTAGGGATGGTTTCAGGTTTCCACCAGACGTGACGCTTAGCATTTAGGCCAAATAGTTTAATATTGGTTTCATCAGACCAGAGATTCTTGTTTCTCATGGTCTGAGAGTCTTCAGGTGCCTTTTGTCAAACTCCAAGCGGGCTGCCGTGTGAGGAGTGGCTTCAATCTGGTTACTCTAACATAAAGGCCTGATTGGTGGAAATGCTGCAGAGATGGGAGAACCTTCCAGAAGGACAACCATCTCCACAGATGAACTCTAGAGCTCTTTCAGAGTGACCATCAGGTTCTTGGTCACCTCCCTGACCAAGGCCTTTCTCCCCCGATTGCTCAGGAAGGTTCCAAACTTCTTCCTTTGATGGAGGCCACTGTGTTCTTGGGGACCTTCAATGCTGTATACATCTTTTTGGTACCCTTCCCCATTTCTGTGCCTCGGCACAATCCTGTCTTGGACAGTCTACGGACAATTCCTTTGACCCCATGTCTTGGTTTTTGCTCTGACATGCACTGTCAACTGTGGGACCTTATATAGACAGGTGTGTGTGCCTTTCCAAATCATGTCCAATCAATTGAATTTACCACAGGTGGACTCCAATCATGTTGTACTAACATCTCAAGGATGATCAATGGAAACAGGATGCACCTGAGCTCAATTTCGAGTCTCATAGCAAATGATCTGAAATATGTAAATAAGGTATTTCTGTTTTTGCTGAGGAATTGTTTTTATTTAATCCATTTCAGAATAAGGCTGTAACATAACAAAATGTGGAAAATGATAAGGAGTCTGAATACTTTCCAAAGGCACTGTATGTTTCAAGCCCCATTGCTTCCTGACTTTATACACTGCATTGTGTCTAACGGTCCTGCTGAGATAGAAATCTCTCTTCCTTCCTGCACTGACATCTTTCATGCTCCATCTCACTGCATTTGTGTTGATACCGCAGAGACACTATTGACACTTGGCGTCAAGGGTGATAACCTGTGGTCAGGGACCGGGGTGGGGGAGGAGGCGTTAAGTGCAAAATGGAACAATCCTCCAGACAGCTAGCAGAGCTCTCAACGAGTATGCTCACCACACCATTAGACGGGCCAAAAATGGAACCCGACAAGGCATCCAATCACAGCAAAGATGGGTCCTACCCAGCGTGGGGAAACCAGAGAACCCGGGGAAACCAGAGAATAAGGTTTCAGAAGATCTTTACTATTTGAACTCCTGAATATTCAGCATGGTTCATTTGAATTTCTTACTAAATACACATTGCGTGATAAACTTTGAGCAGCTTTGATTATGTAAGACGGATATTATTATCTGGTTGTTTTAGTTCTGATCAGTTGTGAATGTAAAACAACCTTGGTGTTGGAGACACACTAGATGGGCTACATGGTCACAAACTAAACTCAGCAAAAAAAGAAACATCCTCTCACTGTCAACTGCGTTTATTTTCAGCAAACTTAACATGTGTAAATATTTGTATGAATATAACAAGGTTCGACAGCTGAGACATAAACTGAACAAGTCCCACTGACAGAAATGGAATAATGTGTCCCTGATCAAAGGGGGGGGTCAAAATCAAAAGTAACAGTCAGTATCTGGTGTGGCCACCAGCTGCATTAAGTACTGCAGTGCATCTCCTCCTCATGGACTGCACCAGATGTGCCAGTTCTTGCTGTGAGATGTTACCCTACTCTCCCACCAAGGCACCTGCAATTTACCGGACATTTCAGGTGGGAATGGCCCTAGCCCTCACCCTCCGATCCAACAGGTCCCAGACGTGCTCAATGGGATTGAGATCCGGGCTCTTCGCTGGCCATGGCAGAACACTGACATTCCTGTCTTGCAGGAAATCACGCACAGAACGAGCAGTATGGCTGGTGGCATTGTCATGCTGGAGGGTCATGTCAGGATGATCCTGCAGGAAGGGTACCACATGAGGGAGGAGGATGTCTTCCCTGTAACGCACAGCATTGAGATTGCCTGCAATGACAACAAGCTCAGTCCAATGATGCTGTGACACACCACCCCAGACCACGACGGATCCTCCACCTCCAAATCGATCCCGCTCCAGAATACAGGCCTCAGTGTAATGCTCATTCCTTTGACGATAAACACGAATCTGACCATCACCCCAGGTGAGACAAAACCGTGACTCGTCAGTGAAGAGCACTTTTTGCCAGTCATGTCTGGTCCAGCGACGGTAGGTTTGTGCCCATAGGCAACGTTGTTGCTGGTGATGTCTGGTGAGGAGCTGCCTTACAGGCCCTCAGTACAGCCTCTCTCAGCCTATTGCGGACAGTCTGAGCACTGATGGATGGATTGTGCGTTCCTGGTGTAACTTGGGCAGTTGTTGTCGCCATCATGTACCTGTCCCACAGGTGTGATGTTCGGATGTACCAATCCTGTGCAGGTGTTACACGTGGTCTGCCACTGCGAGGACGGTCAGCTGTCCGTCCTGTTTCCCTGTAGCTCTGTCTTAGGTGTCTCTCAGTATGGACATTGCAATTTATTGCCCTGGCCACATCTGCAGTTCTCATGCCTCCTTGCAGCATGCCTAAGGCACGTTCACGCAGATGAGCAGGGACCCTGGGCATCTTTCATTTGGTGTTCTTCAGAGTCAGTAGAAAGACCTCTTTCGTGTCCTAAGTTTTCATAACAGTGACCTTAATTGCCTACCGTCTGTAAGCTGTTAGTGTCTTAACGACCGTTCCACAGGTGCATGTTCATGAATTGTTTATGGTTCATTGAACAAGCATGGGAAACAGTGTTTAAACACTTTACATTGAAGATCTGTGAAGTTATTTGGATTTTTATGAATTATCTTTGAAAGACAGGGTCCTGAAAAAGGGATGTTTCTTTTTTTGCTGCGTTTACATAGCTTTGATAATGACCCCATATCTAGGCTATGCAGCATGAGCATACATGTTTGGTGATTCGTCTTCGGCTCCTTTCTTGATGCAAATGTGCTCCCTGAAGCGTTTTTTGATTTCCTGTCTCTGATTGACACCTGAGAAACGTATGTCTAGTGCTTGTCTTCCTGTCTCTCGCTGCTGCCTTTTACCTCTTATTTCCTCTCACTCTTTCCATCCATCCATCTCTCTCTCTCGCTCTCTTTTTACACACTCCCAATGGAGACACCATTCTCCAGCCTGTACTGTATGGCCGAGACCCCTGGTTCTGCAGTAGACCATTGAACACTAATGTGGGTTAGAGTAGGGCCTTGAGCCATGGAAATACAGAAGCCTGAGGCTTTAGGTTCTTGCACCAGTGTAAAACCTGGCAGTGGAGCCACATGAATCTCACATAGCACACAGACTTGTTCTCTCATTGGATCTAGGCCTAATCCCTCAGTGTAGTCTTTCATCTCAGTCACTCTCATCACGTCCTGTTGTTGAAGGTAGGTAGGGAAGGAAGGAATCGTGGCAGGTGTGTTTTGGTCTTGGTGCTGAGCATGTGTTTATCTGTTATGGCTACAGCATCATGGATCTGACAGTGATGTATGAGGTGTCAAGACAGTGCACAGCTTTGACTCGTGCCGTATGAGGTTCAGGACTACAGAGCAGTGGAGCAGGAAGCCTGCTGCTCTCATGTCCTGTCTGTCAGCTAGTTGCCGTGGAGACGTCTGGGCCTGTGTGGCACAGGGCAGGGCAGATCAAGGGCGAGACAACAGCACTGCAGGTAAACCAGCCCATCAGGTTTCACACGCTGTCAAATCCCCTGGTCACAGAGATGTCATGTGGCACGCCAAGGTCTCCACGGTCACGCACAGTCTGACGGGAACTTGAGCTGCCGACTACTAGCAAAGTCGGAAAACAGTCGGGAAACTCTCCTTAGAAATCTGACTGAAGAGACCTAACTGAAAGATGAGCTGAGGGGAAGGAAGAAGCTGCTTCCAAAACATCACATCATCTTCTCTTGCTCTGTTCAATCTCAGCAGTTTTTAGAGAGCTGGTTTATATTGACTCCTCCAATAACAACATCATTACCGTCTGCAGTAGTAATGTAACCTGATGTAATTACACTGGTGCGGCTGGCAGAGGCACTCAGCCTCAAGTCCTGATTTCTCTCTACTTATGGACACAGGAAACCGGGGGATGGGCGGAGGCCTGATGCTATGATTCCGATAAGGAAATAGGAATATATTAATTGAATTGAATCAACTTTATTGTTCCACAGAGGGGACATTGGATTTGACCCCAGCATAAAATGGGCATACATCAGCACACGTCCAACGGCTAATACAGTTGCAGCAGCCCTATTGGGAGTAGTCTGACCGGGGAGGGAGTGACTCCAGCATGGCTTGGTGTGGCTGTGTTATTCAGGCTGAAAGGCAGAGCTCCTCCACGCCGAAGGAGACTATTGTTCTTTTGTTCCTGCTTGAGGAAACAGCAGAGCATTCTGGTTATTATTAGTAACCAGCTGTGTATGTGTGTGTGTTTGTGTGTGTGCAGCTGGACTGGTGTGCTGCTCTACTCAGCTCTCTGTGTGTTGAGTATATACTGTTAGGTGTGTGTGACCGAGTGTATACAGCTATGTTCAGTACATTTCACTCCTGTGTACGGTGCATGGACAGGCACATGACGTTGAAGCCTATATGTGGGGGTCTGGTGTGTGCTGGTATCAGTGTGTGTTTTTGTGAGTGTGTGTGCACGAGTGCGTGAGGGTTTTGTGTGCGTCACAGAGATGTCTCAGATTCCTGCCTTTGTGTCCAGATGCCATTCCACATGGGTACGCCGCTCTTTCCACTCTCCCCAGCTCCTCTCTCCACCCTCACCGAGGTTTGTCACAGCCCAGTAGACAGGACGGCAGTTAGACTACCTAGCTAGCTACCCAAACAGCAGTAAAAGCGTTTAGATTAGGGAAATGAAGCAGGCAGCAGCAGCTCAGGCTGTACAGAGGAGGCGTGCAGTGAAAGCATCAGGTTACTATGAGCTGTTCTCCAGACGCATCTCGTTACCGTCGCCGTATTTAAGAGCTCAGACTCTAATCAGCTTTCCAGAACCTCTTTACTGCTGGACAGCTTTTATTTTTGTTTTAACAGACCCTCCTTTTGCTTTCAACACTGTTTTGACATTTGACTACTGATTCCAAGCTTTCTTTATGGACACGTGTGTTATTTGCATACATTTGATAGCAAGTCATTATTTAAACTGTATCATTCAAATGAACAAACGGCTTAATTTGAACTCATTATTGAATGTAAATGTTTAAGGGTAGAGTGGATCTGAAAACCATTAACACATCTGCTAATTAAAATGTTATGACCCAACTGTGGCTTTTACAACAATCTTAACCAATGATCATGAGAATAGATTTTTCATTTCACTTTAGATTGGTTAATAATATGCTTCCCACAAGTCTGGAAAGTTCCCATCTTGTGATATGCCCTCCAGTGTTTGGGGGGGGTCATCACGTTGAGGCTTGCCCCTGGCCCTAGTCTGGCTGATCCACGATCTATGCTGCTCTGCTGATGTTAGAGGGACTTCAATAGAGTTAAATGTTGCTCAGTTCGGACAATGATGGTGTGACGGAGCAGAGTTTTTGACGGCAAGGTGCTTAGAAATGGTGAGCGGAATATCCTCGGTAGACAGACAGACCTAGCTGCTGTGTGTTCTAGCCTGACGGACCATTAGGTTCTGAGGCTACAGCCTACAGGTGATCTCTGTCTGCAGAAATATCTAGGCTTACTGTTCTGGAATGTCTTGTTTCCTCGTACTGATTTTCCTAGGAATTACAGTTCCAGATTGGTCAAAGAGTGTAACTCTTCATGATAGGTTATGATGATGATGTAAACCTTGCCCTGGAGTCTCTCAATGCTCAACACTAATACACTATCTCCTTACTGCCATTCCAATCCTGTTGCACAGACAAAAGCAGCAACTGTCTGCCTGTGTGGGTGTTTAGCTGGAGATGTAGCAAAAGGACACAGTACACAGTGTATTTGCAGCAGTAGCACATGTGGTAACACACAGTCCTCGCTGTGTAATGCTCAGGGGATAGTTGTGGCTAAAGGCAGATGCCAGATCTGTCCGGATTGGATCTATTTTTGAAACCTAAGACATGTCTGATCACCCCAGGTCCACAGGCCAAAGCAGGCCCTATGGCAGTAAGAATCAGTCACACACACATCACACACAACTGCTCTGATTTGTGTCATAAGCAAGTCTGACCTTAATAAACTATTTCACTGTAACACAGACCAACTCATTACTTTGTCTCCCTTAGAAGAGTTGACACTTGAATCAACCTTTTTCCACCTCTTAAAATGATTATTTAAAGGGAAAAAAGTTTTAAAAATTGAACTTCATTGTTATCGCCAGCACCACCCCAACATCAACGTGTGAAAATTGTGCTTTTTATGTTTTGTAGTAAAAAAGTTTTTCCAAAGATATCAACCAATTAGTAGGCAATGCCTACTCATAATTGGTTAAAGTCACACGATGCACACTAATATATGCCCTGTTAGTAATCCTGACCATGTCTCTCTGTTTCTCTGCAGGTGACCCAACCAGGCTTCCTGGGCCACAGAGACGTGATTCTGGGACGGGCACAGTCCCTCCCCTCAGCCTGCCTGCCCTGCGTCCTCCCCCTGTCTCCCAGACGTCTCCTCTTGAGAGAATGACTATCGGCCCAGACCAGCTCTACCGCCACCACACCACTGTGTGAATGACTCTTTGTCGAAAAGCCACCGTGCTCTGCCACCCCGTTGTTGCCATGAAGAGCAAGTATTCCCAGTACTACAACCGGACCCTGATCCATGCCTACTATGTGTTTGCCAAGGACATGACCTCGGAGGAGCTGGAGGAGCGCACCAACGGGAAGGCCCAGCTCAGCTCCCTCAACATCGTCTTCGTCATCATCTGCAGCATCATCATTCTGGAGAACTTGCTGGTGCTCATTGCCGTGTTCCGCAACAAGAAGTTCCACTCCGCCATGTTCTTCTTCATCGGGAACCTAGCCTTCTCCGACCTGCTGGCCGGCTCTGCCTACATCGCCAACATCTTCCTATCAGGGCCAAGGACCTTTGAGTTGGTGCCGGTACAGTGGTTCATCCGGGAGGGCACAGCCTTTATAGCGCTGGCCGCCTCCGTCTTCAGCCTGCTGGCCATTGCCATCGAGCGCTACATCGCCATCACCAAGGTCAGGGTGTACGGCTCCAACAGGACGTGTCGTATGTTCCTGCTGATCGGGACGTGCTGGGTCACCTCCATCCTCCTGGGGGGCCTGCCGATCATCGGCTGGAACTGCATCAACAACCTGCCTGAGTGCTCGGTCTTGCTGCCTCTCTATTCTAAGAAGTACATCCTATTTGTGGTCACCATCTTCAGCATCATCCTGCTCTCTATCGGCATCCTTTACGTGCGCATCTACCTGATCGTGCGCTCCAGCCACCAGGAGGCCACCAACTCTCCGGCCTACGCCCTGCTGAAGACGGTCACCATCGTGCTGGGCGTCTTCATCGTGTGCTGGCTGCCCGCCTTCACAGTCCTCCTCCTGGACACCTCCTGCCGCAGGCTGGACTGCCCCGTCCTCTCCAAGGCAGACATCTTCTTCGGCATCGCCACGCTCAACTCGGCACTCAACCCACTGATCTACACGCTACGCAGCAAGGACATGAGAAAAGAGTTCCTGCGCGTGCTGTGCTGCTGGGGGCTGCTGACCAGCGGGCGCCCCACTGACCGATGCCTGGTGCCCCTCAAGAGCTCCAGCTCTATGGAGCACTGTACCAACAAACACGAACACCAGACCACGCCCATCATGCAGGCAGAGTGCACCACCTGTGTCTGACTCGATGCTATAATCACACAGTGTGTGTTTCTGAATGTGAATGTGTGTGCGTGTGTCTGTTCGACTGGGTGTGTGAGAGGGATAGTGTGTGTGATGGAGCTGTGTGCAGGTGAAGAGACTTAAAGAGGAAAGCACACCTGTGAACCCCCCTCCCATCCCCACTCCAGACCTGCCACACAGAAGACCGTCTTGTCTGTTTGTCTGGAGAGATGTCACAACATCGTTGACTCTCATTACAATCATACCTGTGTGAATTCACAATCAGCATTCAACCGATTCACCACAAGAGCATGGTAACGCAATCATCCTCGGGAGTGAATTCACTATTATTCAATGAATTCACAATCGTAGCTGAGACTTTTTAAAATCTTATTTTTTAACAATGTTTTAAACATTTTCTTAGGGACTTTCACAGAGTGGAGTCAATCTTTGTTGAGGGAGTCTTGATTATAACGATACATAATTAATGTTCTGCATGTCAACTTGTTTTACATGTATGCAGACTCTCTTATGGAAATCCACAGACACCATATACATAATCGTGATGCTGAGTTGTTGGAGTGTTTTACTGCACCCTGATAATGGAAAGCTTTCACATATTGCACTTTGTAGACATGTAAGCGTTGTGTGATTGTTTATGGCTGTCACCCTCTTGAAAGGTTAAACCACAGAAGTTTCCCTGAGTGAATTATATATGTATCCATACATACAGTACTCATAGGCCAGACGAGACATGAGGCTCCCAGGCAGTGACTAGTCCTCACTCAGTACTGCACTCCATGCAGGCCAAAACCCTTACAAGTACCCCTCTAAACCAGGGCTATATATCTTCATATATAAACATACATAGATCCCTTTGATTAACTGCAAAAACAAAAGTACTCTGCTTACGTATATTGCATGACATTCCAACTCCTTTGTAAGAACTAATGTGTATTGGTGTACTCCAGTAAGTTCAGCTTGTTCATTAACATTCTCTCGCTCTCTCTCCGCCCACTTAAATCTGTCCCTCTCGCTTTTAATGTTGTCTTTTGTAACTAACATTCCCTAAGAGGAAGGCCCAATCAGAAAACACATTTCTTGAAGTGAGTTGGCACTGATAAATTTCACTCAATTACAGCTACCCAGCAGCCCATAACCAACAGGACTGTTGTTTTAACAAAGTTGTAGCAACGCAGTGGCAGTGTGCTTTCTGTTATTATTGGTTCTTGCTCCAGGGGAATGGGCCTGAATGTAAGTCTGAAGTGTTTGGAGCGAGACCGCTCTATTTTTTTACAGTATTATAGATCATTGACTTGTCATTGACGTGCAGAGAGTGGGATTAAACAGGGTAGGTCAAGCTCACTGTGAAGTCTTAAAAACAGACTACAACAAATAACAGCAATATCACCACCAAGCATGTCCAGGTAGAATGGTTGAAAAATAGTACAGTCCTGTTCAACACAGGAAGACATGGGATTCGTCCAGAGTAGACACGTCTCATCTTCCCCAATCCCAATAATCCCCCTCCATAAACGAGATCCAGTTTCAAGGGGAGCGGGGGTCTCCATTGCCTTCTCAAGAGAGGTCGCCCTCTTTATTCTCTTAAGACGCCTAAATAAACTCTTAATTCCTCTAACGACAGGAAGTCCTGTGTTTCATAAAGCGGTTGCTGTTGTTCAGGAAGAACCTCATCTGCCTTTGTCCAAACACACTCACTCTCACTTGGCCACGCTTCTGGTCGTCATATTTCCTTGCAGGTTTTTACAGCCTGCTAGTTAGACAGCGAGCCCTAGCCTGGAATCCAAACTGATATGCTCTGTTACAATTGTTTCACTTCACAATAAACTGAACCTATGAATGTAGATTCCGGGCTAGGCCAGACCAGTAGGAATAGTGAAAGCAATATGGCAGCTTCCATATTGCCTGACTGCCTGCGCTCTCCCGGGTTTCTTAAAAGACAACGCAAACATACCTATCACTTCATTCATGTGTTGTCTAACCCTGTATAAATATATGAATAACTGTATGTACAGTATGTATGTATGTATGTATGTATGAACTGTGTTCACGTATGGAATGTCTTGTGTGTCCAGTAGCACTATGCCTGTGTCAGAACGGTACATATTAAACACTAATAGTGGTACATAATTTGTTTTTCTTAAATGCATTCCTTTTTATAAAATAAATGAAGTATCAAAAGAATCCAATGCGTTTTGTGTGTGTGTTTTTAATGTGTGCACACAAAAGTTCATATTTGTGCATGTATTGTATGAGAAAAACATGTCCTGGTACGTTTCACTTTCCAGGCCTATTGCCATCTTTCAAAATCTCACATGGCTGCATGAGGTAGAAATGAAAACTGATATTTAATCCAAACATGCTCTAACAAAGTCTAAAAAATACTTGTTTCAACATGAAAAAGCTCTATGGAAATGTTGCCATTAAACTTTCCCCATTTAACCTTGGCCTTCACATCTAACAGCATGGTTTTAACTGCTTCCAGACTAACATGAGAACGATTTCTGTTGTGTGAAATGTTAGGGGTGACCATAAGGGGCAGGAGAGGTCAGGGAATGAAAGAAAGAAAATCGGGTGTGGCAGGCAGTTTTAAGAAATTGTTATTTAGGGGGGAGAGTGGCTGTTTTTCTGGGTGCTCCATAAAGATGGGAGACAGCCTTGGGAGGGAGGGCGGACTCTGGGCCACGGCCCGGGAGAGGCTGATGGAGTGTGGACTTGAAAGAGAGTCTGGCCTGGTTGCTGTCAGACATCCAGGATTCCTGGGTGGGAACATTGGCTAAATCAGCCCCAGGAGGCTGCGCTGCGGTCATGACTAAAAGGGATCCAGCTTTTGTCAAATTAAAGTCCGATTTGACTTTTCGTAGCAGGTTAGAACTTACGCAGCAGGTTAGTATAATTAACATAGCAGGTTAGTATAATTAACACAGCAGGTTAGTATAATTAACACAGCAGGTTAGTATAATTAACACAGCAGGTTAGTATAATTAACATAGCAGGTTAGGAGAATTAACATAGCAGGTTAGGAGAATTAACATAGCAGGTTAATATATTTAACATAGCAGGTTAGTATAATTAACACAGCAGGTTAGTATAATTAACACAGCAGGTTAGTATAATTAACACAGCAGGTTAGGAGAATTAACATAGCAGGTTAGTATAATTAACATAGCAGGTTAGGAGAATTAACATAGCAGGTTAGGAGAATTAACATAGCAGGTTAGGAGAATTAAGTTAAGGTTAGGTAAAATCCTTTAAAAAATACTTTCAGTTAATTTGACAAAAGCTGGATCCCTTCCAGCCATGACCCTGCGCTGCTGAGAATGTGGCCATTAATTTCCAGAGCTCAGCAGCAGGATATGACAGAGTCTAGAAACCTGTAGGTGAAGAACACAAAAGGCATAAAGGTTTACGCTGTGCATTAAGCTCAACTGAAACAGCTGCATATGCTTAAAAAGACATGAACACATTCACGCCACACAGGCACACCCTCAATCAGGCATCCATATTGGGGAAAAAAAGACTGCACACTTGCGAGTTTAAAACATACAGGCACTTGGAGTCAGCTGCACATTCCTGTTATAGATATATCACAGCAAAAACACACACGTACAAAGAAGCTCATATGCTCTTGTAACCGATGCCCCAGGACTACCTGACATGATGACTCCTTGCTGTCCCCAGTCCACCTGACCGTGCTGCTGCTCCAGTTTCAACTGTTCTGCCTTATTATTATACGACCATGCTGGTCATTTATGAACATTTGAACATCTTGGCCATGCTCTGTTATAATCTCCACCCGGCACAGCCAGAAGAGGACTGGCCACCCCACATAGCCTGGTTCCTCTCTAGGTTTCTTCCTAGGTTTTGGCCTTTCTAGGGAGTTTTTCCTAGCCACCGTGCTTCTACACCTGCATTGCTTGCTGTTTGGGGTTTTAGGCTGGGTTTCTGTACAGCACTTTGAGATATCAGCTGATGTACGAAGGGCTATATAAATAAATTTGATTTGATTTGATTTGATGTGAAATGGCGTGCTGGTTAGCGGGGTGCGCGCTAATAGCGTTTCAATCGGTGACGTCACTCGCTCTGAGACCTTGAAGTAGTTGTTCCCCTTGCAGACAAGGGCTGCGGCTTTTATGGAGCGATGGGTTACGGTGTTTTGTGGGTGTCAGTTGTTGGTGTGCAGAGGGTCCCTGGTTCGAGCCTTGGAAGGGGCGAGAGGACCGGAAGCTATACTGTTACACCCTCAGCCTCAAGAAATTCACATCAACCGTAATGAACTTGTGCCACCTTGTGGTGAAACAGACTTCAATTTTACTTGTACATTTCACTTTCATTCACAGCACTAACTTCTATCATAAAATGTTGAATATGATGTGTGTGAGTTTTTAATATAATTATTTTATTTTTTATTCATGGAATCTTTGTATTTCTACACATTCATTATTAACTTTTGTTTTCGGTTGCATAATGTAAATAATACAGATCTATATCTATCTATTCGTTCCATTTGTCCAACCCAAAATAAATATGAAGAGATGCTGGCTTATGTTATGTGCTCAATGGTTCTGGGGTTATTTTAATTACATTTTACTGCACACACTTACAATTATGAAGGTTTGTTTTTCGACAATAGACACAAATGTTGCTATTGTGTACTGGTCGTTCCACGAAATGAGTCCATTTTGCATCCCTTTGATATTTTAAGTAGAAATTGTGCACCAATTTTACATTTTAAAAGTAAGTTATATTAAACGAAGTACCCATTAATATAGAACACGTTTTTATATCAATAAAGACACACTATGCACCCTCTGTGTCTTCTAGGAATATTTTAACCCACTTAAACCCAAAGGTTTTCACCATCGTTGTTAAGCCCTTTACAATGCTTTGACAAAGTAATTTCTGGAGTTTACATATTTCATATGATTAGTTATTAATTTTAAGGTAAAAAATAAATAAACATGACCCTCATTCTAAGGTCAACCATGTTATATGAACTGAACTCTCGTTTTAATATGGTGAAACTATTCCTATTTAAATACTATTTCAAAAGAAACATTCAGAAAGACATTCATTCAGAAGGTATTCAGACCCCTTAACTTTTTCCACATCTTGTTATGCTACATCCGTATTCTAAAATAGATTGAATTGTTTTTTTCCCCTCATCAATCTACACACAATACCCCATTATGACAAAGCAAAAACAGGTCAAGATTGTTTTGCAAATACAAAACGGAAATATCACTTTTACATAAGTATTCAGACCCTTAACTCAGTACTTTGTTGAAGCACCTTTGGCAGTGATTACAGTCTTGACTCTTCTTGGCACACCAGTATTTGGGGAATTTCTCCCATTCTTCTCTACAGATCCTCTCAAGCGCTGTCAGGTTGGTTGGGGAGCGTCACTGCACAGCTATTTGCAGGTCTCTTCAGATGTTCGATCAGGTTCAAGTCCAGATTCTGGCAGGGTCACTCAAGGATATTCAGAGACTTGTCCTGAAGCCACTCCTGCGTTGTCTTGGCTGTGTGCTTCGGGTCGTTGTCCTGTTGGAAGGTGATCCTTCCCCCCAGTCTGAGGTCCTGAGCACTATGGAGCAGGTTTTCATCAAGGATCTGTCTGTACTTTGCTTTGTTCATCTTTCCCTCAAACCTGACTAGTCTCCCAGTCCCTACTGCTGAAAAACATCTCTACAGCATAATGCTGCTTCACCATAGAGAGGGTGCCAGGTTTCCTCCAAACGTGACGCTTGGCATTCAGGCCCAAAAGTTCAATCTTGGTTTCATCAGACCAGAGGATCTGGTTTCTCATGGTCTGAGTCTTTAGGCAAACTCCAAGCAGGATATCATGTTCATTTTAGTGAGGAGTGACTTCCATCTGGCTACTGTACCACAAAGCCCTGATTGGTGGAGTGCTGCAGAGATGGTTGTCCTTCTGGAAGTTTCTCCCATCGCCACAGAGGCACTCTAGAGCTCTGAATACTTTCCGAATGCACTCTATTCAACTTCTCAGATGCATTCAGATTCAGTTTTCTAAATTCAGAGACATCATCCTGGGCACTCATTTATCAATGTTGAGTGCGAACAGAAATGTTCGTAAAGCATGCGTGCAATCATTTCTAAGCAAACTGTGGGATTTATCCATTTGTACTTATACTTGAGAATGTGCGTAAATTTAAGCACAACTCTGACCATGTGTACGCACAGCACCTTGTGGTAGAAAAGTCAATCTGGCACAAGCTGCATTACGCAGGGAGCTGTTTTCAATGAGCGTGCAGAATTTTTAAATGGATATAATACCTGTTAACAAAGGTGTCAGAGATGATGTGCAGGAGCTTGCAGGGATTTCTAGTCTTGCATGATGTCTACTTTTATGCTAATTCGTTTTTCGAATCTGAGAGTAAATAGACAAATATATTTATGTCACCTTCTCCGAGAGAGATTTAAATGGTTTATCAAAACGTCAACGCCAGGGTAAGCCTACACAAAACACAGCTCCTATTTTAAGTGTTTCTAAAATCCCCTATGAAAAAAATGAACGGTGGAAAAACAACTAGAACTGTTTCCCTGTTTGACCACTAGGTTTTATGGGTATTTTTACACTTCCAATGTGAGTCTCTATAGGCTTTAGCTAAGTGTGTTAACACAGTCTTTAAATCTGTTATCCTCTACCTTTCCTGGCTGGCAAAGTAGCAGTGCTTGACTTAGGCAGGAGCTCACCAGAGCTGAGTACCAGCATTTCAAATGTTCTACTGCTTGAGCTCCTGTTACTTTTAGAAAATATTAGCTAAAGTATTGTGGAGCTTCTGGACCTAAATATAAACAGTACCGACACCCAAATTGAGTACCGGCACCTACTTCAGACCAAGTCAAGCACTGTAAAGCACCAGGAAGTTGGTCTCTGGTTTTCAATCTGAATTTATAGAACTGAATTTGAAATCTGAATGCATTTGAGAAGTTTAATATATTAACTTATATTAACTTGAAATTATAGTTTGTAAACTTGGTACACAGACAGTGAATGCAATATATACAACATTGAAACTAAATATATAAATATTGAATTTTAACATTAAATTCTATTTTATTTGAAAACTGAATGCAATATTCAATTCAGTTTCAAATCTTTAAATACAAGTTTGAATTAAATTTGTGCGTTACAATTTATTTGATTTCAAAATAAAAAATTATGGAATTCAAATACAATTTCTGTTGCCACTGAAATTACCCATAAATAAACCACACCCCCGCCACCCCCACGTGTGCGTATGCCAAGTTGCCCCAAGTCCACCAGATGCATGTGATGCATATGCGTTTTGAAAATATTGAACGCATGGTGCATAGAACGCACAACCACCATGTGCGTTATCCCTAACGTAGCGTTCGTACTGCTCCTTTGACAATGAATGACAACCGCCGGAACGCAAAGAGTTTGCGGCATCTCGTGGCCATGAGGCTTTAGTTGTACAGCAGGTCACCATAACAAATACATTTATAAAGCCAGCGATGTTTATCTCTGATAAGTAACAAAACATCAACCATTATCACTAGCAATCCGATTGCATTTCCCTCAAAAAATCATGTACATTGTGGTGAACGTAGTTTCGTAGTAGGCAAATCAATGGGGGTATCAACAATTTACAATATTCCATAGAGGTGAAAATATACTATGAAACAAACAGCCAATGCTATGGATGTATTATTTAATTTAACTATCAATGTAAAAGTTGTTCAAAACCTTAATCGATACATTTATTAATGAAATGTGATCCCATATTCTCAATGCGTTTCACCTATACATCAACGTAATGGTAAAGTCCAAAATGCCCGGGTTTCCGCGCGAAAAGAGGGCCCGCGCGTCTGAACTGCATATAGCCTACAACAGATGCTACACACATTGTTGTTCAGATAGCTCTGGTTTTAGCACATTGTTTTAACGATTCTTTGTTGTTGTTTTTTAATCTAAACGAATTTCATATTTTAGTCTATCACGCTCACACTTGAAATGCCAGCCAATACCTCCTTGTCTCTGCCGGTGGATGTCAGGAAAAGGTAACGTTACAAGCTAGCTAGCGCAAATGTAATGTTGCAGTGCTGTCATGTTCGGCTAGCTAGCTTGCAGCACACTGCATTCAGTTCACCCTTTGTCCTGTCAAATAAGCACACATGCATGGCATGGGGTATTCTAATTCTCACCGCATCACACGATCCACCATTCCATGCACAATACTGCGAATGAATGTTGCCATGCTGAAGCTGCTCAGCTAACTGGATTGCTAGCTAGCATCTTCCACACAGTTTACTACCTATGCCATGTCTAGCTATTTAACTGTACCAAAGATGCATTGTGCTTTGGAATAGATTTGGCGCCAAATAATACATTTTGGCTCATGTCAGCTGTTTCCTCTCACTTCAATATTGGATACATGCACGTTTTTATTTCCTAGTTGGCTAACTAATGTTAACGTTCGCGTTATGCTCTAATTGTTAGCTTGCTAGCTATCATCGACTATTTGTGAAATGGTAGCAACTCAAAACGGCTAGCTATCTACTTTGTCTGTTTACAGCATAACATTACTCTAGCTGGCTTATTTTATTCGATGCTTGGTACAGTAGCTAGGATAGGAATTCAAATCTAAGTCAGGTTTACAATCAAGTGTCCAGCTAATTAGCTAGATATCGTTAACATTTTAGCGTTAGCGACTTGCCAACCAGTTGTACCATGTTGGATTTGACTATGTTCATGTTTAGGTCATTGTAGCAAGTGGGTAGCACTTCATTAAAAAAAAAATATATATATATATATTTAAACAGGCTGGAGGTGTTGGAAAAAGATGAAGATGGGATCTCAGATGAGGTGAGTGACCTGAACTTCCAAGTTGGACATTTGGTTTCGGTTGCTATAGACTTATTTACGTGTTCTATGTTATTTCATCGTTGACTAATGTCCAAAAAGCCGATCATGACTATCCCTTTGTGAAGTTGTATTCGTCGTATGTACAAGATACACATGGTATACATCGTCCAACGAAATGGTTACTTGCAGGTCGCTTGGCAATATGAAATAATACAAGAGAAGGTAAATGGCTCAAACTAGAATAAACATTTTGTGCATTCTTGTATTATACTTATGCTAATCTATAGTCTAATATTTACACCTGTTTTGGGGATTGCTGGGCAAGTTTTTACTTTGTGCATTATTTTGTGTGTGGCATGCAATCGTGAGGATTTGTATTTATTTTTTCACCTTTTATTTAACCAGGTAGGCTAGTTAAGAACAAGTTCACATTTGCAATTGCGACCTGGCGAAGATAAAGGAAAGCAGTTTGACACATACCGCAACAGTTTACCTATGGAATAAACAAACACAGTCAATAATACAGTAGAAAAGGTCTATATACAGTATGTGGAAATGAGGTAGGATAAGGGACGTAAGACAATAAATAGGCCATGGTGATGAAGTAATTACAATATAGCAATTAAACACTGGAATGGTAGATGTGCAGAAAGAAAAAATATATCACACACACAACTGTGCAAGTAGAGATACTGGGGTGCAAGATGAATGTGAGGAGAGCTGCATAGTGTTCAACATTCTGATGGCTTGTAGCTACAAGCTGTCTCCGAGCCTGTTGGTATCAGACCTCATGCTCCAATAGTCTTCCTCACAGTAAGCGAGTGAACTGCTTGTGGCTAAGCACTTAAAATAACTTAGATGGGTAGCACCTTCCAAAGTAGGTCTTAAACGAGTTCATTTAACTCATAGGACCTTGTCAAAGAAAAGGTGGAGTTGGTGCAGGACTTCCTGCATGCGGATGCCCAGGACCAGCTCAGCAGCCTGAAAGCCAAGATGAAGAGTTCAGAGATCTCAATGGTGAGTTGTGGCTGCATCCTGTCACTCTAACGAATCCACTCACTCTGGCCCATCACTCACTCCACAGAAATAGAATCTTTGGGTTTGTCCAAAATGGCACTTTAATTCCTATATAGTGCAGTGCTTTTAACCAGGGCCTGCATGTTCCCCTCAGGATGGCTACCTCTCTAAGGTGAAGGCCCTATTGGGACGTGAGCTGTGTGTGGAGAATGGCTCACATGGGGATGTTGTGGAGCAGAACTGCAAGAATGGCAAAACAAATGGCTCTGCAGCAAATGGTGACTCTCACAAGGAAGAGGATGATGATGGAATCATGGACACCAAAGAGGCTGATGCCATGAAGTCTCCTTCTGCCCCCAAAGGCAAGGGAGGACGGAAGATCAAGTCAGACTCTGAGCCCAAGAGTGAGTAGGAGTGGCTGGGAACATCAATTTGAAATCTATACAGTATCCCTTACTTTTCTGTGATGTCTCTTGTTCTGAAAGATTGGTTCTGATGCCCATCTAATTGTTTGACCAAGCAACTTGTAAAACACCAAACACATTTTTAGAGAACTGTACATTTTGGGAAATGACCAAGTGTTGAGGCACATGTATGCATGTGCAATTGATTCCATATCCTTAAATAATAAAACATTGTTTCTTTGCTTATGTCCAGAATCTCCTGGTTCCAGGGTCACAAGAAACTCTGTCTCCGGGAAACAACCGACCATCTTATCAATGTTCTCCAAAGTGTGAGTAGGAACTCATCTGTTTTCCTTAACTTTTCAAGGTCTTATGCATTCTGCTCATGAGTAAACCTTCCTCTTGCTCCCTTGCAGTCAGAAGTGCAAGTCTGAGGTGAATGGAGTGGTTACAAATGGAAAAGTGGAAGAGCAGGATAAAATAGAGCGGGACATGGAGGAAGAGGTGATCTTATTGTTTGGCACCTGCCACTCAAACCTTGTGATTTACTCTTATTCATCAATGCTCCTGCTAATCAGTCCTTTCTGTTGTAGACACCGGAAGAGAAGCGTTTTAAAGTGGAGTCAGACAATAAGTAAGACCTTCCACCTTCTAACCCCCTCCCTTCAATTGGCCACACCCTTCCTCCAATTTGCATTGACTGTCACATCTCTCTTCTCAGGCCAGTTGCAGAGGACGCCACTAGTGAGAAAATGAAGCAAGTGGCTCCAGCTAAGGTGAGGCCTATTCCTGCACTCACGCAGTTATAATTTTGGTGCAGAGTTGCCGTGTCACTGATGCTCATCTCCTGTTTCAGACTCCACCCCCTAAATGTCCAGACTGCAGGCAGTATCTGGATGACTCGGACCTCAAGTTATTTCAGGGAGATCCTGATAATGCGGTGAGAAACTCAAGCGTGACTACAGAATGTGATATGGTGCCATTTTAACGTAGCATTGGGGCCAACTGGATAATTGTTGAATGATGACTTGCACTAAATAGGCTTTTATAGAGTAAAACAATATGGAGTTATTCTGGTAGAACAATCAATGAAACCATTACTTTTCTTGCTTATGTTTGTATATTTACAGCTGGATGAGCCAGAAATGTTAACAGACGAGCGCCTTTCTCTGTTTGACTCAAACGAAGACGGCTTTGAGAACTACGAAGAACTACCCCAGCACAAGATTACCAACTTCTGGTGAGTGGTCCCTTCATGCTGTCCCTTCAAATGTATACCGCATCAGCCTTTTAGTGCATGTTTTTTGCTGTCACCTTGGTAAAAGTGAACTGTTCTTTGTTGCAGTGTTTATGACAAGCATGGCCACCTGTGTCCATTTGACTCTGGGCTCATTGAGAAGAATGTTGAGCTGTACTTCAGCTGTGCAGTCAAGCCCATCTATGATGACAACCCCTGCATGGATGGTATGGCCCTGACCTTTTTCACACTAACTGTTTATATACTTGTTTTCCTCCAACCATTCTAAATCAACTATCTTTACTAAACCATTTTTTGTGAGGTATACTTGAGTGGTGTACATCTGGCTAACTACTATACTGCTATTCTTCTAGGTGGGGTTCCTGCCAAAAAGCTTGGTCCCATCAATGCCTGGTGGATCACTGGTTTTGACGGAGGAGAGAAGGCCTTAATTGGGTTCACTACAGGTAATCTAATAAAGAGCTTCCTTTAGGTTTAAGTGGATTGAATGTTAAAACATTAGCCTAATGCCTATACTCATGGGGTGTGTGTATATAGTGACTCTGATCTCTAACCCATGACGTCTTCTCTCTCCAGCCTTTGCTGACTACATCCTGATGGATCCTAGGGAAGAGTACGCCCCCATCTTCGCCGTGATGCAGGAGAAGATCTACATGAGCAAGATGGTAGTGGAGTTCCTGCAGAAGAACCCTGACGTCAGCTATGAGGACCTCCTCAACAAGATTGAGGTGAAATACTAATGTTTGGTGTAGACACTTGACCAGGGTCGTGTTCATTAGTGCAAAATGTTTTAAATTGATGCAACTAAAGTTTAATGGATAAATGCAGGTAGTTTTTTGTTTAATGAACATGGCCCAAATCTTCATATGGCAACATCAGCTTTAGCACTGACTTGACTCGCCAGCTCTCCTCTTTGCCCCTAAGACCACAGTGCCTCCTGCTGGGCTGAACTTCAACCGCTTCACAGAGGACACGCTGTTGCGCCACGCCCAGTTTGTGGTGGAGCAGGTGGAGAGCTACGACGAGGCCGGGGACTCTGACGAGCAGCCCATCATCGTCACCCCCTGCATGAGGGACCTGATCAAGCTGGCTGGGGTCACCCTGGGAAAGAGGTAATGATAGGACCTGGTATTGTCTGATGTTGCAACAGACTTGCCATTATAAGCACAACCCCCCTGTCCTTCCTTCCCTTTTAGTGCTGTCTGCTTCTCACTAGGCTGTGTGGCTGGAAGATAATCATAACTCTTAGTATGAAGTTAAAATGGCAGACTTGTCTGTCAGTAGCTGGATTGAAGATGCAATTCAGTCTTAATTTGGCTGTGGTTCATTTTATGTTGAAACCGTAAAGCTAAAGGTCCAGCCACCAGAGCTGTGTATGTTCACATGCTGATTTGTGTTGTGGAACAATAAGGGGGTCATGTTTGTCTCCCTGCTGTCTGTTCCCTCTGATCCCTGGTGTTTAACAATCCTCTTGACATTCCCTAATGCAGCATGCTGTTGTACTGGTAGGTATTCTACAGCCCTTCGGTCTGAATATATCCTTGGCTTGTTTGGTGTGCATTGCAACAAATGTGTTGTCATAGAGCAATTTGGTGAACTGTATAGCTCATCCCAATTTGTGCTGTTTGTCATTTAAAAAAATCTGCTGCATGGCTGCTTTGGCTGTCGAGCTTGAACACAGCATTACTACATTTGTACTAATATTTATTATACTAATTGATTGCTTTGGGCCATCACCCAACCACCTGCTTCTTTGCCTTCATAGGAGAGCTGCTAGAAGACAGGCCATCCGCCATCCCACCAAGATTGAGAAGGACAGCAAAGGAGGGCCCACTAGAGCGACTACCACCAAGCTGGTCTACAAGATCTTTGACACTTTCTTCTCTGACCAGATTGATCAGAATGAGAAGGATGGTGGAATAAAACGCCAGCGCTGTGGTGTCTGTGAGGTAACTTACTAAGTGCCAATCTGAATAAGGTTGAGCCAAGGCTGGGAGGTGCCTTATTTAATTGCACTTTGAATAAGTGCAAACCTTCTGCCACTCGCACTAGCTAAACCCTTATGCAACTAATTGGAACAGTCTTCTGTTCATAATTGAAGTATGTAGCACTTTAGAATTAATTTAACTAGGCAAGTCAGTTAACAAATTATTATTTACAATGACTGCCTACGAAAAGGCCGCCTGTGGGGATGGGGGGCCTGGGATTAAAAATATAGGACACAACACTATGTAAAGATTTAACCTTTCTAGTGCAGGCGTTCCGCCAGCGGAACCCGTCAACCACATTCCAATAAAGGCAGCGCACGAAATTCAGTCCAATACAGCAAAATGAAAGAAACATCTTGTTAATCTACCCATCGTGTCCGATTTAAAAATAAAAAAAATATTAAAATAAAAAAATGCTTTACAGCGAAAGCACAACATATGATTGTTAGGTCATAGCCAAGTCCAAAAAAAACAGCCATTTTCCCAGCCAAAGATAGGAGTCATAAAAAGCAAAAATATAGATAAAATATTCACTAACCTTTGATCTTCATCAGATGACACTCATGGGACATCACGTTACACAATACATGTATGTTTTTGTTCGATAATGTGCATATTTATATCCAAAAATCTGTTTACATTGGCGCGTTAAGTGCAGTAATGTTTTGTTTCCAAAACATCTGATTTTGCAGAAATACTCATAATAAACATTGATAAAAGATACAAGTGTTATTCACAGAAATAAAGAGACTTCTCCTTAATGCAACCGCTGTGTCAGATTTCAAAAAAGCTTTAAGTACAGCGGTCAGAGACCAAAACAAGCCATACAGATACCAGCCATGTTGTGGAGTCAACAGAAGTCAGAAATAACATTATAATTCACTTACCTTTGATCTTCATCAGAATGCACTCCCAGGAATCCCTGTTCCACAAATGTTTTTTGTTCGATAAATTCCATAATTTGTCTAAATACCTCCCCTTTTTGTTCGCATTTAGTTCACAAATCCAAATTCACGACGCGCAGGCCAGACAAAGTCAAATTCCATTACAGTTTGTAGAAACATGTCAAACAATGTATAGAATCAATCTTTAGGATGTTAACATAAATCTTCAATGTTTCAACCGGAGTTTGTCTTTTAGAAAGGAAAACGGCTACCTCTCTCGGACACGCGCCTGACCGAGCTCATGGCATTCTGCCAGACATCTTACTCAATCAGCTCTTATTATCTCCTCGTTCACAGTAGAAGCCTGAAACAAGGTTCTAAAGAATGTTTGCATCTAGTGGAAGCCTTAGGAAGTGCAATATGACCCCATAGACACTATTGGATAGGCAAAGACTTGAAAACTGACAAACCTCAGATTTCCCACTTCCTGGTTGGATTTTTTTTGTCATGTTTTTGCCTGCCATATGAGTTGTTATACTCAGACATCATTCAAACAGTTTTAGAAACTTCAGAGTATTTTCTATCCAAATCTACTAATAATATGTATATCCTAGCTTCTGGGCCTGAGTAACAGGCGCTTTACTTTGGGTACTCTTTCATCTGGATGTGGAAATACTGCCCCCTACCCAAGAGAGGTTAAGACAACACAGCATGGCAGCAACACATGGTACAAACATTATTGGGAACAGGTGTTGTATATGGAGGACGAGGGCTGCTGTCTATCTCAGATATGGGGGAGTGAGGCCTAGGAAGGTTTTACAAGTAAGCATTCTTGCGACGGGTATACAGAGATGACCAGTATAGAGTGCAGTGATGTGTCCTATAAGGAACATTGGTGGCAAATCTGATGGTAGAATGGTAAAGAACATCTAGCCTCTCAAGAGCACCCTTACCTGCCGCTCTCTAAATTACATCTCCGTATTCTAGCATGGGTAGGATGTTCGTTTGGCAGCTGGGGTGAAAGAGGAGCGACTGATGGAGGAAACCAAGTCTAGATGTAACTTTAGGCTGCAGCTTTGGTATGAAATGCCCTAGTTTAAAACACATGTTCTCATTCTTCTGTCTCCAGGTTTGCCTAGTTCCAGACTGTGGCAAGTGTACAGCCTGCAAGGACATGATCAAGTTTGGGGGTAGTGGTCGCAGCAAGCAGGCTTGCCAGAAGAGGAGGTAAGTTAGCTGGTCTTTAGTGCCCCTCTTCCCCCTTAGCTGCCTAGATAAATGGTGCCTGCCATGGCTGTAACTGAACACTCATACCATTTTTGTTCCAGAACACTTCCTTCCCATGAGCTCATTCTGGAAAAAATGCTAAACAGTTCCGAGACTCTTAAAACTGACTTGATTGTTTTATTTTAATTTTATTTTTAACTGCCACCAAGTGTGAATGGGGCTATGCTAGCCAGCTAATGAACATCTTCAGAGGCCTTTATTTCAAATTGGGGGCTTATGTTGTTGGTATGGTGACTTGAACTCATTGATAAGGGAGCAAATCACATTAGCCAATGTAATTTCCCCACCAGATGCCCCAACCTGGCAGTAAAGGAGGCTGAGGATGATGAGAACATAGAGGAAGAAGAGTTGTTGCCTGTAAAGGCCCCTTCAAAGAAGGTGTCCAAGGCCAAGACTAAGAAGCAGAGCAATGGCAAGCTGACCTGGGTTGGAGACTCTATCAAAGTATGTACTCCTTAGTGTTGATGTTCTTAACCTCAAACTGATCAAAATATCCCTTAGTACACCAGACTTTTAATATAAAAAATGTGTACGTAATTTCCCTGACTTGCTGCAATGCAAACAGCTATTGGGATAAAGGTTCTCTCCTCTCCCTCCTGTGTTCAGACTGAGGGGAAGAAGCAGTACTACATGAAGGTGTGTATGGACAATGAGGTGCTGGAGGTGGGAGACTGCGTTTCTGTCAGCTCTGATGACCCATCAATCCTGCTCTACCTGGCCAGGTAGGTCCTAGAACAGTTTAAGAATCTTGACTTAGCCTTTTCTATTGGTTTCTGTCTGGGTCAGGTGTTGACTGTCTTGGGTCTCCAGGATCACATCCCTGTGGGAGGATAACAATGGGAAGTGGTTCCATGCCCACTGGTTCTGCCGCGGTACAGATACTGTACTGGGGGAGTCCTCTGACCCTCTGGAGTTGTTCCTGGTCGAGGACTGTGAAGACATGCAGCTGAGCTACATAGAGGGCAAGGTCAACGTCATGTACAAGGCCCCTTCAGACAACTGGTTTATGGAGGTAAGAATTCATTGGCTTTATCGCTCTTTAAGCGTAGTCGCTAGCCTGGTCCCAGATCTGTGTGCACGGTCTTTCTAACTCCTACAGTCATTGCCATGCCAATTGTCTATACAGTTACTACTCAATGCACCTCATCACTGATGTATTTTGTACCACTGTGTTTTCAGGGTGGCATGGTAGAGGACATCAAGGTGATTGACGATGACAATGGGAAGAATTTCTTCTACCAGCTGTGGTATGAAGGAGACTGTGCCCGCTTTGAGACCCCGCCCACCTTCACACCCCAAGAGGACTGCAAGTACAAGTGAGTCATAATTGACATTTGACAGCCCTATCAGTGCTAGAAGTACTTACATTTGGAGCTCTGAAAATCTAGTACTGAAATACCTTAAAGCTAACATTTCCTCAGTGTGGTTCTTAAAGTCATTTTGAAATGTGTTGTAGCCAAGGTTTTTTAATCTCCTGCTCCAACGATTTCATTTCTGATCAGTTTGTGATGTAGACTTTCATTTCTTTCCTACAGTTTCAATTGACTGGTGTTGCGGTAAAACCATGTACGGTTATTATGACATCAAATGTTGTCTTGAACTTGGCTTGCCATACAAAGGGACATTTTGGCTGTTTTTTGTTTGAGAAACATGATACAATACCCTACATCTCAAATGGAAAAATGTTGAATTCCAATGCATAGTGCCTTTGGAAAGGCTTGTCAAGTGGTAATGCTGTTTTTCTTCTATACTGCAATTCAATACAAATTGAGGTCTTCAAATTACAATTCAGTGCTTGAAAGTCGTTGAATTTTACTTAGCAATGTCTAAACCTTTTAAGTGTGACATTTTGATAGGAGGATTAGTAAGTTGGTCTTGGGTTACCGTGTCCCCTGTATTTCAGCTTCTGTGCCAGCTGTAGTAGGGCTGAGGAGAGGGAAGAACAGGAGACTCCTCGGGTGTTTGAACCCATAAAGGCCGAGGACCACGACTCCAAGGCCTTATATGTTCTGGCCTGCCTGAAGGGAGAGCAGTTCAGGGTGGGAGACAACTGCTACCTACCGCCCGACGCATACAACTTCAGGTGAGTGGAACATCCAGGAATACTGACACTTATACATGGCATTGTTGAATACTTGTTTCTGATTGGTAAGCTAGGTTTGGTTTGCTAAGCTAGCAAGTCTAGTTGCCTTGGTGACCAAAACAATGTAGTGAACTTGCTATCTACTTCAGTGGATGTTAAACATTTCTAGTGGCAAATGTGTTCAATTAAAGGCATCAACTCTGGACTCTAAGCATTCTCTGGAAAATAATGCAACTCCATGGCATTTTAGTTCAGCTCCGCTAGCACATTGTGGAACACCTTCCACGTTCATGATTTTCATAGGATGCAAAGCCCCTCGTTGATTCTCATGCATCAGTGGTATTCAAAGTTGGTGTCGTGGGGTCGTGACAATACTAAGAGTACAGGTTATTGTATGGGACACTAGACAAATGTTTTTGAGAAAGATATGTTAACCTCTGGGATATGTGAGACGCTAGCGTCCCACCTGGCCAAAAGCCAGTGAAAATACAGAGCACCAAATTAAAATAATTTACTATAAAAAAATTACTCATGAAATCGCACATGTAAGATACCAAATTAAAGCTACACCTGTTGTGAATCCAGGCAACCTGTCAGATTTCAAAAGGGCTTTTCGGCGAAAGCAAATGCTGCTATTTGAGGATAGCACCTCCGTAAACAAAGAAGCATATTTCAACCCTGCAGGTGCGACAACGCAGAAATAAAAATATAATTCATGCCTTACCTTTGACAAACTTCTTTTGTTAGCACTCCAATATGTCCCATTAACGTAAATAATCGATAAAATTTAAGACTGGATGATCTGTGTGCAATACAGGAGAAAAATAAACTGTAGCTAGCTTTCTGGTCACCCGCCTCTAACAGTACACTTGAAGTGACCCTCATTCTGAACAGGGCTACTTCTTCAATACACAAAGGAATAACATCAACCAATTTCTGAAGACTGACATCCAGTGGAAGCGGTAGGAACTGCAAGAAGGTCCCTTAGAAATCTGGATTCCCAATGGAAAACTCATTGAAAAGAGTGACCTCAAAAAAGATCTGAAGGGTTTCGCCTGCTAAATAAGTTCTGTTATACTCAGATATGATTCAAACAGTTTTAGAAACTTCAGTGTTTTCTATCCAAATCTACTAATAATAATATGCATATTTTCTGGGGATGAGTAACAGGCAGTTGAATTTGGGCATGCATTTCATCCGGCTGTGAAAATACTGCCCTCTGTCACCAAGAAGTTAAGGGATAAATCTAATGAATTGAAGATCATTTGATGTAAATGTAATTGTATTGATTTGGGACGGGTGGGTCCCAAGAGATTCTGGTGCAAAAATGGGGTCCCTGCTGAAAGTTTCAGTACCACTGCCTTACATAGGCATGGTCTCCATTGGGGACAACTAGGCAAATCCTATTGTTGGCAAATTCAACGTCAGCTTTTAATTTAAAAAAAATCTCTTACATTAACATTATTTTCTTGTGTGTTCAGTGTGAAGGCAGCCAGTCCAGTGAAGCGTCCTCACAGGAAGGAGGATGTGGATGAGGAGTTGTACCCAGAGTACTACAGGAAGCATTCAGACTACATCAAGGGCTCCAACCTGGATGCCCCTGAGCCCTTCAGAGTGGGACGCATCAAGGAGATCTTCTGCAACAGACGCAGCAACGGGAAGGCTGACGTGTCTGAAGTCAAACTGCGCTTGTACAAGTTCTACAGGTGAGCACCCAAGTCAAATGTCATGGTAGAACTGCAAAGAAGGACCCCTTGGATCCATGTCAAATTTAGTGACTTTTGTACAATGAGAATTTTGGCCTAAAATGAATCTCTTCACTGTAAGGGATGTGAACTGGTGCCAATACGTGCATGTCTGTATTTAGTGGTTTTACTGTACTCTTAATGTTCACCCTCTGTCAGGCCTGAGAACACTCACAAGGGGGCGAAGGCAGGTTACCACACAGACATCAACCAGCTGTACTGGAGTGACGAGGAAGTGACAGTCAACATGTCAGAGGTGTTGGGCCGGTGTCGTGTGGAGTACGGAGAGGACCTGAATGAGACCGTTCAGGACTTCTCCTCAGGTGGACCTGACCGCTTCTACTTCCTTGAGGTGAGGCTGGACTAGATGAGAAGCAATTGAGCAACTTTAACTTCACATTATTCTTGCATGCTAAGTAGCTGAGATGCTCATTTGAGGAAGTTTGCTCAAGATGGTAATATCGGTCTCCTTCTAACTCAAAGGCTTATAATGCCAAGTCCAAGAGTTTTGAGGACCCACCCAACCATGCCCGCTCTGCTGTGAACAAGGGCAAGGGGAAAGGGAAGGGCAAAGGTAACTACTCTCCTCTGTGAGACTTATTGCCAGTCACATAGTTCTCTCCTTTTGAAATGTCCTCATGCCTATTAGAGGTTTAGGCTTGTCATGAGGCTTCTCCGACTACTGTTGTAACTGTGGTTCCAAACCCCCTGCCCTCCAGGTAAAGGGAAGTCGTCTTCTGCTCAGGAGCCTCCAGACCAGGAGCCTCAGGACCCCAAGGTGCCCAAGCTGCGTACCCTGGACGTGTTCTCTGGCTGCGGTGGGCTCTCTGAAGGCTTCCACCAAGCTGGTTAGTAGTTTCTTCACTTCAACAGATTGGGAAATGTTTAAGTTGTGGGTGACCGAGGGAACTTATTTTAATATACAGGGAGAATTTCTTACAAGAGTCAAGTTAAGTGTTTGTCAGGCCACATAGTGACTGTAATTTGTTGCTCCTACCTGTCAGGTATTGCTGAGACTCTGTGGGCCATCGAGATGTGGGACCCAGCAGCCCAGGCCTTCAGACTGAACAACCCGGGCACCACAGTGTTTACAGAGGACTGCAATGTGCTGCTAAAGCTGGTGATGTCTGGAGAGAAGACTAACTCCCTGGGCCAGCGGCTGCCCCAGAAGGGAGACGTGGAGATGCTGTGTGGAGGCCCTCCCTGTCAAGGCTTCAGCGGCATGAACCGCTTCAACTCCAGAACCTACTCCAAATTCAAAAACTCTCTGGTGGTGTCTTATCTCAGGTCAGTTAAACATATGTAGGAGTATATTATTGATCTGTCCAAGTACAGAAGCTCCAGTCTAAGTGGTTGCTGTGTAGTTGTATACTTTTCCCCTAACGTGTATTCTCCTATAGTTACTGCGACTACTACAGACCCAAGTTCTTCCTGCTTGAGAACGTGAGGAACTTTGTCTCCTTCAAAAGCTCCATGGTCCTGAAACTGACTCTGCGCTGTCTTGTCCGCATGGGCTATCAGTGCACATTCGGAGTCCTTCAGGTGAGTTATTAGTTAACTTAAATCAGAAAGAAACATGCCAGCTTATGAATCCAATAGTCTGCAGTATTATGCAATTTTAGTTATGGTGCTACATGTTGTGAAAGTCATTCATGGGATATGCTTGAGCCTGACCTCTGCTGTCCACTTCCCAGGCTGGGCAGTACGGTGTGGCTCAGACGCGGCGCAGGGCCATCATCCTGGCGGCCGCGCCTGGGGAGAAGCTTCCTCGCTACCCAGAGCCCCTGCATGTGTTCGCTCCCCGGGCATGCTCTCTCAACGTGGTGGTGGACGATAAGAAATATTTCAGCAACGTCACACGGTAACCAGTCAATGTAAACGCGTGCTGTATAGCTTGTGATGTGAAGGATGAGGGTTGTGTCTAGTTTCTGATTGTTCCTTCCTGTTTCAGAGGTAATGGCGGTGTGTACAGGACCATCACAGTCAGGGACACCATGTCTGACCTGCCAGAGATCCGCAACGGAGCGTCTGCTCTGGAGATTTCCTACAACGGAGAGCCCCAGTCCTGGTTCCAGAGGCAGATCAGAGGCACACAGTACCAGCCCATCCTCAAAGACCACATCTGCAAGGTACAGCTGCTGCCTCATAGTTACAATCACCTGGTGGCTCAGCAGTAACTTGTTAGAACAGCCAAAGGTGTGGCTCTGTCTTCTCTTGGATAATTTAGTCAGCTATTAGACTTCAGTGCAGCTTAGTGAAAAGCTGTTTTGGTTTTTACAGAAGCAGAGCAAATTTGTAGTGCCTCTAATGCTTGCGGTGTTGGTTAAATTCATGGCGTGTGGTGACTGTCTACGTCAAAACAGGAATGGATCATCTCGGAAGTAGAACTAGGAGTAAAAATCGTTACTTCTCAATGGAATTATGCAATGCCCCATATATGCACTGAGAACTGTCACAAGGATGGATGGCTTTCCCTGAAACAAACTAAGTCCCTCTTTTGTTCCCAGGACTTGAGTGCCCTTGTAGCTGCCCGTATGAGGCACATCCCCCTGGCGCCTGGCTCTGACTGGAGGGACCTGCCCAACATCGAGGTCCGGCTGAGAGATGGGACCTCATCCAAGAAGCTCCGCTACACCCACCCTGACAAGAAGAATGGTCGCAGCAGCTCTGGAGCACTGAGGGGTGTTTGTACTTGTTCAGGAGGTACTAAATTTCATGGATATTTAGGCCATACAAATGTTATGAAATGCTTAATGCATTTTATTTTTTTACATTTATTTTCATACAACGGCAACCTTATCAGTTTAGCCTCTGGGCTAAAACAGTGGGTGCTTGGAGTACTCATAACTAACATTTTTATAGCACTTTCAGGTCAGATGGCCAATCTAAGGGGTTGTTGTAACGCTGTCTGATATGTTCTTATTGCCATCCTGTCCTCCAGGGGTGCCCTGTGACCCTGCTGACAGGCAGTTCAACACACTGATCCCCTGGTGTTTGCCCCACACGGGGAACCGCCACAATCATTGGGCTGGCCTCTACGGCAGGCTGGAGTGGGACGGCTTCTTCAGCACCACCGTTACCAACCCTGAGCCCATGGGCAAGCAGGTAAAATCTAATACTGTACCAGTTCTATTGGAATTGATGAATGGCTAGGACCATTTCACCTCGGGACACAGCCATGTAATAACATATACAGTGGTTGTAAATACTAGTCTATAGAAATGTATTGGGGGTCCCTTTCCTGCAGAGCTGTAATGTTGGATGCTTTGGGTACTAAAATGTCCTGTCAGGGTCGTGTCCTGCATCCAGAGCAGCACAGAGTGGTCAGTGTGAGGGAGTGTGCACGCTCTCAGGGCTTCCCTGATACCTACCGCTTCTTCGGAAACGTTCTGGACAAACACAGACAGGTACTGGACTTGGTCTCTCTGTTCTCCATCTGGAATTCAATCCCCTACCAGAAAGTGCCTTTGAGTGATACTGTCCCCCCCAAATCAGGTTGGCAACGCTGTTCCTCCACCACTCTCCAGAGCCATTGGACTAGAGATCAAGAAGTGTGTCCTAGAGCGGATCAAGGAGCATGACGATACAAATGAGAAAGGTTAGGCCTGCTCAAAGTGCATTATATTCTGTATTAGCTACCTCTGCTCATTTGGGCAAATTACTGATAGTGGCTCTAATGTGGATGGGAAGCATGTCATCAGTATCCATACGATGTCATTTTCTTCCCTCAGAGAATGGGAAGCAGGAGAAGATGGTGTCGGACTAGTGCCCAGCCCTATTCCAATCCCCTTTCCACTGAGTCATCAAATTCCCTGGAGCCCACCAAGCCACAGGAGAGCCTCATTTTTTAAATGAGCTGGCCAGTCTGCAGTACCATTCCATGTTTATGATTTTCTAAATGTGATTTAACTGTATTTGCAAATATCTGCTTGGAACGTGAATCGTATGTAGTTTTTATATGTTGTAATATTTCAAATAAAGCTCTTATTAAATGGTGTCTTCTTGGCCTTCAGTACATCAATTTGTCTGATTTTTCAAAATGGCAGCAAAAATCAGTGCACACAGTAACTGGTGATGCTTATGTTGAATCGCTCAAATTCTAGTGAACAGGTTCCCATGTAGAATGGTCAAATGTTGTCCCAATACCCCCCCCCCCCAAACCACAAATTAAAGTCATGAGTCATTCCATGAAAAGGTTCTGTAGAGACATACATTTTTATTCAGAGCCACATTTTACTACATGAAATCGCCATCTCAGTTGTTTGATGGTCTGGGAGGGAAGAAAAGATGGTGGAATAAAATCAGTAAGTGAATCCAATGCAATTTAGTGAAGTGTCTAAACAGCCATTGAAAGCTTACAATGCATATGGAATCGCTCATCACAAGTCAAACAATACTCACTTGGCCCATTCCACATTGAGGATAAGATGATCGTATCCAAATCCTGACACTCCTGCGATGGCTCTGGCTGCATCCTCCCTGCGGTGGAAACTGATGAAGGCAAAGCCCTGAAGGACAAACAATTTCAGAATAAACCAACCAGTTGAACTTCTGAAAGACCTGTAAATGCTCCCACAATTTTCAATTACTCCATTAACTTGCTGGTGCACACTACTTCTAAACTAGTAACCATTTGAACTTCTGCTGCTCTCACCTTGGACTGGCCTGTGTTTTTGTCCTTGGCCAGGTAGATCCTGGAAATTGAGCCGAACGGCCTGAAGAGCTCCTGCAGATCCGTCTCACGGGTGTCCTCAGACAGGTTGGTCACACGGATGGTGGCGTTGTCATCAGCTGTGAAAGGATACACACTGTTAGTCTGGGTTTGTGTTCCCAGCCGTTTAGGCATCTTACCAAAATGCCTGGCTTTGTTGGAATTCCCCAAATGAAATCAAGAGAAATGTTTTACATCTCTCTGCTTAGACTGCTACGTGCTGAACCAGGACCATGAGTGTTGTCCAGACATCAAGATACTTCTCAAACGAGAAAACAGTGGAAAAGTTGAATCATACGTACATGCACCACGGCGATTGGGTTGCATGGACTCTCCTCTACGTGTGCTGCCGTCCCTCAGGCTGGGGGGCACATACTTCCCTGTTTTGCTCCCTGCAGCTGGTGCGGCAGGCTCAGGCTCGTCTGAAACAAAGTTTTTTTTTTTTTTTTAATCCATCAGTGATGTCAATTGAACAAAATCATTAACCACAATCATGACTGTACATTTACAGCACAATATAACTTCTGGGCAATTATGACAATACCTCCTGCAGTCTTCGTCGGGTCTCCAGTGGACAGGCCCAGCTGCTCGGCCAGCTCCTTCTGCATGGGACCCAGAGTGTCCTTGTAGGGGCAGCGGGTGGTCCAATGGTCTCCTTTACAGATTCGACAGGACACTATCTTCTGTCCCTTCAGCTTGTTCATGGGGTCCTCTTCCACATCTTGGGCATTCAGGTCCTGAGAGAAGGATACATGTTATTACATCACTGATTTATACCGGAACTAAAAAGGTGACAATGAACAAGGATCATAACTACATCATACAAAAACATATTGTTGGATTGTTGTGACTGAGGAGATCTCTGATGGCTCAAAGAGAACAATACTAGATCAGCTTCTCTCACTGGCTCTTTACCTCTTTGCTAGAGATGAACACCATAAAGACATCATCACTGACTGTGGTATCAGCAACATTGGGACCTGGTGGGTCATACTCTGAGTTGCCAAACTTCTTCCAGTTCTGATTGGAGGGGATAGAAAAACAATGTTAAGTCAAATCAAAATACCTTCCATTTATTAACCCCTTACACACATGGGAATTGGCCTATATGGATAGGACTAAATTGAAATGTGAATAAGGATATGCATGACCATGGCAGCAACTGAAAGAAAACACTCTGGAGATGATGGGGAAATGATCAGACTGAAGGTGATGACAACAGTTCACCTGACACATGACTGAATCCAAACATTACACTGTTGATTTTATGTGCATTTTAAATGTACTGTACTTTGACACATTTGTTGATAAAATCTGAAAATATTCTGGATAGATTCAGTAACAAAGAATATGTGTGGAACATTTTGGGTAGGTGCAACAAAGAACAGAATATGACGAGGGTTTGAGTGAGGTCTAACTGGTGTTTTCAAGTGGCCACACCTCTCCAAAGTGTGAACAGTTCCTAAGCAATTTTAATGCACTTTTATGACTTGAAGATTCTTCAACTGTAAGGTGCTTTTTTGAGCTCTCCTATCTGTGCCATTGAGGAACTAGAGGAAGCACACTTGCAGTTACTTTGTTTGGAACACCGCCCTGAATCCCTGCCTTAACCCAATTGCTGTTGGTGTTTATGCAATACAAAAACGGTCCATTATAAATCACAATCTGGGTCAGACTAGCTAAATTATAAAATATGATCTTAATGTTAGGCTTTCACAAGGCAACTCAGAGAAGCCAATCGAAATTTGTGTCATGAGTGCATTCAGATGTGTATTCAGCGGCAAATCTTCACAATACCCAACAACCAAACTCAGGTAAAGATGTTAAGAAGCCTTTTTGACCTAGACTTGGTGCTCTGGTACCACTTGCCGTGCGGTAGCAGAGAGAACAGTCTATAACTAGGGTGGTTGGAGTCCTTGGCAATTCTATGGGTGTGTCAGAGGAAGGCCCTAAAAATTGTCCAAGACTCCAGCCACCCTAGTCATAGACTGTTCTCCCTGCTACCACACAGCAAGCGGTACCGGAGCGCCAAGTCTAGGTCAAAAATGCTTCTTAACAGCTTCTACCCCCAAGCCATAAGACTCTTGAACAGTTAATCAAATGGCTACCTGGACTATTTTCATTATCCCTACCCCACCCCCCATTTTTACACTGCTGCTACTCAAATCAAATCAAATCAAATTTTATTTGTCACATACACATGGTTAGCAGATGTTAATGCGAGTGTAGCGAAATGCTTGTGCTTCTAGTTCCGACAATGCAGTAATAACGAGCAAGTAATCTAACTAACAATTCCAAAAAAAACTACTCTCATACACAGTGTAAGGGGATAAAGAATATGTACATAAGGATATATGAATGAGTGATGGTACAGAGCAGCATAGGCAAGATACAGTAGATGATATCGAGTACAGTATATACATATGAGATAAGTATGTAAACCAAGTGGCATAGTTAAAGTGGCTAGTGATACATGTATTACATAAGGATGCAGTCGATGATATAGAGTACAGTATCAACGTATGCATATGAGATGAACAATGTAGGGTAAGTAACATTATATAAGGTAGCATTGTTTAAAGTGGCTAGTGATATATTTACATCATTTCCCATCAATTCCCATGATTAAAGTGGCTGGAGTAGAGTCAGTGTCATTGACAGTGTGTTGGCAGTAGCCACTCAATGTTAGTGGTGGCTGTTTAACAGTCTGATGGCCTTGAGATAGAAGCTGTTTTTCAGTCTCTCGGTCCCAGCTTTGATGCACCTGTACTGACCTCGCCTTCTGGATGACAGCGGGGTGAACAGGCAGTGGCTCGGGTGGTTGATGTCCTTGATGATCTTTATGGCCTTCCTGTAGCATCGGGTGGTGTAGGTGTCCTGGAGGGCAGGTAGTTTGCCCCGGTGATGCGTTGTGCAGACCTCACTACCCTCTGGAGAGCCTTACGGTTGAGGGCGGTGCAGTTGCCATACCAGGCGGTGATACAGCCCGCCAGGATGCTCTCGATTGTGCATCTGTAGAAGTTTGTGAGTGCTTTTGGTGACAAGCCGAATTTCTTCAGCCTCCTGAGGTTGAAGAGGCGCTGCTGCGCCTTCCTCACGATGCTGTCTGTGTGAGTGGACCAATTCAGTTTGTCTGTGATGTGTATGCCGAGGAACTTAAAACTTGCTACCCTCTCCACTACTGTTCCATCGATGTGGATGGGGGGTGTTCCCTCTGCTGTTTCCTGAAGTCCACAATCATCTCCTTAGTTTTGTTGACGTTGAGTGTGAGGTTATTTTCCTGACACCACACTCCGAGGGCCCTCACCTCCTCCCTGTAGGCCGTCTCGTCGTTGTTGGTAATCAAGCCTACCACTGTTGTGTCGTCCGCAAACTAGATGATTGAGTTGGAGGCGTGCATGGCCACGCAGTCGTGGGTGAACAGGGAGTACAGGAGGGGGCTCAGAACGCACCCTTGTGGGGCCCCAGTGTTGAGGATCAGCGGGGAGGAGATGTTGTTGCCTACCCTCACCACCTGGGGGCGGCCCGTCAGGAAGTCCAGTACCCAGTTGCACAGGGCGGGTCGAGACCCAGGGTCTCGAGCTTGATGACGAGCTTGGAGGGTACTATGGTGTTGAATGCCGAGCTGTAGTCGATGAACAGCATTCTCACATAGGTATTCCTCTTGTCCAGATGGGTTAGGGCAGTGTGCAGTGTGGTTGAGATTGCATCGTCTGTGGACCTATTTGGGCGGTAAGCAAATTGGAGTGGGTCAAGGGTGTCAGGTAGGGTGGAGGTGATATGGTCCTTGACTAGTCTCTCAAAGCACTTCATGATGACGGATGTGAGTGCTACGGGCGGTAGTCGTTTAGCTCAGTTACCTTAGCTTTCTTGGGAACAGGAACAATGGTGGCCCTCTTGAAGCATGTGGGAACAGCAGACTGGTATAGGGATTGGTTGAATATGTCCGTAAACACACCGGCCAGCTGGTCTGCGCATGCTCTGAGGGCGCGGCTGGGGATGCCGTCTGGGCCTGCAGCCTTGCGAGGGTTAACACGTTTAAATGTCTTACTCACTTCGGCTGCAGTGAAGGAGAGACCGCATGATTCCGTTGCAGGCCGTGTCAGTGGCACTGTATTGTCCTCAAAGCGGGCAAAAAGTTATTTAGTCTGCCTGGGAGCAAGACATCCTGGTCCGTGACTGGGCTGGGTTTCTTCCTGTAGTCCGTGATTGACTGTAGACCCTGCCACATACCTCGTGTCTGAGCCGTTGAATTGAGATTCTACTTTGTCTCTGTACTGGCGCTTAGCTTGTTTGATAGCCTTGCGGAGGGAATAGCTGCACTGTTTGTATTCAGTCATGTTACCAGACACCTTGCCCTGATTAAAAGCAGTGGTTCGTGCCTTCAGTTTCACACGAATGCTGCCATCAATCCACGGTTTCTGGTTAGGGAATGTTTTAATCGTTGCTATGGGAACGACATCTTCAACGCACGTTCTAATGAACTCGCACACCGTATCAGCGTATTCGTCAATGTTGTTGTCTGACGCAATACGAAACATCTCCCAGTCCACGTGATGGAAGCAGTCTTGGAGTGTGGAGTCAGCTTGGTCGGACCAGCGTTGGACAGACCTCAGCGTGGGAGCTTCTTGTTTTAGTTTCTGTCTGTAGGCAGGGATCAACAAAATGGAGTCGTGGTCAGCTTTTCCGAAAGGGGGCGGGGCAGGGCCTTATATGCGTCGCGGAAGTTAGAGTAACAATGATCCAGGGTCTTTCCACCCCTGGTTGCGCAATCAATATGCTGATAAAATTTAGGGAGTCTTGTTTTCAGATTAGCCTTGTTAAAATCCCCAGCTACAATGAATGCAGCCTCCGGATAAATCGTTTCCAGTTTGCAGAGAGTTAAATAAAGTTCGTTCAGAGCCATCGATGTGTCTGCTTGGGGGGATATATACGGCTGTGATTATAATCGAAGAGAATTCTCTTGGTAGATAATGCGGTCTACATTTGATTGTGAGGAATTCTAAATCAGGTGAACAGAAGGATTTGAGTTCCTGTATGTTTCCTTCATCACACCATGTCACGTTGGCCATAAGGCATACGCCCCCGCCCGTCTTCTTACCAGAGAGATGTTTGTTTCTGTCCGCGCGATGCGTGGAGAAACCCGCTGGCTGCACCGCTTCGGATTGCGTCTCTCCAGTTAGCCATGTTTCCGTGAAGCAGAGAACGTTACAGTCTCTGATGTCCCTCTGGAATGCTACCCTTGCTCGGATTTCATCAACCTTGTTGTCAAGAGACTGGACATTGGCAAGAAGAATGCTGGGGAGTGGTGCACGATGTGCCCGTCTCCGGAGTCTGACCAGAAGACCGCTTCGTTTCCCTCTTTTTCTGAGTCGTTTTTTTTTTTTGGTCGCTGCATGTGATCCACTCGGTTACACTGGTTGTAAGGCAGAACTCAGGATCCGCATCGCGAAAAACATATTCTTGGTCGTACTGATGGTGAGTTGACGCTGATCTTATATTCAGTAGTTCTTCTCGGGTGTATGTAAAGAAACCTAAGATGACCTGGGGTACTAGTGTAAGAAATAACACGTAAAAAAACAAAAAACTGCATAGTTTCCTAGGAACGCGAAGCGAGGCGGCCATCTCTGTCGGCGCCGGAAGTAACTCTGTTTATTATCCATGCATAGTCACTTTACCTCTACCTACATGTACATATTACCTCAACTAACCGGTGGCCCTGTACATCGAATCTGTACCGGAACCTCCTCTATATAGCCCCACTACTGTTATTTTATTGTTGCTCCTTGATTATTTGTTATATATTTTTTTTCTTCTTATAACTGCATTGTTGGTTAATTGCTTGTAAGTAAGCACCTGTTGTATTTGGCACATGTGACAAATACAATTAGATTTCTGTTCAGTATGGGGGGGGGGTATAATGCCCTGTCATCTTGTAACTGTATATCAAACATTGTGATCATAGATGTTGACAGTGTATATTAAATGAGTCTTAGGATATGGAAATGTGAAGTGCCCATTTGGACTAACGTGTGTTTGGCTTGCTTGTATGACATCAGTGGTATTTACTATAATCCGTAACATCTCATCTGTCATAAAACACATAGAGCCTCGTAATTTACAGCATTTCCCTCACTCAGACAAAACCATTCTAAAGTGACCCAATTAGCGGGATGGATGGGAGAAACTTCTTGTCACACGCAGTGCTCAAGTTCAGAACAGCTGTTAGTCAAAACCCATACAAAGCTGAGGAGGAGACCCTGAGCTCTGATGTCGTGCATTGCATGTTATTGTACAGCCACTGCCTCCAAATCTGCCATTTCCAATCCATATACAGGTACAAGTGTAAAGGGTTAATGTACAATCCTATCAAACTCAATACTGAGGTGTTGTGCAACAAATGTTAAGATTGTGCTAAATTCCCAAATAAAATACTGACCTTTCTCCTGGCAACAGCTTTGGAGGCCTTCCTAGTCTCAATCTTGAAGGTGCGAATAATCTATAACATAAATGACAAATGTTCATTTCTTGGTTAGTTACATCTGATTCAGACATCAGGGGCAGTAGACTATGTGGGAAGGAATCAAGAAACTCACTCTCCTATTTTGATGAGCATTAAAACAAAAAAGTACCTTGAACTTCTTTCCATCCTCGTCGATCTTGTATTCCGTGATGGTTTTGACATTTCCTTTGACGGTTTCTTTTAGAGGGGGTAGGGTACCTGGTGGTGGGGATGACAACACACAAATGAGGTCCTGATAGTTAACAATAATATCGATACTGTCTGTTAGTGGATTGTCTGCCTACCACCAACTACCCACCATATGACGAGTAGACTTTGCTTCCCTGACAGACTAACGTTCGTTACTAGCTAGCCAACTAACGTTAGGGGGGGGGCGGGGGGGTAGCCTTCTCCCTGACAAATCCCCAAAATTGTCGTACTGACTACGATGTGTGACAGAGAAACTAACGACTATAATGAAGAAAAAATACACGTGGAAATCGCCTGGTTTAGCTAGCAAGTTAATGCTAGCCAGCTTCTTACCTTCGTCTCCCTCCTCTTCAACCTGATCGGCCCAACTAGGCTTGGAACTAGAAAGAAGGATTAACACACAGTGTTTGAGAATTCAAAGACATGATATATACGAGAATCATTATATTTATATTGAAGAACTCACTCGTCGTATTCAATCGACGGCATTCTGTCTGTGCGCGCAGCGGCCAGAGAACAAGGAAAAATACACGAACGACACAAACTAAAAAGCTTACCAAATAGGATAGCTAGAGTGCCACCAACGGGTATGGAGGCTACTTAATGCAACTTAAACGATTAGGCACAAAATCTTATTCGATGAGGTTTATCGGCGGTTGGCAACCAATTAATGTTGAATTACCGCAACCTAACGTTACTAGACTGGAGTATAACTACCTTATACTTTGCTTGAATTTGTTTTTAATCAACAAATACCCTACCATCTAAACACAAAAAAATATATAATAATAATAAACAATATAAAAATAAACCACCCCCCTGCTCCACTTTTTAAATATATTTATTCCTACCTCAGGCCAACAGCCTGAAAATACTTAACACACTGTAACTCTTCTGACATCAAGTCTCGCACAACAACAAAAAACCTTCCTGCAGCTGCCACCACAACCTCGATTTTCTGCGATGTACATTACATCCCTGCAGTTCAGTTGATAACCATTGCTATAATTGCTAAAAATCCAATCTTACTGAAACATATATCACTTGGCCTATCCCTCTGTACTGGTACAGATCTACAACTTACACCACTCCTCTCAGGATCCCTCCCCCTTGACCCATCTTCCTCTAATTCCTTCCCTGCCTCAGCATATAACAACTGCTCTAACCCTGGAAACCTCAACCTGCCTCTCTTGCACTGGACATTTCTGATCCCCAGCCCCATGGGCACCCCTACAATTAACACATACCACTACTTTCCCCAATGCTACAAATTCCTTTGCCTAATGCCCCATTCTGCACATGTCTTACACCAAGGAATCTCCCTCCTACACACTCCTACATATGCCCGTAAACAGGGATCCTCAACTAGATTCAGCCGGGGGCCAATTTTTTCTTGAGTGGTAGGTCGGGGGGGCCATATCATAATTACAAATCATTTGTAGATTGCAAATTGACCGCAAGATAGGGGTGGTATATAGAAGATAGCCCTATTTGGTAAAAGACTAAGTCCATATTATGGCAAGAACAGCTCAAATAAGCAAAGAGAAACAACAGTCCGTCATTACTTTAAGACATGAAGGTCAATACGGAACATTTCAAGAACTTTTAAACTTTCTTCAAATGCAGTCGCAAAAACCACCAAGCGCTATGATGAAACTGTCTCTCATGAGGACTGATGATGACTGCCTTACAAGGCTGCAGAAATTATAACACTGTAACCACCATGCTTTCTAGGGGTACTTCAATTCGCTTTCTACATGTGAGAACTTTTTGTATTTTTCTTGTTGTCAAATCCCTGCCAAAAGTCAGCTGACCTTAGCGCTTCCAAATATGGCGTTGCAGGTTTGCCATATCTGTCAAAATTCTAATGCAATATAGAATGATTTACAATTTGTGGATTGGTGATTTACAATTGTGGATTGGTACTTATTTGTACAGATCATGATACACGAATACAAAATGCATGCTGTATGTTCACAATACATTTGGCATGATATTGATCCCATAGTGCTGAGTCAAGGAGACAGTGCAGCATGCATGCACATCGTGACAACTTTTTACCAGTTGTAGGTAGGCTATTTAATATGTTTCCATAAAACATATTAATGCACTAGAACTGATATAATGGCGACAAAGCATCGGGAAATGACTTTATGTGCTCTAGAGCTCTTTAGATAAATTCGCCCAGAGGTGGATTAAAGTAAACTGCATTCAAATGTCGACTTTTCTTATGGATAACCGAATCAAGCGAAGGGTTTTACTCATGCTCAGTTCTAGAGTAGCCTAAAATGGCATATAAATGAAAAGCCTACTTGATGGCCAACATATGCAAATGTGGCCTATCATACTCCACATTTAATGTCTGTTTCATAGTGGACTTTTCCTCCATAAATTCCGTTTCACATGTCCACTCGCGCAGCTCTCTAGAGTGGACATTTAAAATTGAGTTTATGGAGAAAAAGTCCACTATGAAACTGACATTAAATGTGGAGAATGATAGGCTACATTTGCATATGTTGGCCATCAAGTAGGCTATTAATTTCTATGCCATTGTAACAGTATAACTTTAGACCGTCCCCTCGACCATACCCGGGCGCGAATCAGGGACCCTCTGCACACATCAACAACATTCACCCACGAAGCATCGTTACCCATCGCTCCACAAAAGCCGCAGCACTTGCAGAGCAAGGGGAACTACTACTTCAAGGTCTCAGAGCAAGTAACGTCACCGATTGAAACGCTATTTAGCGCGAACACCGCTAACTAGCTAGCCATTTCACATCCGTTACACCATTCTAGGCTACTGTGACATACCATTTGACACAGTACAATAAATATGTTGAATTTACGATATCACTGGAGTCAGTGCAAATCAATTTGTGCAACTTGTTTAACCTACCTGGAGCTGGCAAACGGATTTAATAAATAGAACTCCGTTTTTTGTTGTAGCCTTTTTTTATTATGCAACTCTTAATGACCATGTATAGTTAATTAAATTGGAAGTTATCAATTGTGATCATGGTCACAGCCATATCGCGTATGTATCACAGCCATATCGCGTATGTATCATTCTCCACATTTAATTAATGTCAGTTTCAATGTGGACTTTTCCCTGAAATTAGATGTTGGCCTTTCAGTGGCTATAGGCTACGTGCATCTAGCTCAGCAAACCATGGCAACGTTGAATTGCAATTATAAACCCAGATTTTAGTCAACAGCCTATGCCTATTGAAATGACAAGTCAATCTTGCAAATAGGCCATTTATAATTGTTTGTAGACAACATCTGGCACATAAAGAAGGCACAATTGCCAGAAAAAAGCCTAACATTATTTTTTTGAAGTTCGTCCAAGTGTTTCTTGAACATATTGAGATCATCTGTCCAACTTTGATCCCTCAAACTCTCCTGTCTGAATTTATCTGTAGTTATGCACATGCACAAATCGGATTTACTTAAGAAAATAAGGCCCAAGGGTGGTGTGGTATATGGCCAATATACCATGGCTAAGGGCTGTTCTATTGCACCATGCAACGCAGAGTGCTAGGACACAGCCCTTAGCCGTGGTAATTAGAGCAGTAAAAATAAATGTTTTGTCACACCCATGGTATAGGGTCTGATATATATACAGTCGTGGCCAAAGGTTTTGAGAATGACACAAATATACATTTTCACAAAGTCTGCTGCCTCAGTTTGTATGATGGCAATTTGCATATACTCCAGAATGTTATGAAGAGTGATCAGATGAATTGCAATTAATTGCAAAGTCCCTCTTTGCCATGCAAATGAACTGAATCCCCCCCAAAAAATTCCACTGCATTTCAGCCCTGCCACAAAAGGACCAGCTGACATCATGTCAGTGATTCGCTCATCAACACAGGTGTGAGTGTTGATGAGGACAAGGCTGGAGATCACTCTGTCATGCTGATTGAGTTCGAATAACAGACTGGAAGCTTCAAAGGTAGGGTGGTGTTTGGAATCATTGTTCTTTCTCTGTCAACCATGGTTACCTGCAAGGAAACACGTGCCATCATCATTGCTTTGCACAAATAGGGCTTCACAGGCAAGGATATTGCTGCCAGTAAGATTGCACCTAAATCAACCATTTATCATATTATCAAGAACTTCAAGGAGAGGGGTTCAATTGTTGTGAAGAAGGCTTCAGGGTGCCCAAGAAAGTCCAGCAAGCGCTAGGACCGTCTTCTAAAATTGATTCAGCTGCAGGATCGGGGCACTACCAGTACAGAGCTTGCTCAGGAATGGCAGCAGGCAGGTGTGAGTGCATCTGCATGCACAGTGAGGCGAATACTTTTGGAGGATGGCCTGGTGTCAAGATGGGCAGCAAAGAAGCCACTTCTCTCCAGGAAAAACGTGGGACAGACTGATATTCTGCAAAAGTCTGATATTCTGCAGAAATCCTCTTTCCGATTGTTTGGGGCATCCGGAAAAAAGCTTGTCCGGAGAAGACAAGGTGAGCACTACCATCAGTCCTGTGTCATGCCAACAGTAAAGCATCCTGAGACCATTCATGTGAGGGGTTGCTTCTACAGCCAAGGGTGTGGGCTCACTCACAATTTTGCCTAAGAACACAGCCGCCATGAATAAAGAATGGTACCAACACATCCTCCGAGAGCAACCTCTCCCAACCATCCAGGAAAAGTTTGGTGACAAACAATTTTATTTTACTATGCAAGTCAGTTAAGAACAAATTCTTATTTTCAATGACAGCCTAGGAACAGTGGGTTAAGTGCCTGTTCAGGGGCAGAATGACAGATTTGTACTTTGTCAGCTTGGAGGATTTGAACTTGCAACCTTACGGTTACTAGTCCAACGCTCTAACCACTACCCTGCCGCCCCACAATGTATTTTCCAGCATGATGGAGCACCTTGCACAAAGGCAAAAGTGATAACTCAGTGGCTCAGGGAACAAAACATCAATATTTTGGGCCCATGGCCAGGTAACCCCCCAGAGCTTAATCCCATTGAGAATTTGTGGTCAATCCTCAAGAGGCGGGTGGACAAACAAAAACCCACAAATTCTGACAACCTCCAAGCATTAATTATGCAAGAATGGGCTGCCATCAGTCAGGATGTGGCCCAGAAGTTCATTGACAGCATGCCAGGGCGGATTGCAGGGGTCTTGAAAATGAAGGGTCAACACTGCAAAAATGTACTCTTTGCATCAACTTCATGTAATTGTAAATAAAAGCCTTTGACACTTATGAAATGCTTGTAATTATACTTCAGTATTCCATAGTAACATCTGACAAAAATATCTAAAGACACTGAAGCAGCAAACTTTGTGGAAATTAATATTTGTGTCATTCTCAAAACTTTTGGCCACGACTGTACAGTGGAAGTCAGAAGTTTACATATACTTAGTGTCGTGACGTTGTATTAGTTAATGTGACGACTGTTGTTCATCGAATGACCATGGGAAAACTAGTTTCTATTGAGTTTCTATTTCCCAAATTAACTCAAATAATATCAGAATATCGATTTTACAACAGCCGCTAATAACCAGTTGCCTCTACCAATCTCGTTCTGAACGTCGTATAGCCCGGGAATCTGCACGGACCCGGGTCTCACCAATTAATTCGTACCACACCAATCTTAGTTGAATATTTATTTGCCAAAATGATGATAAAAGATACACATAGACAAAACACATTATAGGCTATTGATTAGAACGTAGTATAAAAGGCCAACACACTATGGCGTGTGTTACCCACAACGAGGATTTCAAAAGAGAGAGAAAAAAGAAAGTACACAAGAGAAATATACATTTGGGTGAATTTGTCAGCTATGCTATTCTAACCCTAGCCTTGCCCCAAACTGCCGCTCTTATGGGTCAGAATATAATGATGTAATTACGTGGGGATGATCTCCGAGGATTCTCTGCGTAGGCCTTCAGCTGTTCGATGATGCACTACTCCAGCGCACCTCCCTGAGAGTCCTCCCGCTGTCAGTGTCCTTTTTGGCTGAGGAGTTTGTTCCCTCACCCTTTGCTCTGGAAGGGGTCTTCTGAGGACAGACAGCTCTGTAGCTCAGAGCTCACAGCATAGGAATGAAACCCTTGAGATACCACGATTCGATGGGAGATGGAGGCTAGATGGGTCGACTTGAATTCACCTGCTTAGACACAGCTACTCATCCGTAGCTTGGGTAGAAAAGGATTTCTTTGTCTTCAAACTTGCGTTGCGTTCTGGGTTCGTTGACTTTTTAGACCTTGCTGCAGTTGGGGTCACGAAGTCTTGTCTGTAAATTCTATACAGAAGTGGGCGTAACCGCCTTTAGGGCAATTCTCTGGGCGTACCAAGTTAATCAGGCAAGGTCTAGATGTTATTCAAATCCAATTTTAGACAACTAACTTAACATTTTATCTTCCCCACAACATTCTCTTTGATGTGGATATTTTCCATACTACGTACAATGTATAAACATCAAACATCTACTAGGAAAACTCTTCACATTACAATGTTTTCGTAATAACGTCATCTATTAACCTTTTATAACAAAACAAAAATGACATACATTTTCATATTCCATCTATCGTCATGACCACCATTGTGGCTGACAGAAACCATTGTTCCAAAGTTCCTTTATTTCATGTTTAATGTTCTGAGGCTGGTTCTCCATAGTAACAGGACAAAATAATTTGTCTGTGGCCTGAGATTTAACAGATACGTGAGGGGTCATAAAACCCCCCACATCTTCAGACCCCTAAATCTCTCCTCCTCTGTTGGGGTTGAGAGATAATCTGTAGGGTTGTGGTCTCCTGTAACCTGACCTGGTCAGGACAGTCATGACATTAGGTTGGAGTCATTAAAACTACATTTTCAACCACTCCACAAATTTCTTGTTAACAAACTATAGTTTTGGCAAGTCGGTTAGGATATCTACTTTGTGCATGGCACAAGTAATTTATCCAACAATTGTTTACAGACAGATTATTTCACTTATAATTCACTGTATCACAATTCCAGGGGGAAGTTTACATACACTAAATTAACAGTGCCTTTAAACAGCTTGGAAAATTCCAGAAAAATATGTCATGGCTTTAGAAGCTTCTGAAAGTTCAATTGACATAATTTGAGTCAATTGGAGGTGTATCTGTGGATGTATTTCAAGGCCTACCTTCAAACTCAGTGTCTCTTTGCTTAACATCATGAGAAAATCAAAAGAAATCAGCCAAGACCTCAGAAAAAAAATTCTGGTTCATCCTTGGGAGCAATTTCCAAAAGCTTAAAGGTACCATGTTCATCTGTACAAACAATAGTACGCAAGTATAAACAACATGGGACCACGCAGCCGTCACACCGCTCAAGAGGAGATGCTTTCTGTCTCCTAGAGATGAACGTACTTTGGTGCGAAAAGTGCAAATCAATCCCAGAACAACAGCAAAGGACCTTGTAAAGATATGGGAGGAAACAGGTACAACAGTATCTATATCCACAGTAAAACAAGTCCTATATCGACATAACCTGAAAGGCCGCTCAGCAAGGAAGAAGCCACTGCTCCAAAACCGCCATAAAAAGCCAGACTACAGTTTGCAACTGCACATGGTGACAAAAATCATACTTTTTGGAGAAATGTCCTCTGGTCTGATGAAACAAGAATAGAACTGTTTGGCCATCATGACCATCGTTATGTTTGGAGGAAAAAGGGGGAGGCTTGCAAGCCGAAGAGCACCACACCAACCGTGAAGCACGGGGGTGGCAGTATCTTGTTGTGGGGGTGCTTTGCTGCAGGAGGGACTGGTGCTCTTCACAAAATAGATGGCATCATGAGGGAAGAACATTATGTGGATATAGTGAAGCAACATCTCAAGACATCAGTCAGGAAGTTAAAGCTTGGTTGCAAATGGGTCTTCCAAATGGACAATGACCCCAAGCATTCTTCCAAAGTTGTGGCAAAATGGCTTAAGGACAACAAAGTCAAGGTATTGGAGTGGCCATCACAAAGCCCTGACCTCAATCATATTGAAAATGTGTGGGCAGAACTGAAAAAGCGTGTGTGAGCAAGGAGGCCTTACAAACCTGACTCAGTTACACCAGCTATGTCAGGAGGAATGGGCCTAAATTCACCCAACTTATCTAGATATATATATATATATTATTTAAAAAAAAAAAGTATTTTACTAAACAGGTGGAGCTTCCTGCCCGAATGACAGGTCGCCATTGCGCCTCCGATACTTCGCCCTGTTTCACTTCCCTTTCCCCTCCTGTCTTCAATCCTGCGTACAACAGCTTTCTACCATTCCTCTTTAACAAACCATCTCCCTTTTCCCCGCCATTTTTAACCGACTTAAGCTCACCCGATTTCTCCCTCTCTTTTAGACCTCATCTGCCTCACGTTCTCCCTCCATTCCCCCTTCCTCCAAGTATACATCACCTTATGATAATACTGCACTTCTCACATTCATCTTGTTCTTGCCCTCTCAGGAGATGCCATTTAAGGCTGTCACAATCTCCATACAATCAGCACGAACCCCTCGGGATGTAACGCTCAACAGTGCATCCCACTTCTAAAGCAGCTGCATCATCTTGATGTTCTTTATCAACAGCTACAGCGACTCTTTTCAATTTCAAACTAGCACGCGTTTCCATCCACTGTCTCCTAGGGCAAAAGTGGTTGTTATAATAACTTTTTATCCAGTGCTTTTGGTGTTAATATATTTCTCTTCATGTGAAAACTGTAAGTTATTATGTTGTAATGTAGCTACATTTCAAATAGTTATTTTGAATATGTTCAATTGCTATTATCTGATACTGTAATAATGAATATAGAAGAGGGCATAGTTTAGACATCATGAAAAGAAACATGACCATCAAAAACATCTTACATCAGAACATTGGAAGGAAGTGCATATAGCTACAGTTATTTACAGATAAGTCATCAACTGTGTGTAACACTTGCTTATCAGAAACACCATTAGTGCAAGCATCCAAAGAGCAGCGAGAGCATCATTTTGTTCATGTATTATTCATTGCCATATCTGCTGAGCTTCTTCCACAGCAGGCGACTCGGATGTTATCAAACACAGCCATGTAGAGCAGTGGATGGATGCACATGTTCAGTGTAGCCAGTCCCTTGGACACCTGGTAGGCCTTGTACACCCAGTCGCAGACAGAGCCAAGTTCGTCAACCTTCTGGTAGAAATAGTAGCTCTGGAGGAGGTGATAAGGCACAAAGGAAATGGCATACATCACAACCACTGCAAACACCATCAGGGCCACCTTCCGTTTCTCCAGGGAGGTGATATTCACATTCCTCCACACCGCCCTCAACACTGCGCAATATGATGCAAATGTGACCAGGAAGGGAATAAAACACCCAGCCACAGACAGAAATACTTTGTAAAACAAGTGAGTGTATGCAACTGCATCACTGTTGGTGCAATAGGAGTAGGATACACAACGGGTTTTGTTGGTTCCCTCTGGACATGTGGAGGCAAACTTCAGCACAGGAGAGGAGATGGCTGTCACAAAGATCCAGATGACGACACTGGCAGCCTTGGCTTTGGCTGGGTTCACATGGTTCCGGCTGAAGAAGGGGTACACAATGGCCACATAGCGGTTCACACTGATACACATGATGAAGTAGATACTGACATACAGGTTGCAGGTGAAGAGGAAGCGTTCTATCTTACAGACCGCCACCCCAAACAGCCAGTTCTTGTCCTGCATGTAGTAGACTATGAGCAGGGGCAGGGTGAGGACATAGAGCAGGTCACTGATGGCCAGGTTACAGGACAGCACCACACCAGTGTGCCAGTTGTTCCTCTCCCTGGTCGCCAAGAGTCTCAGGGCAAACAGGTTACCAACCAACGCCACGCAGAACTCAACACCGTACATTGAAGGCAATAACTGCACTTGGAACTTGTCACCATGACAAGAAGAGTTGTAATCCATCATGTTTGTGTATTGATTTCTGTGGGAGATTAGAAAAGAGGGGAAAAGGCTGTGCAAATTGTCTCCCAATAGTGGTATTTGTTCATCTCTGTGGAAGAAAAAGGATAAATATATTCATTATATTCTGAAGTGGAGAACCATTATTTTATGCAGTTCATCCTGATCTCCTAAGGGGAACTTTGCACTGTGCCAGCCAATACATCAGTCATAACAGTTCATAACGTCAATCAGTATCATTCTGTCGCAATACATGTAAGAAATTGCTAGTATTAGTAGTGTTTTAAGATACCTTCAGAGCTGTTGTCTTATCAGAAATATACATCTGTGGTCAAAAATAAATAAAAACACACTGCAGTTCTCCATACTAATGTTGTGCAATGGATAGCAAATAATAATCTAAAATACCATGGACCAAGGTTGTGTAAATCTTAAACCAACAGAATGTCTGTCCAAAACACCCCATGGAACCTAAAACAAGTTCCATATAGTTTCTCTCTAAGAAAAGCCACAAGACCGTTTCTGATGTTACAGGCTATTCAACAGACACAAACACCAGAAGTATGCACCAGTATTCAAAAACAGGTGGTCAATTATAAACGGTTCACATTTACTCCGTTTCTGTCCTTACAATTTACAGATATTTAAATGTATAATGGCAATGACCTCAGAATAAAGACAGATTAGTACTTACTCATTGACAGACAGATAAGGCTACATTTCCTGGGGTAGACGTTCACACAGAGACCAGTAGAACATCCCATGATAGGTTAGTTACATGTACAAAGATTTAAAGCAGTCACTTCCCTTTCTGACCTTCCGCCCCCCCAAATCAACACCTTTGTAGGCATTTTCAAGAAGTGTGACCAACACTGTCTGCCCCTTGTTCTATTTGTAGCACAGTACCAAATGAAAAGGTGACAACTCAAGTCTCATGCACATCAGCCTCGGCTACAGTTTCACACTGAGGTGAAAGCTTGTGGCAGAGGCTACATGAGTCAGCCCCAAGAAAAAAAAGCTACACACAATTGAGCTGAACTTTGTATTCAGCTATTTATTTGCCAATGCTTATAACATTTTTATAAACATGTTCACAAGGTACAAAATTACATCATTGCATTTTCATCCAGTCCTCCAGCTGACTAGTGGCGATACCAAGGTCCTTTCATGAAGGAATACATTCTTCTGTCCTCCAAACATTTGCCTCATCCCCAAATTTCCTTCCTCCAAACCTCTTGCCCCCCGGTGACATCTTTCCAAAAGATTTGCCCCCATCCCCAAATCTCTTTCCCTCTTTCCTGTCCACGTCACCCCCCATTCGGTCTCTGGGTTTCCCTCTCGGACCAGACCGATGAGGTGACTTGGAACCATATTTGTTTTTCCGGTCTTCGCCAGAGAACGGTTTCCTCTTCTTGAAGGGTCCTCCTGAGGGCCTTTCAGGTCTTTGCCTCCTCTTGGCTGCAGGGAACATATCTAGATGGGAGGGAGAAAAATACATATAGAAGGTGATTTTGTCTTCCAAAGTAGCACAAAAATATAGTACAACAAAACAACCTGTCTGTAGTACTCTGCCTCGTCGTCAGATTCAACAACCGGGGGCCTGTTATCCTGGTTCCCGGGATCCTCCACTTCAGGGTCATGCTCTTCCTCCTCCTGGCGCTTCCTCTTGATGCCTGCCATGCTTCTTTTCCTGACATTACAGAAACAAACATCACTGTTCCACTCCAACTCAGGTGGAATGAATAGCAGTTACAATGTGCTATAACGCTCACTTGTTCTCCTCCCGTAACGCTTTCTTTTGGGAAACATCCTGCTCTTGTTTTTCTTCCGTTCCTGCTTTTCTTTCATCTGCGCCTCTTTTCGGATCAGGATCTCCTGAAGCTCTTCCTCAGTCTTGGAGACTTCAGAAAAGACATTCAGAGTGCCTGTATCAGCATTTCACCATGACCAATCAACAGAAACACCCATTCTCAGTGGATGTGTCAGTAAGCGTTTACATTTTTGTTGTTGAAATATCACAGGTAATCGTAGATATATTTTCATCATGTACATCCATGGTAGCTGGTACGGAGTCTAGTTGATAGGTAACCGACTAGCCGGACTGTTCCCCGGACTCCGCCTGTAGCGATTTGTATAATGCATGAACAAATCAAAATCAAATCAATTTACATAGCCCTTCGTACATCAGCTGATATCTCAAAGTGCTGTACAGAAACCCAGCCTAAAACCCCAAACAGCAAGCAATGCAGGTGTTGAAGCATGTTGGCTAGGAAAAACTCCCTAGAAAGGACAAAACCTAGGGAGGCTATGAGGGGTGGCCAGTCCTCTTCTGGCTGTGCTGGATGGAGATTATAACAGAACACGGCCAAGATGTTCAAATGTTCATAAATGACCAGCATGGTCAAATAATAGGTCTGGGACAGGTAGCATGTCCGGTGAACAGGTTTGGATTCCATACCCGCAGGTAGAACATTTGAAACTGGAGCAGCAGCACGGCCAGGTGGACTGGGGACAGCAAGGAGTCATCATGCCAGGTAGTCCTCAGGCATGGTCCAAGGGCTCAGGTCCTCCGAGAGAGAGAAAGAAAGAGAGAATTAGAGAGAGCATACTTAAATTCACACATGACACCGGATAAGACAGGAGAAGTACTCCAGATATAACAAACTGACTCTAGCCCCCCCGACACATAAACTACTGCAGCATAAATACTGGAGGCTGAGACAGGAGGGGTCAGGAGACACTGTGGCCCCATCCGATGATACCCCCCGGACAGGGCCAAATAGGCAGGATATAACCCCACCCACTTTGCCAAAGCACAGCCCCCACACCACTAGAGGAATATCTTCAACCACCAACTTACCACCCTGAGACAAGGCCGAGTATAGCCCACAAAGATCTCCGCCACGGCACAACCCAAGGGGGGCGCCAACCCAGACAGGAAGATCACATCAGTGACTCAACCCACTCAAGTGACTCACCCCTCCTAGGGACGGCATGAAAGAGCACCAGTAAGCCAGTGACTCATCCCCTGTAACACGGTTAGAGGCAGAGAATCCCCGTGTAAAGAGGGGAACCGGCCAGAGACAGCAAGGGCGGTTCGTTGCTCCAGAGCCTTTCCGTTCACCTTCACACTCCTGGGCCAGACTACACTCAATCATATGACCTACTGAAGAGATGAGTCTTCAGTAGACTTAAGGAGGCTATTGAACTTGACATTGGTGTCTGTCTTTATTCCTTTATCCAACATATAATACTGAAACATTGTATCAGAAGTGGCTCGAAAAACACATGTTTGTTATTTTTGTAGCTAAGTACAGTATAGGCGCAGTTACATATGCGAACACACGCCGTTTCCTATTCCTAGTCACAACACTGATCAACTCGTTGTTAGCTGGCTAGTTAGCATCACTACCTACCTCGATGACTGAAGGGAAAGAAATCTCCTATTCTATCGCTATGGCAGTGAAACATTCCGCCACCAAATCCCATGGTTCTCACAGTGGACTGGAATAATAATTGGGACAACTTCAGGGATGAATTCGAGGACTATGACCTGGCGATCGGTCTACATGAGAAACCCAACGAGGTGCAAGCGGCAACTCTGAGGAGTTTAATGGGCCGCGAATGCAGGCATATATCTACCAGCACCATCTCACCCTCACAGTACGACAACAGTGTGATGCAAAGGCTATATTGGATGCATTGGTGAATTACTTCAAACCCGCCAGAAACGTAATTTACGAGCGGTTCGTTTTCGGAAGCTGCAAACAGGTAGAGGGTGAGTCAGTACAAAACTTTGTAACCCATTTGAGAGAAAAATCTGCCACTTGTGAATACGGGGGATTGAAAGATGAATTGATTCGTGACAAAATAGTACTGGGAATTGTAAATGAGGATACGCGCCGGCGTCTACTGAGAGAGAGAGGCTTAACATTAGTAACTGCCACCGAAATGTGCCACACTGCTGAAGTCACTGACATGAGAATGAGAGCAATGGAAATCGAAACCCCACGCCCCGATGTTGATACGGTTCACACTGTTGCTAGGCAGACATTCAGACAAAACCAATTGAGGCAGAGTAATTCACCACGAACGGTGAACACAGAGCCCCATAGCATGTAAATACTGTGGGAATACACACACACCTGGCAAAGAGCACTGCCCTGCCTACGGAAAACCATGCAGAGCTTGTGGAACTAATAATCACTTTGCAAATGTGTGTCTCAAAAGCAAAAGGAGGGTGAGTGAGGGCAAGATTCACTGTGTTGATGATGTCACTCAATTTTTTATATTTTTTATTTCACCTTTATTTAAACAGGTAGGCTAGTTGAGAACAAGTTCTCATTTGCAACTGCGACCTGGCCAAGATAAAGCGTAGCAATTCGACACATACAACAACACAGAGTTACACATGGAATAAACAAAACATACAGTCAATAATACAGTAGAACAAAAGAAAACAAAAAAGTCTATGTACAGTGAGTGCAAACGAGGTAAGTTAAGGAAATAAATAGGCCATGGTGGCGAAGTAATTACAATATAACAATTAAACACTGGAATGGTAGATCGGCAGAAGATGAATGTGCCGGTAGAGATACTGGGGTGCAAAGGAGCAAAATAAATAAATAAATACCAGTATGGGGATGAGGTAGGTAGATAGATGGGCTGTTTACAGATAGGCTAAGTACAGGTGCAGTGATCTGTAAAATGCTCTGGTGCTTAAAGCTAGTGAGGGAGATGCGAGTCTCCAGCTTCAGAGATTTTTGCAATTCGTTCCAGTCATGGGCAGCAGAGAACTGGAAGGAAAGACGACCAAAGGAGGAATTGGCTTTGGGGGTGACCAGTGAGATATACCTTCTGGAGCGCGTGCTATGAGTGGGTGCTGCTATGGTGACCAGTGAGTTGAGATAAGGCGGGGCTTTACCTAGCAGAGACTTGTAGATAACCTGTAGCCAGTGGGTTTGGCGACGAGTATGAAGCGAGGGCCAACCAACGAGAGCGTACAGGTCGCAATGGTGGGTAGTGTATGGGGCCTTGGTGACAAAACAGATGGCACTGTGATAGACTGCATCCAGTTTGTTGAGTAGAGTGTTGGAGGCTATTTTATAGATGACAGAAGTCGAGGATCGGTAGGATGGTCAGTTTTACGAGGGTATGTTTGGCAGCATGAGTGAAGGATGCTTTGTTGCGATATAGGAAGCCGATTCTAGATTTAATTTTGGATTGGCGATGCTTAATGTGAGTCTGGAAGGAGAGTTCACAGTCTAACCAGACACCCAGGTATTTGTAGTTGTCCACGTATTCTAAGTCAGAGCCGTCCAGAGTAGTGATGCTGGACGTGCGAGCAGGTGCGGGCAGCGATCGATTGAAAAGCATGCATTTAGTTTTACTTGCATTTAAGAGCAGTTGGAGGCCACGAAGGAGAGTTGTATGGCATTGAAGCTTGTCTGGAGGTTAGTTAACACAGTGTCCAAGGAGGGACCAGAAGTATACAGAATGGTGTCATCTGCGTAGAGGTGGATCAGAGAATCACCAGCAGCAAGAGCAACATCATTTATGTATACATATATTTATATAATATATATATTTATATATATTTATTTTGCTCCTTTGCACCCCATTATTTTTATTTCTACTTTGCACATTCTTCCATTGCAAAACTACCATTCCAGTGTTTTACTTGCTATATTGTATTTACTTTGCCACCACGGCCTTTTTTGCCTTTACCTCCCTTCTCACCTCATTTGCTCACATTGTATATAGACTTGTTTATACTGTATTATTGACTGTATGTTTGTTTTACTCCATGTGTAACTCTGTGTCGTTGTATCTGTCGAACTGCTTTGCTTTATCTTGGCCAGGTCGCAATTGTAAATGAGAACTTGTTCTCAACTTGCCTACCTGGTTAAATAAAGGTAAAATAAAAAAAATACAGAAAAGAGAGTCGGCCCGAGAATTGAACCCTGTGGCACACCCATAGAGACTGTCAGAGGTCCAGACAACAGGCCCTCCGATTTGACACACTGAACTCTATCAGAGAAGTAGTTGGTAAACCAGGCGAGGCAATCATTTGAGAAACCAAGGCTGTCGAGTCTGCCAATAAGAATGTTGTGATTGACAGAGTCGAAAGCCTTGGCCAGGTCGATGAATACGGCTGCACAGTAATGTTTCTTATCGATGGCGGTTATGATGTCGTTTAGAACCTTGAGCATGGCTGAGGTGCACCCATGACCAGCTCTGAAACCAGATTGCATAGCGGAGAAGGTATGGTGGGATTCGAAATGGTCAGTAATCTGTTAACTAGGCTTTCGAAGACCTTAGAAAGCCAATGATTTGGGTAAAGGAGAAATGGTGGGAGCTTTGGCGGGTTGCTGTGGAGGGTGCCGGGCAGTTGACTGGGGTAGGGGTAGCCATGTGGAAAGCATGGCCAGCCATAGAGAAATGCTTATTGAAATTCTCAATTTTGCGGATTTATCGGTGGTGACAATGTTTCCTAGCCTCAGAGCAGTGGGCAGCTGGGAGGAGGTGCTTATTCTCCATGGACTTTACAGTGTCCCAGAACTTTTTTGAGTCTTTTTTTGAATTTTACCCCTTTTTCTCCCCAATTTCGTGGTATCCAATTGTTGTAGTAGCTACTATCTTGTCTCATCGCTACAACTCCCGTACGGGCTCGGGAGAGAGGAAGGTTGAAAGTCATGCGTCCTCCGATACACAACCCAACCAAGCCGCACTGCTTCTTAACACAGCGCGCATCCAACCCGGAAGCCAGCTGCACCAATGTGTCGGAGGAAACACCATGCACCTGGCCACCTTGATTAGCGCACAGTCCGCCCGGCCTGCCACAGGAGTGGCAAGGACACCCCTACCGACCAAGCCCTCCCTAACCCGGACAACGCTAGGCCAATTGTGCGTCGCCCCACGGACCTCCCGGTCGCGGCCGGTTACGACAGAGCCTGGGCGCGAACCCAGGGACTCTGATGGCACAGCTGGCGCTACAGTACAGCGCCCTTAACCACTGCGCCACCCGGGAGGCCTGCCTTAGCTTTTCTAACTGCCTGTGTATATTTGTTCCTAACTTTTCTGAAAAGTTGCATATCACGGGGGCTATTCGATGCTAATGCAGAACGCCACAGGATGTTTTTGTGCTGGTCAAGGGCAGACAGGTCTGGCGTGAACCAAGGACTATATCTATTCCTAATTCTACATTTTTTGAGAGGGGCATGCTTATTTAAGATGGTGAGGAAGGCACTTTTAATGAATAGCCAGGCATCATTTACTGACGGGAGGTCAATGTCATTCCAGGATACCCCGGCCAGGTCGATTAGAAAAGGCCTGCTCGCAGAAGTGTTTCAGGGAGCGTTTGACAGTGATGAGGGGTGGTCGTTTGGTCGCAGACCCATTACGGATGCAGGCAATGAGGCAGTGATCGCTGAGATCTTGATTGAAAACAGCAGAGGTGTATTTGGAGGGCCATAGCGGAACAGTGAAAGTGACATTTACATGCAAGAATTCATTGGGGCTGTACACTCAAGAGGGAAGAAATGATTTGTGACACTACGATTACACAACAAGCAACAACAATGTCAACTGGATTCCGGTGCTACATGCAACGTAATGAGCTACACACATCTATTGCCCAGCGATACTCGACTAAAGCTGTACTCAGGAGAGCTAATGAGCTCTATGGGCACCTTTGAGACCAAATGTGTTATTCGGGGACGCAAACACAAGCTGGAGTTTGAGATTGTGAAAACCAGTCAACATCCTCTCCTCTCAGGCTCTACATATGGATGCCTAGGACTGATGCAGTTCACTGTACCAAATGACCTGCACATTGTGGATCATGTCCAGCATGGACCCCTGTCCGAACAACTACTCAGCAGATATGACGATGTATTCAACATGTCCGTTGAATCAGTGCCTGGGGAGGTACACTTTGAAGTGGATGAGAGCATCACTCCAGTCCAGAGTGCTCCTCGCAATGTGCCCATTGCAATGAAAGCGACTGTGAAGGCCCAGCTGGACAAGTATGAGGCCGATGGCCACATGACATCTGTGACTGAACCAACTGACTGGATCAGCAATATGGTCATAGTGAAAACAACAGAGAAGCTGAGGGTCTGCATCAACCCAAAGCATCTGAACCAAGCACTGAAACGATCCCTCTACATCATGCCGACACTAGAGGATGTCCTCTACAAGCTTCCCAAGGCCAGGATTTTCACCTTGGTGGATGCCCGAGATGCATTCCTTCAATGCAAGCTGGACGAAGAAAGCAGCTTCATGACTACCTTCTGGACCCCCTGGGGTTGGAAACGCTGGCTCAAGCTCCCGTTTTGTTTCTCAGTGGCGCCTGAGATATACCAACGCAAGCAGCACGAGTTACTGGCTGGGCTCAAGGGTATTGAACCCATCGCCGATGATGTCCTGATCGTAGGCTGTGGTGACACAGACGAAGAAGCAGAACGCGACCACGATGTGAAGCTCCTGACACTGATGGAGCGCTGACGATCAGTTAAGCTTTGTCTTGGCCTGAAGAAGTTGCAGTTCAAGGTGAAAGACGTCCACTTCCATGGCCACATTCTCTCAGCAAAAGGCCTGAAGCCAGACCCAGACAAGATCCGAGCGATCCTCGACATGCCAAACCCGTCTGATTCAAAAGGAGTACAGCGTCTCATCGGCTTTGCAAACTATCTTGCAAAGTTCATGCCACACCTATCAGCAGTCTGTGAGGCTCTGCACCGGTTGCTAGACAAAGACACACCATGGTACTGGCTACCCAAGCATGAGGCTGCAGTGCAGGAGATGAAATCTCTGGCTTTATCCATGCCAGTGTTGCGCTACTACGACGTCACAAAGCCTGTCACAGTCCAGAGCGACTCCATCCAAAGGGGACTTGGATGCTGCCTTATGCAGGAAGGCCAGCCCATTGCGTTTGTCTCGAGAGCGCTCACCCCCACCGAACAGAACTATGCACAATTTGAGAAAGAGTGCCTCAGCATAATCTTCTCCTGCCAGCGATTCCATCACTACTTATATGGTCGAGAGCTGGTCACTGCTGAAACTGACCACAAACCACTCATTGCCATATTCAGTAAACCTCTCCTCAATGCGCCCAAGAGGCTTCAAAGCTCCTGACTCTGCAAAACTACAGCCTGAAGGTCATTTACAAGCCAGGACCAGAGATGTACATCAGCGACACACTGAGCAGGGCAACAGCACAATGTACAAGCAGGGGCACTGCCTATCAGCGGCAGGCCATCTGTTCGCTACAGCAGGAACTTCAAGAATTTCAACAGATCAATCAGGCAGACTACTTAAAAGTCACAGATCACCGCCTAGCCCAGATCAGGCAACACACTGACAAGGACAAACACCTACAGTCACTGAAGTCCATGGCTCTCGCAGGTTGGCCATACCTGAAAGAGGAGACACCTTTCACAGTGAGAGAATACTGGACCTTTCGAGATGAGATCAGCGTTGCTTAAGGCGTCTTGTTCAGAGGTCAGAACGTCATTATTCCCAAATCACTACGTCCAGAGATGCTTACCCGCATACACTCCAGTCACGTTGGAGGTGATGCATGCTACCGCAAGGCTCGTGAAACATTATACTGGCCAAACATGCAAGCAGAAATTAAAGACTTTGTCAGCAGCTGTACCACATGCAACGAGTACGCTGATGAACAGCAAAAGGAAACCATGATGTCACATGAACTGCCCACAAGGGCCTGGAATATCGTCAGCATGGACTTATTCAGCCACAGACAAAAGGACTATCTTCTCATCGTTGATCACTACTCTGACTTTTGGGAAATTGAATTGCTCCCTGACTTGTCTGCAGAATCGATCATAAAGCGCTGCAAGGCTCAGTTTGCAAGGCAAGGTCAGCCTGACAAAGTAATCACGGACAATGGCACACAATTCACGGCACTGTTCAGGCGTTTCGCCCCAGAATGGGAGTTTGACCACGTGACCTCCTTTCCATGACACCCAAAAGCAAATGGCAAGGCAGAATCAGCTGTCAAGATTGCAAAAAACCTGTTAAGCAGGGCCTTGTGTGACTTGGAACATACAAAAAATATAAATAAAATACAAAAAAGAAACAATTTAAGTGCAATTATATTCAGTCTGAAAATATCTTATTATAATGATTCATGAAGATGTTATTCTTTTTGTTATTCACTAGGGTTAGTGTTTTAATAAGATAATTCAATTCAATCAGAAAAATTGGTAATTTTGGAATAGAAGTATTTGGCAACAAGAATTTAAAAAATTAACAATCATTTCAGTGGTTTTGTTATCATTGCAATAGTAACATATATCTTTTATGTTAAAATTATAGGCAGTGTTCATAATGGTAAATAAGTACTTTGCAAGGTTTTCCCAAAATTCTGACACAAATTTACATTCAAAGAACAAGCGAGACAGATTCTCACCTTCTTTTTCACAGAAAACGCAGATATCATCAATAGCCACAAATGTCAAAATCATAGAACTTCATAGGTATATCTTATGCAAAATGTTGAAGTGCACTTCCTTAACTTTGTTTGTTATGCAGTATTTGTATGGCTGTCACAATCTCTGTTCAATCATCACAACCCATCGTGATGTAGCGATCAACAGTGCATCCCACTTGTAAAGCAGCAGCTTCCTCCTGATGGTTTTCTTTATCAATAGCTACCGCGACTATTTTCTTTTTCAATCAAGCGCGTTCTTCCATCCACTGTCTCATAGGGCACACAATGGTTGTTATAATAACTTTTTATCCAGTGCTTTTGGTGTTCATGTATTTCTCATCATGTGAAAACTCTAAGTTATTATGTTGTAATGCAGCTACATTTCAAATAGTTATTTTGAATATGTTCAATTGCTATTATCTGATACTGTAATAATGAATATAGAAGAGGGCATAGTTTAGACATCATGAAAAGAAACATTACCCTCAAAAACATCTTACATCAGAACATTGGAAGGAAGTGCATATAGCTACAGTTATTTACAGATAAGTCATCAACTGTGTGTAACACTTGCTTATCAGAAACACCATTAGTGCAAGCATCCAAAGAGCAGAGAGAGCATCATTTTGTTCATGTATTATTCATTGCCATATCTGCTGAGCTTCTTCCACAGCAGGCGACTCGGATGTTATCAAACACAGCCATGTAGAGCAGTGGATGGATGCACATGTTCAGTGTAGCCAGTCCCTTGGACACCTGGTAGGCCTTGTACACCCAGTCGCAGACAGAGCCAAGTTCGTCAACCTTCTGGTAGAAATAGTAGCTCTGGAGGAGGTGATAAGGCACAAAGGAAATGGCATACATCACAACCACTGCAAACACCATCAGGGCCACCTTCCGTTTCTCCAGGGAGGTGATATTCACATTCCTCCACACCGCCCTCAACACTGCGCAATATGATGCAAATGTGACCAGGAAGGGAATAAAACACCCAGCCACAGACAGAAATACTTTGTAAAACAAGTGAGTGTATGCAACTGCAACTGCATCACTGTTGGTGCAATAGGAGTAGGATACACAACGGGTTTTGTTGGTTCCCTCTGGACATGTGGAGGCAAACTTCAGCACAGGAGAGGAGATGGCTGTCACAAAGATCCAGATGACGACACTGGCAGCCTTGGCTTTGGCTGGGTTCACATGGTTCCGGCTGAAGAAGGGGTACACAATGGCCACATAGCGGTTCACACTGATACACATGATGAAGTAGATACTGACATACAGGTTGCAGGTGAAGAGGAAGCGTTCTATCTTACAGACCGCCACCCCAAACAGCCAGTTCTTGTCCTGCATGTAGTAGACTATGAGCAGGGGCAGGGTGAGGACATAGAGCAGGTCACTGATGGCCAGGTTACAGGACAGCACCACACCAGTGTGCCAGTTGTTCCTCTCCCTGGTCGCCAAGAGTCTCAGGGCAAACAGGTTACCAACCAACGCCACGCAGAACTCAACACCGTACATTGAAGGCAATAACTGCACTTGGAACTTGTCACCATGACAAGAAGAGTTGTAATCCATCATGTTTGTGTATTGATTTCTGTGGGAGATTAGAAAATAGGAGGGGAAAAGGCTGTGCAAATTGTCTCCCAATAGTGGTATTTGTTCATCTCTGTGGAAGAAAAAGGATAAATATGTTCATTATATTCTGAAGTGGAGAACCATTCTTTTATGCAGTTCATCCTGATCCCCTAAGGGGAACTTTGCACTGTGCCAGCCAATACATCAGTCATAACAGTTCATAACATCAATCAGTATCATTCTGTCGCAATACATGTAATAAATTGCTAGTATTAGTAGTGTTAAGATACCTTCAGAGCTGTTGTCTTATCAGAAATATACATCTGTGGTCAAAAATAAATAAAAACACACTGCAGTTCTCCATACTAATGTTGTGCAATGGATAGCAAATAATAATCTAAAATACCATGGACCAAGGTTGTGTAAATCTTAAACCAACAGAATGTCTGTCCAAAACACTTCTCCAGTCTATTCAACAGACAAACACCAGAAGTATGCACCAGTATTCAAAAACAGGTGGTCAATTATAAACGGTTCACATTTACTCCGTTTCTGTCCTTACAATTTACAGATATTTAAATGTATAATGGCAATGACCTCAGAATAAAGACAGATTAGTACTTACTCATTGACAGACAAGGCTACATTTCCTGGGGTAGACGTTCAGAGACCAGTAGAACATCCCATGATAGGTTAGTTACATGTACATGTACAAAGATTTAAAGCAGTCACTTCCTTTTCTGAACTTTCATCCAACCAAATCGACCCATTTGTAGGCATTTTCAAGAAATGTGACCAACACTGCCTGCCCCTTGTTCTATTTGTAGCACAGTACCAAATGAAAAGGTGACAACTCTATGGAACTCCATTTGGACAGCTTATTTTACCTCGGAAGAACAGAAGGTGAGTGAACGTCTGTCATCAGTACCTGAGAATTGGGCGGAGTCCAAACAAACTTTATGCAAATGTAGATCATCAGTGACAAAAATCTATGACTCATAGCATACCTATCGGTGAATCGATGTAACATATGAATTACGAGTGAGTGTAATCAATGTGTAAGAACACCGTAAAAAAATAATGAACGTGTTAAATTATGTGATGTGGAGTCATATTCAGGGCGATTGGTCAAGAAGCTTTTTTGACACAAGTCAAATAGTGTTATTTTACGTGTATCTTTTTGACACGCAAAGACCCAAACGGCGTTCCATACTCAAGTCGTTGTGCATCAGCCTCGGCTCCAGTTTACGGTCATGCTTTGAAGTGAAACCTTGTGGCAGAGGCTACATGAGTCGGCCCCAAGATAAAAAGTCTACACACAACTGAGCTGTACCTTGTATTCAGCTATTTATTTGCCTATAACTTATAACACGCTTAACGCTTATAATATTTTTTTATAAACATGTTCACAAGGCACAAAATTACATCATTGCATTTTCATCCAGTCCTCGAGCTGACTTGTGGCGATACCAATGTCCTTTCATGAAGGAATACATTCCTCTGTTCATGTTGATCAGAAACTGCAGTGACCACAAGCGTGACTCCATACTGCCACCTGATGTTTTACCAGGGTAGAGCACTCAGCGCACATCAATCCAGGGTTATGAAGCTCAGCTCTTCCCCTTCCTCTGTTTGAAGCCCTCCTTCACCCCTCTAGGACCCTTCCTGAAACCACCAGGACGAGGTTTGCCCTTAAACTTAGAACCCCTATCACCCCCAAATTTACTGCCCCCCAAATCTTTTATCCCTGTCACCAAATTTCTTTCCTCCCAACCTTTTGCCCCTGGTGACATCTTTCCAAAAGATTTGCCCCCATCCCCAAATCTCTTTCCCTCTTTCCTGTCCACGTCACCCCCCATTCGGTCTCTGGGTTTCCCTCTCAGACCAGACCGATGAGGTGACTTCGAACCATATTTGTTTTTCCTGTCGTCGCCAGAGAACGGTTTCCTCTTCTTGAAGGGTCCTCCTGAGGGCCTTTCAGGTCTTTGCCTCCTCTTGGCTGCAGGGAACATATCTAGATGGGAGGGAGAAAAATACATATAGAAGGTGATTTTGTCTTCCAAAGTAGCACAAAAATATAGTACAACAAAACAAACTATTGAGACTTGGTTCAGTACTGAAAGAGTATATACCATCATCTGGCTCCTCCCCTACAGCCTGTCTGTAGTACTCTGCCTCGTCGTCAGATTCAACAACCGGGGGCCTGTTATCCTGGTTCCCGGGATCCTCCACTTCAGGGTCATGCTCTTCCTCCTCCTGGCGCTTCCTCTTGATGCCTGCCATGCTTCTTTTCCTGACATTACAGAAACAAACATCACTGTTCCACTCCAACTCAGGTGGAATGAATAGCAGTTACAATGTGCTATAACGCTCACTTGTTCTCCTCCCGTAACGCTTTCTTTTGGGAAACATCCTGCTCTTGTTTTTTCTTCCGTTCCTGCTTTTCTTTCATCTGCGCCTCTTTTCGGATCAGGATCTCCTGAAGCTCTTCCTCAGTCTTGGAGACTTCAGAAAAGACATTCAGAGTGCCTGTATCAGCATTTCACCATGACCAATCAACAGAAACACCCATTCTCAGTGGATGTGTCAGTAAGCGTTTACATTTTTGTTGTTGAAATATCACAGGTAATCGTAGATATATTTTCATCGTGTACATCCCATGGACAGCCAAATAAACAGGAAACTGACAGGTGTACTTACTGACTGCATGGTAGAGAATGTTTCCCTCTCCCATTCCCTCCTCGATCTTCACCAGCTGCATGGTGATGCGTGAGCCTATCTGAAGAGAAAACAAACTGATGCTGTAAAACCCTACCAGAAACGGCTGACAATGTCACATCAGTAGGATCAACCGCTGAAGGCACCATGGTGATAAATGTCAGGATGTGTCAGTAAGCGTTTACTTTTGTGAAATATCACAGGTAATCATAGATATCTTTTCATCATGTACATCCCACGGACAGAAAATGACAAGACAAACGGATGCTATAAACCTAGCATTCATAGTCACTGCCAACACAGGAGCAGACAATTCTATAGAAACACTGGTTACAAGATCAGCCACTAAGTCACCATGGTAATCACCTCAGTCAGTCTCACAGCGCTCTGTTGAGACGCCATGTTACCACGCCCGGAGTAGATCTGTGGCAGTTCCGTTATGTTGTGATCTCCATCTTGCTCTGCTTCACTTTCTGAAAGATTATCTCCTCTGAAAGAAAGTTAGCAGGGTAAGAGAACACATAACAGCTGGCCAAATCAGAATGACTTTGTAGGAAGATCACTTCACAGCCAGCATAGACAAGGTAGTATCACCCAAATAACATTGTGAAACAGCTCAAATTCATCAAAGCAATATTGACAACCCAAACACATGCAGATAGACCAGATAGATCAAGTACAGCAGGAGATACTCTGCAGTCTGATAGGACTGACAGACAGGGCTCTTACTTCATCAGCAGCTCACTGATGTCCTCAAACTTGCTCATGTTGGGGAACTTCTCCTGCATCAGTTTCTTCACTCCTCTACTCATGCCCACAGGGACTACTTTCAGGCTGCTGCAGAGGGGGATAGGGAAAAGGACAAGGACGAGTGTGGACTGAACCATTTAGTCAGCTACTGGGGGGGATTCTGCATGATGGGTGCATCAGTGCGTTTACTTTGAATATACATAATTAAACAGTCAAATCACAATCTGTCATCCTCTGAGCCCAAGCAGTCTTCCTATAGAGTAACCAAGCCACCTTGAATTAAAACGAGTGCACAAAACAGCTTGTATACGTACTAAAGGCAAAATTCAATTTCTTGAGACACTGGATCGTAGTTCAGCAAAGTACATCTTTATGGCGTTGAGGGCTACCTACAAGAAGCAAACCTGTTAAAATGCATACTAATCTGATTCTCATCAATATAATCATAAAGGATAAAAAGATTGTGGGATATCAGAAAGCGTTTACTTTTGAGTGATCGTCACAGATAATCAGAAGACTGTACTATCATCATATTTCACAAATCCCCAATAAAGCAAAAATCCAGGTACTGGTGCCTTTGACATACCTTGTGCACATTGATGGAAGGGAACATGTTTTGGAACATGGTGGCCATAAGTTTGACATGCATGCCCTCCGAGCCAAAGTTATTGAGGACCAGCAGTAGATGATGTGTGAACTGCTGTTCATGCATTCTGTGCCTCTTCAGTGACGAGACCACATCTTTAATAAGGGAGTACCTAAAACGATTAAAAACATATTCAGGAAAACAATTGAAGCCCAAACCCCTATATTTGCTTGTTTCTAGTATTGGGGCTCATCAGTGCGTTTACTTTGAACATATATCACCGAACAGTCACGTCAAAATCTGTCATCCTTTGAGCCCATCTCTTCCAGTAAGTCATATGGGTTTGTGTACTCACCTTGGTCACCCGGAAATGGAGCATAGGGCCTTTAGGCAGCCGAGCAAGCATCTGGAAAGAGAAAAAAAAAATACTCATACACTTGCTAATTTGCCATTAGGATCTAGTAAACAGCCCAACTGTAGATATTGATGCATCAGTGATAAAACATCTTAATCATGAATTCAGATATTCTCATAACTCATCATCTGCACCAGCAATTGGAATAACTAAGGAGGTGGCTAACACAGCATATACTTCATTGATCAATAGCGATAAATCATAAAGCTATTCCCTTTGCCTGCCTTTGAAAAGGCCAAGGGTTTAGAGCAGCTGCAGTGTCTACTGTTAAAGCCCCTCGTGGTACAGTAACGCTTAAAGCCCCTTGTGGTACAGTAACGCATCAGGTGTTGCAAAATGTTGTCTGTTGCAAAATAAACTGTTTACGCCAAACAAAACCCTTTAAGGGTAAAAATATATATAACAAAACATACTTTTTGACAAGAAAAATATGAGTTTCTACTTTACAAAATCAAGTATGTTACTCCCTGTTTAATTAGCTTCAGTTTGGTTCTTAAACAGTAAATGGTTCTTAAACAGTAAAACAGTTTCAATAATGAATACACCCCTGGTGTTTGCAGACTTATTTACCATGTTGACACTGCTGGGCGTCTTGGTGAAGATCATGAAGTGTGTCACTCCCAGTGGCCCTGCTACAGCCACAAAGTTCTTCAGCACATTCTTCTTCCTCACCTGTCAATCACAAGCAGGCAAGACCTCAAATGCAATCCATTATGAGCCAAGACACACTTCCATGTATAAACTCAGAACAGTGGTTGAAAGTTTTATAAAAATTAACACATATATTAAGTAACAAATGTGGCATGCAGTAACGTCACTTTGATTCAAGTCAGTTATAAATACCAGCTTTGAGTTTCATGACATGAACAAACGGACCTTAAGGGATTCTGCAGTGAAGGGCTCCACGACGCGCCGCATGTTCTCCACTAGCTGACCGACATTCTTGCCGACTTGGCCACGGTGAAACACATGAGGGACCGCACGGAACACCTCTTCCACCACATGGTTCGCACTCAAACGTGACTTCCTCTGGTTTTTGGTCTGACATTGAATTAACACGTTCGTTTAAATGGCCACGATACTTCGCTATGTTACAAGCTAACGCCGTTGTGGATGTAATCAGTTACAAATATTTTAATCATTGTTCAGATATTCTCATAAAAACATCATTTTCATCCACCTAACTACATATGCAGATGAGACAATATTAAATATAGTTACCAGTAACTTTATTCCGTTTACAATAATCGTGTCAATAACTAGATAGCTAACGTTATTTAGAAAACTTTAGCTAGCTAACGTTAGCCAACATCTACTTAACCGCTTACCTTTGACTTTCCCATAATGGCAGTTTAACAAAACAATATAATAGAGTCAATAATATAAAACGTCGCTAATGAACCGAACTATCTAAATGTAAAAAGCGAGCAAGCTCCGTTATGCCTCTCTGAGTCCTCCATTTCAATCAGATACTGCTCTTCAACCACGTGGATCTCACTGCGCCGGCGCGTTGTGTGTCACATTGAAAAACGTTCGTCTTGTTCAAATGCCTAACCAAACTTTTGTTTTCAGCTTCCAGTATGTATATTTGGCAACCTACCTGGTGTTGCTAGAGGAATTTGAAGAACATTTGCAATATGAAGTCCAAAAGGTAAAACTTAATTATTACAGTGTAATTACATGTAACAGGTAGTGTAGTTAATTGTAATAACTCAATAGTTACACTGTAATAACATGTAACTGGTGGTCATTTCATTCTGTAATTACAGAGGTGTAACAACAAATGCTTGTTACCATGTTTGTTACAAAGGGGCAAGTTTCCACTAAATTCAACAATTTAGTGTTTCCATTCACCAATTTAGTATTTAGTTTCTTCTCAGCTGCATCCGATTCAGTAATAACTGTCACAAGGTGTCCGAGATTATACAAATTAGATGCTCAATAGGCTCTAATTACCGACCTGTCAATCCACACCCTTCGAAATCTCCAAATCAAATGTTATTGGTCACATACACATGTTTAGCAGATGTTATTGCGGGTGTACGAAATGCTTGTTTCTAGCTCCAACAGTGCAGTAATATCTAACAATTCATAACAATACACACAAACCTAAAAGTAAAAGAATGGAATTAAGGAATATATTAATATTAGGACGAGCAATGTCTGAGTGGCATAGACTAAAATACATTAGAATAGAATGTAGTATATACATATGAGATGAGTAAAGCAAAACTATGTAAACATTATTAAAGTGACTTGTGTTCCATTATTAAAGTGGCCAGTGATTTCAAGTCTATGTATAACTGGGTGGAAGCAGCAAAGTGATGGCTATTTAACAGTCTGATGGCTTTGAGATAGAAGCTGCTCCACTCAATGTTGTTGCTAGCACTTGCCCCCAAAGTGTACCATCTGGGTTAACTTGGTTGAGTTTATAAAAACATGTTTTATCATGGCTCAGGCTAAGACCCAGATGCAGACACAGGAGGCAGATGGTATGAGTCTCAGAGTTTATTATAGTACAAGGGGCAGGCAAAAGGTAGGTCAAGGCAGTCAAAGAGTCATAATCCAAATCAGAGTCAGGCAGGTACACGACGGCAGGTTCAGGACGACAGGCAGGATCAGGACAGGCAGAACTGGGGAGAACCGGGGAGAACTGGGGAGACTAGGAAACACAAAAACTAGAGCATGGGAATATGCGGTTAGGATTTGATGGGACAAGACAAACTGGCAACAGACAAACAGAAAACGCAGGTATAAATACACAGAAGATAATGGGGACAAATGGGAGACACCTGGTGGAGGGTGGAGACAAGCACAAGACAGGTGAAACAGATCATGGTGTGACAGTTATATATAAGTTAACCTCACTGACTGGGATCTACCATATGGGTGTCATCCCAGATTATAATACAAAAATAATGTATAATTAATGTTTACGCTAGCCATTATGAAAACCTGAATCTCCTTGCCATCCAAGTAAGAAGATAAGAGCATCCTGACTGGTTGCATCACTGCCTGGTACGCCAATTGCGCGGCCTCTGACCGCAAGGCACTACGGAGGGTAGTGCGTGCGGCCCAGTACATCACTGGGGCGAAGCTGCCTGCCATCCAGGACCTCTACACCAGGCGGTGTCAGAAGAATGCCCTAAAAATAGTCAAAGACCCCAGCCACCTCAGTCATAGACTGTTCTCTCTACTACCGCATGGCAAGCGGTACCTAGTCCCAAGTCTAGGACAAAAGGCTCCTCAACAGTTTTTACACCCAAGCCATAATCAAATGGCTACCCCAACCCCTCTTTTACGCTGCTGCTACTCTCTGTTTATCATATATGCATAGTCACTTTAACTATACATTCATGTACATACTACCTCAATTGGCCCGACCAACCAGTGCCCCTGCACATTGGCTAACCAGGCTATCTGCATTGTGTCCCGCCACCTGCCACCTGCCACCCACCAACCCCTCTTTTACACTACTGCTACTCTCTGTTTATCATACAGTGGGGCAAAAAAGTATTTAGTCAGCCACCAATTGTGCAAGTTCTCCCACTTAAAAAGATGAGAGAGGCCTGTAATTTTCATCATAGGTACACTTCAACTATGACGGACAAAATGAAAAAATATATCCAGATAATCACATTGTAGGATTTTTTATGAATTTATTTGCAAATTATGGTGGAAAATAAGTATTTGGTCACCTACAAACAAGCACGATTTCTGGCTCTCACAGACCTATAACTTCTTCTTTAAGAGTCCTCCACTCGTTACCTGTATTAATGGCACCTGTTTGAACTTGTTATCAGTATAAAAGACACCTGTCCACAACCTCAAACAGTCACACTCCAAACTCCACTGTGGCCAAGACCAAAGAGCTGTCAAAGGACACCAGAAACAAAATTGTAGACCTGCACCAGGCTGGGAAGACTGAATCTGCAATAGGTAAGCAGCTTGCTTTGAAGAAATCAACTGTGGGAGCAATTATTAGGAAATGGAAGACATACAAGACCACTGATAATCTCCCTCGATCTGGGGCTCCACGCAAGATCTCACCCCGTGGGGTCAAAATGATCACAAGAACGGTGAGCAAAAATCCCAGAACCACACGGGGGGACCTAGTGAATGACCTGCAGAGAGCTGGGACCAAAGTAACAAAGCCTACCATTAGTAACACACTACGCCGCCAGGGACTCAAATCCTGCAGTGCCAGACGTGTCCCCCTGCTTAAGCCAGGACATGTCCAGGCCCGTCTGAAGTTCGCTAGAGAGCATTAGGATGATCCAGAAGACGATTGGGGGAATGTCATATGGTCAGATGAAACCAAAATATAACTTTTTGGTGAAAACTCAACTCGTCGTGTTTGGAGGACAAAGAATGCTGAGTTGCATCCAAAGAACACCATATCTACTGTGAAGCATGGGGGTGGAAACATCATGCTTTGGGGCTGTTTTTCTGCAAAGGGACCAGGACGACTGATCCGTGTAAAGGAAAGAATGAATGGGGCCATGTATCGTGAGATTTTGAGTGAAAACCTCCTTCCATCAGCAAGGGCATTGAAGATGAAACGTGGCTGGGTCTTTCAAATCAAATCAAATCAAATGTATTTATATAGCCCTTCGTACATCAGCTGATATCTCAAAGTGCTGTACAGAAACCCAGCCTAAAACCCCAAACAGCAAGCAATGCAGGTGTAGAAGCACGGTGGCTAGGAAAAACTCCCTAGAAAGGCCAAAACCTAGGAAGAAACCTAGAGAGGAACCAGGCTATGTGGGGTGGCCAGTCCTCTTCTGGCTGTGCCGGGTGGAGATTATAACAGAGCATGGCCAAGATGTTCAAATGTTCATAAATGACCAGCATGATCAAATAATAATAAGGCAGAACAGTTGAAACTGGAGCAGCAGCACGGCCAGGTGGACTGGGGACAGCAAGGAGTCATCATGTCAGGTAGTCCTGGGGCATGGTCCTAGGGCTCAGGTCCTCCGAGAGAGAGAGAGAGAGAGAAAGAGAGAAAGAGAGAATTAGAGAACGCACACCTAGATTCACACAGGACACCGAATAGGACAGTAGAAGTACTCCAGATATAACAAACTGACCCTAGCCCCCCGACACATAAACTACTGCAGCATAAATACTGGAAGCTGAGACAGGAGGGGTCAGGAGACACTGTGGCCCCATCCGAGGACACCCCCGGACAGGGCCAAACAGGAAGGATATAACCCCACCCACTCTGCCAAAGCACAGCCCCCACACCACTAGAGGGATATCTTCAACCACCAACTTACCATCCTGAGACAAGGCCGAGTACAGCCCACAAAGATCTCCGCCATGGCACAACCCAAGGGGGAGCGCCAACCCAGACAGGATGACCACAACAGTGAATCAACCCACTCAGGTGACGCACCCCCTCCAGGGACGGCATGAGAGAGCCCCAGTAAGCCAGTGACTCAGCCCCTGTAATAGGGTTAGAGGCAGAGAATCCCAGTGGAAAGAGGGGAACCGGCCAGGCAGAGACAGCAAGGGCGGTTCGTTGCTCCAGAGCCTTTCCGTTCACCTTCCCACTCCTGGCCAGACTACACCCACTGAAGAGATAAGTCTTCGGTAAAGACTTAAAGGTTGAGACCGAGTTTGTGTCTCTGACATGGGTAGGCAGACCGTTCCATAAAAATGGAGCTCTATAGGAGAAAGCCCTGCCTCCAGCTGTTTACTTAGAAATTCTAGGGACAATTAGGAGGCCTGCGTCTTGTGACCGTAGCGTACGTGTAGGTATGTACGGCAGGACCAAATCAGAGAGATAGGTAGGAGCAAGCCCATGTAATGCTTTGTAGGTTAGCAGTAAAACCTTGAAATCAGCCCTTGCTTTGACAGGAAGCCAGTGTAGAGAGGCTAGCACTGGAGTAATATGATCAAATTTTTTGGTTCTAGTCAGGATTCTAGCAGCCGTATTTAGCACCAACTGAAGTTTATTTAGTGCTTTATCCGGGTAGCCGGAAAGTAGAGCATTGCAGTAGTCTAACCTAGAAGTGACAAAAGCATGGATTAATTTTTCTGCATCATTTTTGGACAGAAAGTTTCTGATTTCAGCATGACAATGATCCCAAACACACCACCCGGGTAACGAAGGAGTGGCTTCGTAAGAAGCATTTCAAGGTCCTGGAGTGGCCTAGCCAGTCTTCAGATCTCAACCCCATAAAAAATCTTCAGAAGGAGTTGAAAGTCTGTGTTGCCCAGCAACAGCCCCAAAACATCACTGCTCTAGAGGAGATCTGCATGGAGGAATGGGCCAAAATACCAGCAACAGTGTGTGAAAACCTTGTGAAGACTTACAGAAAACATTTGACCTCTGTCATTGCCAACAAAGGGTATATAACAAAGTATTGAGATAAACTTTTGTTATTTACCAAATATTTATTTTCCACCATAATTTGCAAATAAATTCATTAAAAATCCTACAATGTGATTTTCTGGATTTTGTTTTCTCATTTTGTCTGTTATAGTTGAAGTGTACCTATGATAAATTACAGGCCTCTCTCATCTTTTTAAGTAGGAGAACTTGCACAATTGGTGGCTGACTAAATACTTTTTTGCCCCACTGTATATGCATAGTCACTTTAACCATATCTACATGTACATACTACCTCAATCAGCCCAACTAACCGATGCCTGTATATAGCCTCGCTACCATATGTAGCATCGCCACTGTTTTTTTTTCACTGTCTTTTTACTGTTGTTTTTATTTCTTTACTTACCTATTCTTCACCTAATACATTTTTTGCACTGTTGGTTAGCGCCTGTAAGTAAGCATTTCACTGTAAGGTCTACACCTTTTGTATTCGGCGCACGTGACAAATAAACTTTGATTTGATTTGATTTAAACCCACAAGTACACCACAGAATAACACAATGCAATTACTAGGTGTTAGACAGGATTTAGCTGGTTGAAATGAAGTGTACCTTTAGCAGTGGTGTAAAGTACTTACGCAAAAATACTTTTAAGTACTACTGAAGTGATTTTTGGGGGTATCTGTACTTTACTTTTTAATTTTTTACAACTTTTACTTTTACTTCACTACATTCCTAAAGGAATTAATGTACTTTTTACTCCATACATTTTCCCTGACACCCAAAACTACTCATTACATTTTGAATGCTTAGCAGGACAGGAAAATGGTCCAATGGCCACTGATCTGTAACGGATTTCCTCCTCTTCGTCTGAGGAGGAGTAAGGATCGGACCAAAGCGCAGCGTGGTAAGTGTTCATGATGTAATCTTTAATGAAAAGAAACTGAACACTGAAATACAAAACAATAAGGTGAAGAAATGAAAACCGAAACAGTACCGTGTGGACCAAACACTCACACGGAAAACAAACACCCACAAACCAAAAGTGAAAACCAGGCTACCTAAGTATGATTCTCAATCAGACACAACTAACGACACCTGCCTCTGATTGAGAACCATACTAGGCCGAACACAAAAACCAACATAGAAAAACAAACAGACTGCCCACCCCAACTCACGCCCTGACCATACTAAAACAAAGAATAAAATAACAGAACTATGGTCAGAACGTGACATGATCAGGCGGAGTCACTAAACACAAATGCTTCAATTGTAATGATGTCTGAGTGTTGGAGTGTGTCCCTGGCTATCCTTAAATTTAAAAAAAACAAGACAATGTTGGCCTGTGGTTTGCTTAATATTTAACTTACAAACTGACTTGTTGGGAAGATGGTTTCCTATGATGGTGCCACGTTGAAAGTCACTGATATCTTCAGTAAGTCCATTCTACTGCCAATGTTCGTCTACGGAGATTGCATGGCAGTGTGCTCGATTTTATGCACCTGTCAGCAACGTTTGTGGCTGAAATAGATAGATCTACTAATTTAAAGGGGTGTCCATATACTATTGTATAGTTTGTGTATGCGACCAATAAAATGTGACTCGATTTGAGTCACTAGAATTGTTATTTTTATGTTCTTGAGTAGGCCTATATCTTTGTTTAATATAATTAAGCAAATTAGGAATCTAACAATAGAAATCCTTATTATTTTGTAAGAAATGTAAGGTATTTTTTACATGTTGCAATAAAGTTGACTAAAGTAGAAGCTCATCTGTTGTTTGTAGGTATTTTCACTTGGTAAAGCGTAATTTGTAATATCGAAATTGCTTATTGGTAACTATAAAGTTACACATCACTTTTAATAGCTACATCCTGTGTAACAATTAGCGACATCCTTGTACTTATGCAGATATTACAGATATAGTTATACTCTGTGGTGTATTAGTGTATTTATTGTCCCACTTGGATAATGATTACATTGTCAGAATGGGTAATGTACTTTGTAGGTACGCAATAATTAAAAGTAAGTACATCTCAAGATACACTTAATTTTAACTGGCTCAATCCTGTGTAACACCTAGTAATTACATTACACTTATACAGATATTACACGTACTCTGTGGAGTAATAGTGTGTTAATTTTTTTCACTTGGCTGGTGCTTCCAGAAGCTTTAAAATTACGGCCAGGTTGTCGGGGTGGATGACGTACTGTAAAATTACACATTAATTACATAATGTTCCCCTCAAAATCAGTGATGGAAAAAGTACCCAATTGTTATACTTGAGAAAAAGTAAAGATACCTTAATAGAAAAGGACTCAAGTAAAAGTGAAAGTCCCCCAGTAAAATACTACTTGAGTAAAAGTATAGAAGTATTTGGTTTTAAATATACTTAAGTATCAAAAGTAAATGTAATTGCTAAAATATATTTAAGTATCAAAAGTAAAAGTGTAAATTATTTCAAATTCCTTATTAAGCAAACAAGACAGCATGATTTTCTTGTTTTTTGTATTTACAGATAGCCAGGGACACACTCCAACACTCAGACATAATTTACAAACTAAGCAATTGAGATTAGTGAGTCTGCCAGATCAGATGCAGTAGGGATGACCAGGCATTTGCTCTTGATAAGTGTGTGAATTGGACCAGTTTCCTGTACTGCTGTCAAGGCAACACTAACTCAAAAAAGTTCTGGGACACTGTAAAGTCCATGGAGAATAAGAACACCTCCTCCCAGCTGCCCACTGCACTGAAGATAGGAAACACTGTCACCACTGATAAATCCACCATAATTGAGAATTTCAATAAGCATTTTTCTACGGCTGGCCATGCTTTCCACCTGACTACTCCTACCCCGGTCAACAGCACTGCACCCCCAACAGCAACTCGCCCAAGCCTTCCCCATTTCTCCTTCTCCCAAATCCATTCAGCTGATGTTCTGAAAGAGCTGCAAAATTTTGACCCCTACAAATCAGCCGGGCTAGACAATCTGGACCCTTTCTTTCTAAAATTATCTGCCGAAATTGTTGCCACCCCTATTACTAGCCAGTTCAACCTCTCTTTCGTGTCGTCTGAGATTCCCAAAGATTGGAAAGCAGCTGCGGTCATCCCCCTCTTCAAAGGCTGGGACACTCTTGACCCAAACTGCTACAGACCAATATCTATCCTACCATGCCTTTCTAAGGTCTTCGAAAGCCAAGTCAACAAACAGATTACAGACCATTTCGAATCTCACCATACCTTCTCTGCTATGCAATCTGGTTTCAGAGCTGGTCATGGGTGCACCTCAGCCACGCTCAAGGTCCTAAACGATATCTTAACCGCCATCGATAAGAAACATTACTGTGCAGCCGTATTCATTGATCTGGCCAAGGCTTTCGACTCTGTCAATCACCACATCCTCATCGGCAGACTCGACAGCCTTGGTTTCTCAAACGATTGCCTCGCCTGGTTCACCAACTACTTCTCTGATAGAGTTCAGTGTGTCAAATCGGAGGGTCTGCTGTCCGGACCTCTGGCAGTCTCTATGGGGGTGCCACAGGGTTCAATTCTTGGACAGATTCTCTTCTCTGTATACATCAATGAGGTCGCTCTTGCTGCTGGTGAGTCTCTGATCCACCTCTACGCAGACAACACCATTCTGTATACTTCCGGCCCTTCTTTGGACACTGTGTTAACAACCCTCCAGGCAAGCTTCAATGCCATACAACTCTCCTTCCGTGGCCTCCAATTGCTCTTAAATACAAGTAAAACTAAATGCATGCTCTTCAACTGATCGCTACCTGCACCTACCCGCCTGTCCAACATCACTACTCTGGACGGCTCTGACTTAGAATACGTGGACAACTACAAATACTTTTGGTTAGACTGTAAACTCTCCTTCCAGACCCATATCAAACATCTCCAATCCAAAGTTAAATCTAGAATTGGCTTCCTATTTCGCAACAAAGCATCCTTCACTCATGCTGCCAAACATACCCTTGTAAAACTGACCATCCTACCAATCCTCGACTTTGGCGATGTCATTTACAAAATAGCCTCCAATACCCTACTCAACAAATTGGATGCAGTCTATCACAGTTCAATCCGTTTTGTCACCAAAGCCCCATATACTACCCACCATTGCGACCTGTACGCTCTCGTTGGCTGGCCCTCGCTTCATACTCGTGGCCAAACCCACTGGCTCCATGTCATCTACAAGACCCTGCTAGGTAAAGTCCCCCCTTATCTCAGCTCGCTGGTCACCATAGCATCTCCCACCTGTAGCACACGCTCCAGCAGGTATATCTCTCTAGTCACCCCCAAAACCAATTCTTTCTTTGGCCGCCTCTCCTTCCAGTTCTCTGCTGCCAATGACTGGAACGAACTACAAAAATCTCTGAAACTGGAAACACTTATCTCCCTCACTAGCTTTAAGCACCAACTGTCAGAGCTGCTCACAGATTACTGCACCTGTACATAGCCCACCTATAATTTAGCCCAAACAACTACCTCTTTCCCAACTGTATTTAATTAATTTATTTATTTTGCTCCTTTGCACCCCATTACTTTTATTTCTACTTTGCACATTCTTCCATTGCAAAACTACCATTCCAGTGTTTTACTTGCTATATTGTATTTACTTTGCCACCATGGCCTTTTTTGCCTTTACCTCCCTTCTCACCTCATTTGCTCACATTGTATATAGACTTGTTTATACTGTATTATTGACTGTATGTTTGTTTTACTCCATGTGTAACTCTGTGTCGTTGTATCTGTCGAACTGCTTTGCTTTATCTTGGCCAGGTCGCAATTGTAAATGAGAACTTGTTCTCAACTTGCCTACCTGGTTAAATAAAGGTAAATAAGGCTGTGGGTAACTGGTGAAAGGAGTCAGGCGCAGGAGAGCTGAGATGCGTGGACAAGGTATTTAATTCAAGAAAACACCAGTACAAACACAACACTATGGTGCTGGAAAAATACCGGTACCACGACATAAACAGGCGTAACAACAAAACCCGGCAACAATAATACCAGCCGTCAGAATACAGGCTTACAATAAAACAAACATGCACACAAACATGGGGGAAACCAGAGGGTTAAATAATGAACATGTAATGGGGGGGAATTGAAACCAGGTGTGTAAGAAAACAAAGACAAAACAAATGCTGCTCTCTGCGCATGATTCCACCCACCTTGATAAAACGTGACAGAATCCCGCACCCATCATGGAATCAGCAGGAGCAGCCGCGTCTCCTCTCCCATCGATGGAAGAGAGGGTCCTCCATCACACCAGCGTGCTTCACCGGATTGGTTCTGCCATGGACCAAATGATGGAGAGGATGGATCGATGGGAGAGGAGTGGCCTTCCCACCTCATCTCCAGCACCCCCTTCTCCAGTACCTCCTGTTCCTGCGACCACATCTGGCTCCGGGGCTCTTCGGGTGACACTCCCACGAGAGTATGACGGAACGGCGGCTGGGTGCCAGGGTTTCCTCCTTCAACTGGAACTATACCTGGCTACCGTGCGTCCTGCTCCCTCCGGAGAGGAGAGCGTGAGCGCCCTCGTCTCCTGCTTGACTGGGCGAGCCCTCGAGTGGGCCAACGCAGTGTGGAATGGTCCGGATAATTACCCAGAGTTCACCCGCCGATTCCGAGCTGTTTTCGACCATCCACCAGAGGGTCGGGCGGCGGGTGAACGGCTGTTCCACCTGCGTCAGGAGACGAAGAGCGTACAGGACTTTGCTCTGGAGTTCAGGACCTTGGCCGCAGGAGCAGGATGGAACGACAGGGCCTTGATCGATCATTTCAGATGCAGTCTCAGGGAGGACGTTCGCAGGGAGCTGGCATGTCGGGACACTACATTCACACTGGATGAACTCATTGACTTGGCTATCCGTCTCGACAATCTGCTGGCTGCCCGCGGGCGTTCTGATCAGGCCCTGTCGTTTCCACTTCCCAGCCCTCCTGCCCCTATCCCTATGGAATTAGGAGGGGCGGCTTCGAGGGGGACCGGAGGAGGAGTGTCCTCCTGCACCAGTTGTGGTCGACGAGGGCACACATCGGACCGGTGCTGGAGGAACTCGTCTGGGAGTCGGGAGGGCAGGCGGAGCACTGCTCGATCACCCCAGGTGAGTAAGCACCAGACTCACCCAGAGCTTCCTGTCGGTCATGTGTATGTGTTGACTTCTTTCCCTGGGTTTTTTCCCTCTCTACAGCATAAGGCGCTAGTCGATTCAGGCGCAGCTGGGAATTTCATGGATCGTGGGCTTGCGTTAAGGCTAGGGATTCCCCTTGTGTCGTTAGACCAACCCTTCCCCGTGCACTCCTTAGATAGCCGACCATTAGGGTCAGGAGTAATTAGGGAGGCTACGGTGCCGCTGGACATGGTAACGCAGGGGGATCATAAGGAGCAGATTAGTCTGTTCCTTATAGATTCACCTGCATTTCCAGTTGTGTTGGGGGTTCCCTGGTTAGCTCAACACAACCCGGTGATTTCCTGGCGACAGGGGGCTCTTAAGGGGTGGTCAGAGGAGTGTTCAGGTAGATGTATAGGAGTTGCCGTTGGTGCGACTACGGTGGAGAGTCCAGACCAAGTTTCCACCATGCGCATTCCCTCTGAATATGCCGATTTGGCTATCGCCTTCAGTAAAAAGAGGGCGACCCAATTACCACCTCATCGTCGAGAGGACTGCGCGATAAACCTTCTGGAGAACGCTGCACTTCCTAGGAGTCACGTGTATCCATTGTCCCAGGAGGAGACAGTAGCGATGGAAACTGAACGTTGCTGAATCGCTGGGACAGGGGTACATTCAGCCCTCCGCATCACCCGTCTCCTAGAGCTTCTTTTTTGTGAAGAAGGATGGAGGTCTGCGTCCGTGCATTGATAATAGAGGTCTAAATTCCATCACAGTGGGGTTTAGTTACCCACTACCTCTCATCGCTACGGCGGTGGAATCATTTCACGGGGCGCGCTTCTTCACAAAACTGGACCTGAGGAGCGCGTATAATCTGGTGCGTATCCGGGGAGGAGATGAATGGAAAACCGCATTTAGTACTACATCTGGTCATTATGAGTACCGCGTCATGCCATACGGGTTGAAGAATGCTCCAGCCGTCTTCCAATCCTTCGTAGATGAGATTATCCGAGACCTGCTCGGGCAGGGAGTGGTAGTGTACATCGATGACATCTTGATCTATTCTGCCACACGCGCGGCGCATGTGTCTCTGGTGCGTAAGGTACTTGGGCGACTGCTGGAGCATGACCTGTATTGCAAGGCAGAGAAATGTGAGTTTTTCAAACAGTCCATTTCCTTCCTGGGGTATCGTATTTCCACCTCCGGGGTGGTGATGGAGGATGACCGCGTTACAGCCGTGCGTAATTGGCCGACTCCGACCACGGTGAAAGAAGTGCAGCGGTTTTTAGGGTTTGCCAATTACTACCGGAGGTTTATCGTGGGTTTTGGTCAGGTGGCTGCTCCCATCACCTCACTGCTGAAGGGAGGACCGGTGCGCTTGCTCTGGTCAGCAGAGGCGGGCAGAGCCTTCAGTCATTTGAAGGAGCTGTTCACCAATGCGCCCGTGTTGGCGCATCCGGACCCCTCTTTAGCGTTCATAGTGGAGGTGGATGCGTCCGAGGCTGGGGTCGGAGCCGTGCTGTCCCAACGCTCGGGCATGCCACCCAAGCTCCGCCCGTGTGCTTTCTTTTCGAGCAAGCTCAGCCCAGCGGAGCGAAACTATGATGTGGGGGACCGGGAGTTGTTAGCTGTAGTCAAGGCTCTGAAGGTGTGGAGACATTGGCTTGAGGGGGCTAAACACCCTTTTCTCATCTGGACTGACCATCGTAATCTCGAGTATATCCGGGCAGCGAAGAGACTAAATCCACGTCAGGCTAGATGGGCCATGTTTTTTACCAGGTTCCGGTTTACCCTCTCATACCGGCCAGGCTCCCAAAACACCAAAGCCGACGCGCTGTCCCGCCTCTATGATACCGAGGAGCGGTCCGTTGAGCCAACTCCCATCATTTCACCGTCATGTCTCGTGGCACCGGTGGAATGGGAGGTGGACGCGGAGATAGAGGAGGCCTCACGGTCAGAGCCGGCCCCCCTAACTGTCCAGTGGGGACTCAGTACGTGCCGAGGGGGGTCCGGGACAAGCTGATCCGGTGGGCTCATACTCTCCCCTCCTCGGGTCATCCTGGCATCGAGAGGACAGTGCGGAGTCTGAGAGGGAGATACTGGTGGCCCACGCTGGCTAAAGACGTGAGATTTTATGTCTCCTCCTGCTCAGTGTGTGCTCAGAGCAAGGCTCCTCGGCACCTGCCTAGAGGGAAATTACAACCCCTCCCCGTTCCACAACGGCCGTGGACACACTTATCGGTGGACTTTCTTACCGACCTTCCCCCATCCCAGGGAAGTACTACGATCCTGGTCGTTGTGGATCGGTTTTCTAAGTCCTGTCGTCTCATCCCGTTGCCCGGTCTCCCTACGGCCCTGCAGACTGCGGAGGCCTTGTTTACCCATGTCTTCCGGCACTATGGGGTGCCTGAGGACATCGTTTCTGATCGGGGTCCCCAATTCACGTCCAGAGTGTGTGGGGCCGTTCAAAGTCCTGAGGAGAATAAACGAGGTGTGTTACAGGTTACAACTTCCTAGGTATTACCGTATTAACCCCTCGTTTCATGTGTCTCTCCTCAGGCCGGTGGTGGCTGGTCCCCTGCAAGAAGGTGAGGTGCCTGAGGTCCCTCCGCCCCCTCTGGACATCGAGGGGTCCCCGGCGTACACAGTTCAGGGAATTCTGGATTCGAGACGCCGGGTGGGGGGCCTACAGTACCTCGTGGACTGGGAGGGGTACGGTCCGGAGGAGAGATGCTGGGTTCCGGTGGGGGACATTTTGGACCCTTCTCTCCTGAGAGATTTCCACCGCCTCCACCCGGATCGCCCAGCATCTCGTCCTCCGGGTCGTCCTCGAGGACGGTGGCGGCGCGCTGCGGGGGCCGCGCGTCAGAAGGGGGGTACTGTCACGACTTCCGCCGAAGTTGGCTCTCCTGCCTATTCGGGCGGTGCTCGGCAGTCGTCGTCACTGTCCTACAAGCCACTACCGATCCCTTTTTCGTTTGTCTGTTGGTTTTGTCTTATTAGTTTCACCTGTGTGTATTTTAGTTTAATTAACGTCCTTATATGTAGTAGGTTGTCCCGCCCTTGTTTTGTGCGGGATTGTTTTGTATTCGTGTCATTTGGTGTAGCACTTGTGTTTTATTCTCCGGTCTATTTTGATCCTGTGTTGGATTATTCACCCTGTGTGTTGGGTTGACCGTGTTTTTTGCGCGCCGGAGAATAAACTGTTCAATCACTGAAACCTGCTCTCTGCGCCTGATTCCACCCACCTTGATAAAACGTGACAGATATCTACAGTACCTGTCAAAAGTTTGGATACAGCTACTCATTAAAGGGTTTTTATTTATTTTTACTATTTCCTGCATTGTAGAATAATAGTGAAGACATCAAAACTATGAAATAATCATATGTAATCATTTAGTAACCAAAACAAATTTAAATAAATCAAAATATATTTTAGATACTTCAAAGTAGCCACCCTTTGCCTTGATGGCTGCTTTGCACACTCTTGGCATTCTCTCAACCAGCTTCATGAGGAATGCTTCTCCAACAGCCTTGAAGGAGTTCCCACATTTGCTAAGCACTTGTTGGATGCTTTTCCTTCACTCTGCGGTCCTACTCATCCCAAACCTTCTCAATTGGGTTGAGGTCGGGTGATTGTGGAGGCCAGGTCATCTGATGCAGCACTCTATCACTCTCCTTGGTCAAATAGCCCTTACATAGCCTGGAGGTGTGTTTTGGGTCATAGTCCTGTTGAAAAACAAATGATAGTCCCACTAAGCGCAAACCAGATGAGATGTCGTATTGCTGCAGAATGCAGAATTCTAAATAAATCAGACAGTGTCACCATCAAAGCACCCCCACACCATCACACCTCCATGCTTGGGAACAGCACATGCAGAGATAATCCGTTCATCTACTCTGTGTCTCACAAAGATACGGCGGTTGGAACCAAAAATCTCCAATTTGGACTCATCAGACCAAAGGACAGATTTCCACTGTGTTTCTTGGCCCAAGCAAGTCTCTTCTTAATATTGGTATTGACTGACCATTATGTCTTAAAGTAATGATGGACTATTGCTTCTCTTTGCTTATTTGAGCTGTTCTTGCCCTTATATGGACTTGGGCTTTTACCAAATAGGGCTATCTTCTGTATATCACCCCTACCGTGTTACAACACAACTGATTAGCTCAAATGCACTAAGAAGGAAAGAAATTCCACAATATAACTTTCAACAATGCACACCTGTGAATTGAAATGCATTCCAGGTGACTACCTCATGAAGCTGGTTGAGAGAATGCCAAGAGTGTGCAAAGCTGTCATCAATGCAAAGGGTGGCTACTTTGAAGACTCTAAAATATATTTTTATTTGTTTAACACTTTAACACTTTTTTTGTGTTATTTCATAGCGTTCATGTATTCACTACTATTCTACAATGTAGGAAATAGTCAAAATAAAGAAAAACCCTTCAATGAGTAGGTATGTCCAAACTTTTGACTTGTACTGTATATATATATATATACTGGGATGTATAGACATTATGGACAGTGAACAGATAGAATATTTTGTTTATCTGAAGAATATGTAGTATAGAATAGTATATGTACAGCAATAATTAAATAGGATAGGCCTTGACTAGATTACAGTATATAGAGTGGGGCAAAAAAAGTATTTAGTCAGCCACCAAATGTGCAAGTTCTCCCACTTAAAAATATGAGAGAGGTGGAAAATAAGTATTTGGTCAATAACAAAAGTTAATCTCAATACCTTGTTATATACCCTTTGTTGGCAATGACAGAGGTCAAACATTTTCTGTAAGTCTTCACAAGGTTTTCAGAACACTGTTGCTGGTATTTTGGCCCATTCCTCCAGGCAGATCTCCTCTAGAGCAGTGATGTTTTGGGGCTGTTGCTGGGTAACACGGACTTTCAACTCCCTCCAAAGATTTTCTATGGGGTTGAGATCTGGAGACTGGTTAGGCCACTCCAGGACCTTGAAATGCTTCTTACGAAGCCACTCCTTTGTTGCCCGGGCGGTGTGTTTGGGATCATTGTCATGCTGAAAGACCCAGCCACGTTTCATCTTCAATGCCCTTGCTGATGGAAGGAGGTTTTCACTCAAAATCTCATGATACATGGCCCCATTCATTCTTTCCTTTACACGGATCAGTCGTCCTGGTCCCTTTTTTGCCCCACTGTACAGATGAAGTATATACTTAGTTTTTTTCAACCACTCCACAAATTTCTTGTTAACAAACTATAGTTTTTCGCAAGTCGGTTAGGACATCTACTTGTGCATGACAGTAATTACCAGTAATAAGTAATTTTTCCAACAATTGTTTACAGACAGATTATTTCACTTATAATTCACTGTATCACAATTCCAGTGGGTCAGAAGTTTACATACACTAAGGTGACTGTGCCTTTAAACAGCTTGGAAAATTCCAGAAAATGATGTCATGGCTTTAAAAGCTTCTGATAGGAAAATTGACATCATTTGAGTCAATAGGAGGTGTACCTGTGGATGTATTTTAAGGCCTACCTTAAAACTCAGTGCTTCTTTGCTTGACATCATGAGAAAATCAAAAGAAATCAGTCAAGACCTCAGAAAAACATTTGCAGACCTCCACAAGTCTGGTTTCCAAACACAACTTCCAAACACCTGAAGGTACCACGTTCATCTGTACAAACAATAGTACGCAAGTAGTACGCAAGTATAAACACCATGGGACCACGGAGCCGTCATACTGCTCAGGAAGGAGACGCGTTCTGTCTCCTAGAGATGAATGTACTTTGGTGCGAAAGGTGCAAATCAATCCCAGAACAACAGCAAAGGACCTTGTGAAGATGCTGGAGGAAATAGGTACAAAAGTATCTGGAAGGAAGAAGCCATTGCTCCAAAACAGCCATAAAAAAAGCCAGACTACGGTTTGCAACTGCACATGGGGACAAATATCGTACTTTTTGGAGAAATGTCCTCAGGTCTGATGAAACAAAAATAGAACTGTTTCGCGATAATGACCATCGTTATGTTTGGAGGAAAATGGGGGATGCTTGCAAGCCGAAGAACACCATACCAACCGTGAAGCACAGGGGTGGCAGCATCATGTTGTGGGGGTGCTTTGCTGCAGGAGGGACTGGGGCACTTCACAAAATAGATGGCATCATGAGGGAGGACAATTATGTGAATATATTGAAGCGACATCTCAAGACATCAGTCAGGAAGTTAAAGCTTGGTCGCAAATGGGTCTTCCAAATGGACAATGACTCAAGCATACTTCCAAAGTTGCGGCAAAATGCCTTAAGGACAATGAAGTCAAGGTATTGGAGTGGCCATCACAAAGCCCTGACCTCAATCCCATAGAAAATTTGTGGGCAGAACTGAAAAAGCGTGTGCGAGCAAGGAGGCCTACAAACCTGACTCAGTTACCCCAGCTCTGTCAGGAGGAATGGGCCAAAATTCAACCAACTTATTGTGGGAAGCTTGTGGAAGGCTACCCGAAACATTTGACCCAAGTTAAACAATTTAAAGGCAATGCTATCAAATACTAATTGAGTGTATGTAAACTTCTGACCCACTTGGAATGTGATGAAAGATATAAAAGCTGAAATAAATCATTTACTAGGATTAAATGTCAGCCAATTTATTTGGCTAAGGTGTATGTAAACTTCTGACTTCAACTGTATGTACTGTACATGTAGGTAGGGGTAAAGTTACTAGGCAACAGGATAGACAGTAGCATCAGCGTATGTGGTGAATGTGAAAGTGTGTGTGTGTGGCATCAGTATGCATGTGTGTGGTGTCAGTATACATGTGTGTACATGTTATGTGTGTGTGGACATATGCAGTGTGTTTTTGTGTGTGTGTATGTGTGTGTTGGGGTGTCAGTGTTAATATATGTGAGTGTGTGGATAGAGTCTAGTGTGTGTGCAAGAGAGTTAGTGCAAAAAGGGTCAATGCTGGTAGTCTGGGTAGCCATTTGATTAGCTATTTAGTAGTCTTGTTTAGACGTCTTATGGATTGGAGGTAGAAGCTGTTCAGGCTCCTGGTGGTTCCAGACTTGATGCATTGGTACCGCTTGCCCTGTGGTAGCAGAGAGAACAGTCTGTGGCTTGGGTGGCTGAAGAGTTTGACAATTTCTTGGGCCTTCCTCTGACACCACCTGGTAAAGTTTTAATCACTTAATAATTCATAAACAAACTTGATATCAGTAAAAACACTAACTAATTGGTAGGTTTACCTTTACTTGTTACTTCTGTGACCTTTCATCCTCCTTTCTCATGAGTGAGTGAAATTAGAGGTTTTTGGTAACAGAATTACAAGGCAATGTAATCTAAAGTAATCTAAAAAACAAAATATAAGTGTTGATATTAGTTGGCAGAGGTCTTTACATGATTGTTTTTTAATGTATTTCTAATACCTTTTCATACTTTTTCAGGTAGATGTTTTCTAAGACCCATTTTCTATCTGTTGGACCAGAAATCAAAGCCTTTGCTTATTCCACATTTTTAGGGTGAAAATGGTTGGAAAAGGTATATATGCCTTAATTTGTAAAATCATAGACTCTTAGCTTTCATTTGCCACCAAATTTGACATGTTCCTGTGAACTTCACATGTTGCGCTCATGGGTCCTTTTCAGATGAAATGCCGTCCGTACCGTATCTACTAGCACACAGCAGTTGAAAGAGACTATCCAGGATGACTGACAGAATTATTCCTCGTCTTAATGGTGGATATTCACCTTCATCTGCATCTTATCCATATTATAACCCTCAATATATTGTTTTTATATTGGACATTGTTTTATAAATTATATTGATTACTCATAGGCTACCTTTTGAAGCTGAACTGCAGTAACAGGTAGACCGCCTGGGAGTAGGCCTTTGTGAGAGAACAGCAGGCTGAAGGGAGGCAACGGGCCGAGACAGAGAGAGGGCTCCTGCCTCCTGCACTGAGGGCCAGAGGCAGCTGAGTTGAGGGGATGGGAGGAGAGAGAGAGAGGGGGTGTCATTAGGGTAGTTTGTAATTATGTCTCTCTTTGTTTAGAGGGCCTGTGACAGGGATGAAGTGAGGGGGAGGTCTTGCTGCTGAAAAAATGTTGTGTGTCAGTTTGGTGAGTAGTTCTCTTTCTCCCTTGAGTCTTTCTTGCTGTAGCTCAGTCTCTCTGGTCTGCCTGAGACACACTAGGAAAAAGGGTCGCCGGGCTGCATGCTACAGCCACAGCGGTGGACTTTCTCATTGGGAGGCAATTCTGCGGCAGTAGACCATTCTGAGGCAATGCTAAGGAAAGGTCCGTTAGTCCTGTCGTCTGGATTCTAGATGAGGATGCTTTAAAGAAGTACATTCTGTACCCATTAGAGCTCAGGATTCTGGAATACACACAGGAACACAGCTGACAGAGTTTGCCAACTGACTCTATACCTCTGAACAGGACTGAGGTAAGTCATGCTCCCTCACTTTCAAAGTTACAAAGATAGGATCACCTTTCAGATTGAATAAGAATAGTGCTGCTATTATAATGATAGATGATCAATGGTTAATGTTTGGCGATATGGTACAGGGCTTCTGACACTACCATTTGGCAGCGTAGCCTAGTGGTTGAAGCGTTGGACTAGTAACCGGAAGGTTGCGAGTTCAAATCCCCGAGCTGACAAGGTACAAATCTGTCATTCTGCCCCTGAACAGGCAGTTAACCCACTGTTCCCAGGCCGTCATTGAAAATAAGAATGTGTTCTTAACTGACTTGCCTGGTTAAATAAAGGTAAAAAAAAAATTAAAATGTGATGTATTCTTTTTCTTTGGTATTCCAGTTTACTTACAGAAACTTGTTGGTACCAATAATGTGTTTCACTGAGGTTGAGGAGTAGTGACCCCTGCAAATATAGTGTGTTGTGCCAATGTTGAGGTGATAATGGTGGTAATGGTGTTGACAATGGGGGTAGCCAGAGTTGACCCTGAAAGGATTGTGTTGACCAATGGGATGGAAATGTGAGTTGACTCTGACTGGGTTTTGTTGACCATCGTCACCCCAGTGTTGACTTGCTAATAAACGCCAGGCAGACAGGGTTAAGTGTACTTTCACCTTCCAGGGAAACATCTGGTGGGCTGTCAAGGCTTGAGAGACAGTCTGAGCTGCATCTTAGATATAGTGGTAGCACTTTTACATGCTCTGCTTTCCACTGAAATTGCCTGTATGGAATTTTGCATCTTTGTGGCCAGTGTGTGACTGCGATGTACTTGGTGTACAATTATAGTTGTTTGAAATGGGGAAAAGCTAGTTTTACTGAATTAATACATCTCTACATGTTCTAGATATAGAGTATCATGTTTTATTGGGGGAATCTGCTAATGAATCTCTATCACTGCTTATTTCCACAGACAGAAGAGCAGTTGAACAGGTAGATGGAGAAGCAGCTGACTATTGGCCTGTCTCTGTTGCTGGGGCTCCTCCTAGTCATGCCTGAGGTGGGGGGGCGGAAGGAAGAGTCCCAGAAGCGCCCGTCCCGCTTCTCAGAGCTAAAAGCAGGCCGCTGCTCCTACACCTTTATCGTTCCCCAGCAGAAACTGAAGGGGGCGCTGTGCGTGAGCACCGAGTCCACAACCGGAGCCTCCAACCACTCAGAGGTAACGGCTCTGCGGGGTGAGTTCAGCCGTCAGCAGGAGCAGCTGGAGAAGCTGAGGGGCCAGCTGGAACAGGAGGGGGCCCTGGTTACGGAGATACGGGCACTACGGAAAGAGAGCGGCAGCATGAACTCCCGCATTGCCCAGCTCTACGCCCAGCTGCTGCACGAGGTTATGTACAGGAAGGACCAGGTGATCGAACAGAGGCGGGTCGAGAACCTACTGCTCAACGTCACCGCACAGGTAAACAGACAGAGAGCATTGTGGGAACAGCTGTGTTCATAAGGGGGAAGTTAAAATCATATAACTGTATACCTGCTACCATCTATCTCTCTACTGCCTTAGTATCCTTTACCTATCGATGACAGGCATGTAGCACCTTGATACATCCCTGATTGTCCCGTTGTCTGTTGCTCGGTCATGGTGGACCAACATCCCAGATGCTGCAGATCTCCACTAGTTACAGGGAGCTGGAGAAGAAGTATGGAGCCCTCACCTCCATGATGAGCAACCAGAGTCAGCTCATCGCCCGGCTGGAGAAGCTGTGCCAGGCCACCAAGAACACTACCCCACCTCCACAGGTAGGGGGAGCTCTGTATTTATCAAACCACTGGCATTGTTATCATGGCCTTTCTCAAGCACTGACCCTGACCCTTGAAGCTAAAGTTGTACCATAACATACTACAGTACCCACAATGGTCTGTACAAAAGTCTTCATATATTTGTGTTTTATTGGACAGATGACCTCTGAACCCCTGAGTATCCAGTCCAGTGGGCATCTGAATGACAGCTCACAGTCCAAGGAGATGGCTAATGATGTTCAGAGAGACCAGGGTGCCCCTCCACTACAGCCACAGGAGGAGAGAGAACCCCTGCAGGGGACAAAGGTGCTCCCCACCAACATGGCCGACACCCCTACCGACGCCCCCTACATAAGCTTCCCTGTCACTAAGACCCCAGGTAAATCACTGCACCCTCAGAGCTTACAACTGCCAACGGTGCTTTCAGCTTAACCAACACTGTCTATGTAGGAATGAAGGTCTTTCTTTGTAAGACCGTGTGAAAGAGTAACACTATGTATCTTCCCCCAGCAGCGTTATCACACATTATAACACCTTGTTTCTATTTCAGTCAATACATCGCATATCTCATTGGTTCCTGCTTTGTTTCGATATTGTTTTTCGATATTGTTTTTCTGTCACCTCTGACAACAATCAGAACAAGCAAGCTGTTTTCTTTCGGCCCTTCAAATGCTTCATTGTTTGCTGTTGGGACCTTGAGTTTGTGTATGAAACAATGTCAGTATTTTGTCAGTGTTATTTACACTTCAGAAGACACTGTGCAGAAGCTCGGGGAGTCACTGACCCGCTGATAGGACTTTGTTATCTCTCTGGGAATGCCTAAACAATGTCTAATAACTGCCAACTGTTCTTATCAGAGTAGAGAAGGGGCTTTGTTAATGAGTAACACACACACACACACACGCATGCACACACACACACAAAGTTTGACTTTGATATAACATTTGCAAATTCATCAATAATATTTGTTATAAATAACAATCAAATGGGCCAAAATATAATCCTCTTTTAGGAAATAAACCATCAAAAGTAGCTAATCCACAATTTGGTACCAATAACCAGATTTGTCAGCACCTCCTCTTTAGAAAGAGCAAATGGGATGAATTCCAAATAAAATATATTAGAATCTAAAAAAATCTAATTTACCAAACAAACTCTCTCTCACACACACACACACGCACGCACGCGCGCACATGCACGCACGCACGCACGCACACACACACACACACACACACACACCCTAATCACAGCCATCTTTAGGACATTGCTATGTAACCTTGAATTACAAGGTGATACCCCCATACAATGCACGTTGTGTGCGCCACTGGAATGTGTGAGATTACAAGGCAGAGCATTCAGATGTGTGACACCACCTTGTATGGACAGGCTCCTCCCACAGTGGAGCTGAGCAGCAGCATGTGGACTTCACACCAGTTACAATATAGAATAAAGGGAGCATGACTCAGAGCTTATGTGTGTGGGATGAGTGACAAGGAGATACTTGTCTATAGAATGAGTGTACGGTTACAGTATGAATAACCCTTGGTCTGGACTGTGTGAGAGAGAGGTGATGCTTAGCCTTTCTGCGTCCATTCATGCGGTGTACCCTTATCTCTTCTAGTGCGACATAAGACATACAACATGTGTTGTGAAAGAATGTCTTCTGCAGCAAAGAGATAAGCTGAAGCAAATCGAGAAAACATTTATCTGTGACCCTGTTGGCTCTAAAACAAACAGAATTCCAGACCACTCTCTCCATTACGTGTCTCACTCACACCCTCATTTCCAGCAGTTGGTTGAGCCTGCCTAGTGGCAGGTGGGCGGAGTTTGGACGTTCTGGACTCCCATTAGTTCCATTGCACCAGGCAGGCTCAATCGAGCACAATTATGACTATTTGAACCCAGGTATGTTCCGAAATCCTAACTGCCTTTGTGAGCCACATACCTACACCATCTCTGTCCCTCAGGACCCTGGAGGGACTGCCAGCATGTGCTGGACTCGGGCGAGACCACCAATGGGATCTACCTGCTGCGTCCACAGAGCGCCAACCGGCTTCTGCAGGCCTGGTGTGAACAGACCAAGGCCCAGGGAGGCTGGACCGTCATCCAGAGGAGACAGGACGGATCAGTCAACTTCTTCAGGACCTGGGAGCAGTACAAGGTGCTCTCACCTCCAGTTTGCAGTGAGCCACTAAAAGTGAAGCACTCAAGAGTTTGTTATGACATCAGCCAGTGTGCTATTACCATTGCAATACAAAACACACAGTGAGTGTGTGCACTGCAGACCCATAATCCTTTCCCCTCCTCCATTTGCCTTTCATTTCAGCTGATTATATGTGATGAAACATGAGCTGTATAGTTACTGTAATTGACAACCATCACAGTGGGCTATAAAACCAGAAAAACAGCTGGTATTACAGCTCAGAGACTCAAGAGTATCCTTCAGTTGAGGACGGTTTAACACCACAGAAATCATGAAAACTATTGCTACAGTGAACATAACTCTAAACTATCTGTTGTACCCCTCCAACCCAGCAAGGCTTTGGGAACCTGGATGGAGAGTACTGGCTGGGTCTGGAGCACCTCTACTGGCTGACCAAGCAGGCCCACTATAAGCTTCGGGTGGCCATGGAGGACTGGCAGGGCCGCCAGGTGTTTGCAGAGTACGACAGCTTCCGCCTGGAGCCTGAGAGCGACGGGTACCGTCTGAGGCTGGGGGAATACCAAGGCAATGCCGGAGACTCAATGTCCTGGCACAATGACAAATCCTTTACAACTTTGGACAAGGATAAGGATGCTTATTCAGGTGAATCCACTCTGACCTCTACTACCCTCTCTCTTTTCATTTCTGCCTCTTTTCATGGCTGCCTGTTTGAACACCCAGGTTTGGCTTGATGAGTTGGTTTCTCTCTCCATTTCCTCATTAGGGAACTGTGCCCACTTCCAGAAGGGGGGCTGGTGGTACCACATGTGTGCCCACTCCAACTTAAACGGCGTGTGGTATCGAGGGGGTCACTACCGCAGCCGCTACCAGGACGGGGTTTACTGGGCAGAGTTCCATGGGGGCTCCTACTCCCTCAAAACAGTCACCATGATGATCAAACCCACCTAACCTTCTTCCCATTAGATATACACCACAGGAGGTTGGTGGCATCTTAATTGGGGAGGACGGGCTCGTGGTAATGGCTGGAGTGGAATAGTTTCAAATGTGTTTGATGCCATTCCATTCACTCCGTTCCAGCCATTATTATGAGCCGTCCTCCCCTCAGCAGCCTCCTGTGTTATACACGTCAATCATGCATCACAGCAATATTATGGTTCCTTCATGGATGAGGAAGGATGTTAATGAAGTTCTTATATGTTAAACAGGTATGTTAATAAGACAGCGTTAGACTGACCAACACAACATGTGGAATTGTTTTCTAACTGCAATGTATTTATTTTATAAAAAATTGCAAAACAATGTTTGAAGATTACACCACAAGGTGAAGTAGGAGTCCGTTTCTTTTGCTAATGAGAACTGACGTTGTGGTTTGATGCAGTGGTGTAAAGTACTTAAGTAAAAAATACTTTCAAGTACTACATAAGTCGTTTTTTTGGGGGTATCTGTACTTTACTATTTATATTTTTGATGACTTTTACTTTATTACATTCTTGAAGAAAATAATATACTTTTTACTCCATACATTTTCCCTGACACCCAAAAGTACTCGTAACATTTGTAATGCCTACCAGGACAGGAAAATGGTCTAATTCACGCACATTAAGAGAAAAACCCTGGTCATCCCTTCTGCCTCTGATCTGGCAGACTCACTAAATACAAATGCTTTGTTTCTAAATGATGTCTGAGTGTTGGAGGGTGTCCCTGGCTATCGGTAAATAAAAGAATGTGCTTAATATAAGGAATTTGAAATGATTTGACTTTTGATACTTAAGTATATTTGAGCTATTGCATTTACTTTTGATACTTATGTTTATTTAAAACCAAATACTTTTTTACTTACATTCAAGTAGGATTTTACTGGGTGACTTTCACTTTTACTCAAGTCATTTTCTATTAAGGTATCTTTGCTTTGACTCAAGTATGACAATTGGGTTCTTTTTCCATCACTGGTTTGATTCAGTCATGTTTCAGTTTAACAGTTTCCTCTTTGCACAGCATCAGGGTAGGGTTTGAATTTCCTCTTTGAAACACTTGCTTCACACAGTAAGCTCTCTGCCTGAGATACACTAACTGGCACTAGCACAGCGTTAGGACCGAGCCTGGACCAACGGGTGGACCATCAGTCAGGGCATCCTGTCTTACAACATCACCCTCACCTTGCTCAGCATGGGGTACCAGAGAACTACCATGATCTCACTCCAGAGGATGTGGGGCCTCCTCATGCTCATGCTGTTACATGGAGGTGAGTGGTTAATTTGTTCCATACTTATCTATTAATATCTATTGTTGTGATCGCTGTGTGGATTATGATGTTTATGTTGACTGTAGTTTATCTATTAGTTATTATCTACTCTGGTGATATAGTAACTGTTTGCTGTCTCCCAGGGTGGTACTTAAATATGTGCTCACCTCCCGCTAACAAAACTTGAACGGAAGTTGATTGTTGACAATGGAAATTAGTTTTAACCCCACAATGGCCAATTTGAAGACTAATATTTGAGAGCAATTAAAGTCAAGAAATTAAAGTATTCAATGAGCAATAAAAAAGTTATATTGATATGTTGCAATAATGCAATAAGGTAACAGTTATCAGTAGACAGGGCCCTGAGTTTTTCCTGATCAGGTCACATGGATAGAAACAACTCAGGACCCTAATTAAAGGACACAATTATATAATGACATGAAATCACAAGAAACACACACTCACTCAGGTACAACACAGACACTGTTGATGTTGTTGAGTGATATGTCAGTGTCTAAATGGGTGGGGTGGGTGTGAATTTCCATGTGGTGTAACATTGAGAGCAACATATATGACTGCTGATGGTGGGTGTGGTGCTTGATTGTTAGTATGGGTGTTTGGCTAGTATGTGCTAACCTATTGTCACGACTTCCGCCAAAGTCGGTCCCTCTCCTTGTTCAGGCGACGTTCGGCGGTCGACGTCACCGGCCTTCTAGCCATCGCCGATCCACTTTTAATTTACCATTTGTTTTGTCTTTGTTTTACACACCTGGTTTCAATCCCCCCAATTACTTGTTTATTATTTAACCCTCTGATCCCCCATGGTTTTTGTGAGGGATTGTTTGTATGTATACAGTCCGTTATTGTGGGCTCGTTTATTGAGTTGTATTTAATGATTCCTTGAGTAAATTACGTTCCTTACTCATATCTACTGTCCTGCGCCTCACTCCTCCACACCAGCTACACACAGGCCGATTACACCTATATAAACTCCATATTTGACAGAAGCACCATTGTCAAGTTTGTAACGCATAGGGATGGACTATGTGCTTTACAGTGCTCTATTAAGCAATTGTTGTTCCATGATATACTGTACTTACACAATAGGAAATGCGTCTGAATATTTTGGGCAAGGTGATTCCCCTTTCAGCATGTTTCAGAAGGGATGAGATCATCAACAACCCAATGTAATATTTTCATGAGAAATGTAAATGTTTGGGTAACCAATTATCAGCCATTTAATATAATGTGTCTCAGAGTTCACCCGTACTGCAGTTTCCAGGAAAGGTCATTGTGAAATCCAACCAAAGACTAAAGACACCAGCCACTCTGACTTTATCACCAGCTGCAGATGAAGCCGGTCTTCCTGACATCAACCCCCTGACTCTGGAGCCTCCAGTGGTGGTGGTGAGACACGGGAATCCACTGGAGGTCAACTGCAGCACATTGTTCAATACCCACCTAGGGATGCACTGGGTCTCTACAGAAGGAAATACAAGCTTGGAGAAAAATAGCCAGTTTGTCACCTGGAACATGGCTGTGGTGGACTGGGGTACACAGGCTCGGGGCAACATAAAGTTGAATGGGAGTCTCCTATGCAGTCAAGACCTTACTCTCACTGTGTACAGGAAGTGTGTCCCATTGAATATGAGTAGATTCATTAGGAAAACATCACCGTTTAGTATTGAAAAAAAGTTTTTTTCTGTACAATAGTGAAGTCCACTATACAATTAACACATAAGTAGGAAGTGTAAAGGAGAAATGAAAAATACATGTGGAAAACAATTATTCAAAAAATTATTTATATCACAAAGATTCCAGACAGCGTCTCCATCTCTGTTCTAAACCACTCTGGTCCCATGGTGGAGGGGACAAAGTACCAGCTGCAGTGTGACATCCAGAACATCGCTCCTCTACAGAACCTGGTTGTGAAGTGGTACAAAGGGAATGAACCCTTAGATAATGTAACTTACAGTACTGTCAGTAAGACACCAGTGGATGTGTCAGATACTCTGATGGTCAGCTCCAGTAGAGATGATGATGGAGCTCAGTATAGATGTAGAGCAGAACTGGACCTTGGACCAGAGGGACCACAACCCCATCCTACAGTGACATCAGAACCTCTCAACATTACTGTGCACTGTGAGTTTATCAATACCCGATCTTGCCTCTGTACCCCTGACCAGGAGGGATGTTCTACAACTGTGTACGTTTGAAACTGTCTAAAAGCACCTCCTTTTCTCCTCAGACGCTCCTGAGTTCCTTCCAGGAAATGACACAGTGGAGGTGAGTGCAGGCAGTGATGTGTCTCTGGACTGCAGTGCTGAGGGGAACCCTCCTCCTGAGCTGAAGTGGACCAACAACACTGCAGAGGGAAATGCCAATGAGACCACTGTAGGGCGCCTGCGTACTCTCAATATCTCCAGAGTAACAGCTAACGCAACTTACAACTGCACAGTCACAAATAGACTGGGCTCCATCACCAAGCAGATACATGTCCTAGTAGATGTACCTCCACAACAACAGCCAAAGATGTTCTCCACAGCACCCTCAACTCCAGGAACTATGACCACCCTCCCAGCAACAGCCAAGCCAAAGGGTATTTTCCAGCTCATCTCTGCAATCACACTGTTTAACCCACCCTCACTTATCTCACAAAGGCAGAACAGTTTATATTTGATGTGGATTTCACATTGATGTCTTCATTCTTGTATGTTTTTACAGTAGTTACCTTCCCTCTTGAGCTCAACCCTCCCAGAGTGGTGGTGAGATATAGAGACTCAGTCTCAGTCAACTGCAGCACATCATCCACAGACCATGAGGGGATGGGCTGGGAGGACACATTCGGAGGTACAAGTTTTGAACAAGATGTCAACATTGTCACCTGGACTGTGGATAACCTTACTGATTGGACAATAGAACCTACATGCTACATCACTCTCATTGACAGCAAACAACCCTCAAAAGTACTTCCAGTCATTCTCTACAGTGAGTATGGTCCTCCTTGTGAATGTGAAAGGTATGTTTCTATTTAACTGTATATCAGCATTGAGGGTTTTTTATATTGTTGACCTCCTCTACAGAGACTCCAGACAGCGTCTCCATCTCTGTTCTGAACCACTCTGGTCCCATGGTGGAGGGGACACAGTACCAGCTGCAGTGTGACATCCAGAACATCGCTCCTCTACAGAACCTGGTTATGAAGTGGTACAAGGGGAATGAACCCTTAGATAATGTAACTTACAGTACTGTCAGTAAGACACCAGTGGATGTGTCAGATACTCTGATGATCAGCCCCAGTAGAGATGATGATGTAGAGCAGAACTGGACCTGGGACCAGAGGGACCACAACCCCATCCTACAGTGACATAGGAACCTCTCAACATTACTGTGCACTGTAAGTTGGCTATTAATCTTGATCTTTTTCATAAATCAAAAACACTTGACGGGTATGGCTTCCAATTCCAATTGAAATCCCATAAGTTGCATAGTTTTGAGTGGTCTACTCTAAAATCACCTCCTTTCTCCTTGGATGCTCCTAAGTTCCTTCTAGGGAATGACACAGTGGTGAGTGCAGACAGTAATGTGTCTCTGAACTGCAGTGCTGAGGGGAACCCTTCTCCTGAGATGAAGTGGAACTACACCGCTGCACGCAATGTGAAGTTGTCCACTGAGGGGCGCCAGAGGACTATTAGAATCACCACAGCCACGTCTACCAACGCTGGGATCTACATCTGCACTGCCACGAATAGAGTTGGGACAGCCACCAGAACAACAACAGTAACTCTGAAAGGTATTATAACTGACCGACTGAGGGTCATGTTATGGTAGAAACGTAGCTGACCCTGATGTAGTGATTCATGTTGTCATAAGACATACTTCATATTCTTTCAGTAAGATGAATGAATGACATTTAATTCTAAAGAGCTGAATTGCGAAACAGAAATCCTAGATCACAAGCTAGCCTGAATCAATTTATAAACAGAATTGGTCTGAATCATGTCTAAACTCTCCTGTTCTCCTTCTATTTCCTCTTCAGATGACCCCACAATCATAATTATTGTAATGATTACATTAGTTATCCCGGTCAGTACCCTGATACTCCTGAAAGTCTTCTGTACGTTGAGGAAAAGACAAGGATATTATAATTTCATAACAATCAACACCATAGACGTCAACCAGCCAAACAACTTTCCAATGATGCCACTGTCTACAACATGGGTAGGCAAATCTGATCCAGAGGGGTATCCTACGAAGGTTTGAGGAGTTACCTAGGTAAATTAGATCAACTCTGAGTTCAACTCGGGACAGCCATTCATAGGAAAGTGTCTCACCCTTTAGCCAGGTACATTTCAGAACTAATCTGCTCCTGAGCAGGCTAACTCCAGCCCAGGAGAGGCTGCTGAGGGGAGGACGGCCCATGATAATGGCTGGAACGGAGCGTGGATGCCATTCCACTGATTGCGCTCCAGCCATTTACCACAAGCCCGTCTTCCCCAATTAATGTGCCACAACCTCCTGTGAACTCCACTTACACTGAATGAAACGACTGAGCCACGAGTTGAGGACCAATGAAATAAGAATCCCTCCCGCTTATAAAGATTACGTCAACATCCACTTCGTTTTAGGATGACAATCTTTTATTCATGAAATGTTTTTTTGTGTGTACATTTTTTTAAAAAGTTTAAAATATATCACATTCCCAATTTAGTAATGACAGAATGTACTTTAAACTTCACGCAGTAACACTTTTGTATGACATGAAAATAATTTGGTCTACAAGCAACAATGGGATTTAATAAATCAAATAGTTAAAAATAAATTTCATCCACATCATTGAACAATTCATTCTGAATGAAAAGCTAAATACAATTTTTTTCAAACAACAATGAGACTGCATGATCTGCAATTTTTTTAATTTAAAATGTAAGATTAAGGTGGGGATTCAATCGGACTAGTGTATTTTCCTTGATTTTGAATGTGACTTTGAGTAACAAATCTATGTGAGTTTACTGTTAATGTACTTATATTGGATTTGGAGTCAATGTCAACTATGTGTAGACTAGACACATAGGGCTGCAACTTTGGTGGGGAGACATAAAAACATATTTAAAAAAAATATCCAGTTGGATAAACACGCCAAACAGCCTATGCGACCGATCGGAGACATCTGCATGTCTTAAAGCACACCGTTGCCTCGTTTTGTATCACATTCCAATGATAAACTGTGGGGGACAAAAAAATGCCATTTCAGAATGTGGGGGGGACATGCCCCCCGCCCCCAGTGAAAGTTGCGCCCCTGCTAGGAATTACACTGCATAAGAAAATAACAAAAGGAAATGTATTACTGCCATGTGCTGGCTGCCCTCTTGAACAAATAGTGTTGTAAAATTTGAGGATTTATGTAAGTATGAAGTAGCTATGTGTGTGTGTGCTTACCTCAGTCTAGAAAATGACTCCGAATACTGTCAATACATAGGCCTTGATTCAGTGGTACAGTTGGTTGAATTGTGTTTAAACAATCTTAACTATGAGCTTTTTGTGTGACTAGCGTTTTTTTTAAAAGCTTTTAGATTTAGATTTTTGGCTATTCAATTGTCTTGCATCTGTCATCATACAAAGGAATATAATAAGAATGTTCATATTTCTATATCAATGCTTAATTGTATTGCTTGCTGTAGTCTAATTACAGTAGAATCTGAACATTCATTTTCCTTGAACTATTTTCAAAACTGTTTTTAAAAGTAAATAAACAAGCGTCACTGCTAATGACATGCCAGTGAACATTTTATTGAAGGCAAATACATTAGGGAACTGTCCCTTTAAGAATTAGGATTTGGGAGTGACGCGGATATGAAAGCTAGTTTATCCCTCTTTCCTTTGCAACGAATATTGTTTAGATTAACTAGACTAGTTAGCGATAACTAGCTAAATTATAGGGAGAAATGATTCTCACTGTTTAGAAACGGAAAGGATACCAGAAGAGGTATTTGAGCGTCCTCGGAATTCATATTTCAGGGTTGAGGCGTCATCCAAATTGGGATAACTTTGAAGAAGTTCTTTGTATTCAGGGATCCGCTGATAAGAAGACGTTAAACATGGACTGGGGAACGGATCTCTGGGTGAGTATGCGAGCAGTCTGGGATCTGCCAAGGGCTTTAGCTCTCGTGAAGTATTGTTTTTGCCACTTTTAATGTAATGTTTCATGTAGCTTCTTCTATGACTATGAGCATAACAAGGGTTTGATGGAGGTAGTCAAACAATACTGAGAATTATTAAGAATTATTTTCTTGGGGGAGATCCTCCCAAAATAATGTTACTGTTTAAAACACATTTTCTGCAATTCTATGTATTTTGACATGGCATAGTTCTATGACCGGGGTGGGAAAAAAATGTAGACCACAGGTTAGGCGTATTTAGGATGCTTTGAACATTTTAAATTAACTCACAATTTGATGACTTTGTTACTTTGAGATTTTTGGGGGATGAAGTATTTTTTTGTTTGTTTGTGGTTTGACACTTTATCCAGACAGTAATGAAAAGAGATCGGGACACAGGCAAATGCTAGAAACAGTGGGAAGGTTGTAAGCAGGGATTGATCCCTGTTCTCATGTGGAAAGTTGTATGCTCGGCACAGGAACTTTTAATGTTAATGGAAGGGGGTAACACTTTTTTTAAATGTTTGTTTATGGGTCTGGAAGAAAATCCTACTTGGTTTCCAGGAGAGTTGGCCACGCCTGATCTATGTGTTTGGAAAATGTCTTAAAATCACCCAAGCTTGATGAAAAATCTAATGAATATCAATATTCAGGTGGTTTATGCATTCTAAGGATATATATTGGGGGTAAGGCCCTGCGATAGACTAGCGTGCTATCCAGGGTGTGTACTTTACATCAAGCTGCCTCACGCAACAGAAACAGTAGATGGGCTCATGCCCTATGATCCGTTCCAGCTCGTGCAAGCCAAGGCTCGTGCAAGGATACTTACTACTTATGCTTACTATATAGTTGAAGATCCTTGCTGTCATCTTACTCTACATAGTCCCCCTACCATCTCTGCCTAGCTTGTGCACAATACTAAAACATTTGATTCCTGGAGCATTGAATATCAATGATTATTTGTATAATTTATTCAAAACTGTCCATGAATAGCTGCGGTAATACATAGCCTCATTCATTTTCAAAGACACACGTAGCAATATCAGACTTCAAATATGTGATTACAGTGGCACAATTGGGAAGAAGTGGAATAATAAAATGTGTGGGGAATAATAGTCGTGTTCTTGCTGACAAGCACAGTAATTACCCTATATTTTAGGCCATTGTTGAGAATGAGAATTGTTCCACTGATCATACTGAAGTAAATTGATAATAAAATCTCTTGAAGACAAGATGTCATAAATGTGACCCTACATCCTAACCAAACAATTGTTCTATTCATTGCTCCCCCTCTAGAATCAAACATACAGTTTTCGGTTCACAATCTGTTTGACAAAATTATTTATCACCAAACGAGGGGACTAATGCAAGTGTGGATGAAATCGACTTTAGTACATGCTGTCTAAAGGCTGCATTCTATCAAGCTGATTCCTACTCCAATATGTGATAGATGCTGTATAAATGCTGTTGGAACACTAATGCACATGTTTTGTGAATGTCCTGTGGTGTCCCTGTTCTGGTTACATGTTTTGTGAATGTCCTGTGGTGTCCCTGTTCTGGTTACATGTTTTGTGAATGTCCTGTGGTGTCCCTGTTCTGGTTACATGTTTTGGGAATGTCCTGTGGTGTTCTGGTTACATGTTTTGGGAATGTCCTGTGGTGTCCCCGTTCTGGTTACATGTTTTGGGAATGTCCTGTGGTGTTCTGGTTACATGTTTTGGGAATGTCCTGTGGTGTTCTGGTTACATGTTTTGGGAATGTCCTGTGGTGTTCTGGTTACATGTTTTGGGAATGTCCTGTGGTGTTCTGGTTACATGTTTTGGGAATGTCCTGTGGTGTTCTGGTTACATGTTTTGGGAATGTCCTGTGGTGTTCTGGTTACATGTTTTGGGAATGTCCTGTGGTGTTCTGGTTACATGTTTTGGGAATGTCCTGTGGTGTGTTCTGGTTACATGTTTTGGGAATGTCCTGTGGTGTCCCCGTTCTGGTTACATGTTTTGGGAATGTCCTGTGGTGTCCCCGTTCTGGTTACATGTTTTGGGAATGTCCTGTGGTGTCCCCGTTCTGGTTACATGTTTTGGGAATGTCCTGTGGTGTCCCCGTTCTGGTTACATGTTTTGGGAATGTCCTGTGGTGTCCCCGTTCTGGTTACATGTTTTGGGAATGTCCTGTGGTGTCCCCGTTCTGGTTACATGTTTTGGGAATGTCCTGTGGTGTCCCCGTTCTGGTTACATGTTTTGGGAATGTCCTGTGGTGTCCCCGTTCTGGTTACATGTTTTGGGAATGTCCTGTGGTGTCCCCGTTCTGGTTACATGTTTTGGGAATGTCCTGTGGTGTCCCCGTTCTGGTTACATGTTTTGGGAATGTCCTGTGGTGTCCCCGTTCTGGTTACATGTTTTGGGAATGTCCTGTGGTGTCCCCGTTCTGGTTACATGTTTTGGGAATGTCCTGTGGTGTCCCCGTTCTGGTTACATGTTTTGGGAATGTCCTGTGGTGTCCCCGTTCTGGTTACATGTTTTAAATTGCCTTACTAAAGTTTTGGGTTACCCTGTGAACAAAGATCCACTTTTTGTTTTTGTTGAATGATGACTCTGCATTTGTACTTCAACTGGTTCAGAAAATGAATCATTTATGTGGGGTTGACATCAGCAAAAAAAGTTATCCTTAGTGCTTGGATTACCCCTTCCAATCCTCTCATCTCAAACATTTTCAAGATATTGTTCGTATAGAGTGATCAGTGGCCGTGATAAATAAAGCTCAAGCAAATCCAGTTGAGGCATGGGATGTATTATGCAAATCTCTATCAGATATCAACAACTCTTGACCAAGCAATGGACCTACATGGTAAGGGCCAATGCGTGAGAGTTTGCAGCTCTGAGTTTGCTTTGAGTTTGCTTTAAAAACCCCTAGAGTCGATGTCCACGCCCTGCGGAACTCTAATTAGCATAATAATACATCTGTCAATTCAAGCGAGAGGGCAGTTTTTTTATTGTTGCATTGGATGCGTCTCAATCCACCGCATCGTCTGATGTTGCAGTTCCGCATCTGCGGTGAAAGGTGGCAGAACTAGAGTAGGGTTTGTCAGACCATGAGACATCCTGAAAATCTGTCTTCTCACAAAACCGTATGTAGCGTCCAAACGGTTTGGCCTACAAACTATTATGACTCCTCTATGGAAAGATTACTCCATGGGACACGTCTGAAGTTGGTACAGCCGATCTTCCAACTTCTGTTTGTAGCATCCTAACAGTCTGGGCTACAATAATATGACCCCTCTGTGGAAAGGTTAGACTCACGAACATGTACATGTCGGTTGTTTTGCTCTAGGACGCCCACAGGCCTCACAAGACTCATCTGAACATCCCCCGGCACCAGTTGAAAGAAATTAATGGAAGCATACACTGTGCATTCGGAAAGTATTCAGATCCTTTCCCTTTTTTCACATTAAGTTACATTTCAGCCTTATTCTACAATGGATTCAATTCATTTTTCCCTCATCAATCTACACACACTACCCCATAATGACAAAGTGAAAACAGTTTTTATTTTATTTTTTAATTTGCAAATATAAAGCAGAAATACCTTATTTACATAAGTATTCAGACCCTTTGCTATGAGACTCGAAATTGAGCTCAGGTGCATCCTGTTCTACAAGCTGATTGGAGTCCACCTGTGGTAAATTCAACTGATTGGTAAATTCAATTAATTGAGCATGATAGATGTTCCGACAGTTGACAGTGCATGTCAGAACAAAAACCAAGCCATGAGGTCGAAGGAATTCTCCGTAGAGCTCCGAGACAGGATTGTGTCAAGGCACAGATCTGGGGAAGGGTACCAACACATTCCTGCAGCATTGAAGGTCCCCAAGAACACAATGGCCTCCATCATTCTTAAATGGAAGAAGTTTGGAACCACCAAGACTCTTCTTAGAGCTGGCCGCCTGGCCAAACTGAGCAATCGGGGGAGAAGGGTTCATGGTCAGGGAGGTGACCAAGAACCCGATGATCACTCTCAGATCTCCAGAGTTCCTCTGTAACCTTTCAGAAGGACAACCATCTCTGCAGCACTCCACCAATCAGGCCTTTATGGTAAATTGACCAGAAGGAAGCCACTCCTCAGTAAAAGACACTTGACCGCCCACTTGGAGTTTGCCAAAAGGCACCTAAAGGGCTCTCAGACCATGAAACAAGATTCTCTGGTCTGATGAGACCAAGATTTAACTCTGGCCTAAATACCAAGCATCACGTCTGGAGGAAACCTGGCACCATCCCTACTGTGAAGCGTGTTGGCAGCATCATGCTGTGGGAATGTTTTTAGGGACGGGGAGACTAGTCCGGATCGACGGAAAGATGTCCGGAGCAAAGTACAGAGAGATCCTTGATGAAAACCTGCTCCAGAGTGCTCAGGACCTCCAGGCTGGGCTGACGGTTCAGCTTTCAACAGGACAATGATCTTAATCACACAGCCAAGACAACACGAGTGACTTCAGGACAAGTCTCAATGTCCTTCAGTGACCCAGCTAGAGCCCGGACTTGAACCCGATCGAACATCTCTGGAGAGACCCGAAAATAGCTGTGCAGCGACGCTCCCCATCCAACCTGACTGAGCTTGAGAGGATCTGCAGAGAAGAATGGGAGAAACTCTGCAAATACAGGTGTGCCAAGCTTGTAGCATCATACCCAAGAAGACTTGAGGCTGTAATCGCTGCCAAAGGTGCTTCAACAAAGTACTGAGTAAATGGTCTGAATACTTATGTAAATGTGATACTTTTTTTGTTGTTGAAATTAGCAACATTTTCTAAACTTGTTTTTGTTTGTGATTTGAGGTATTATGTGTAGATTGTTTTCCTTATCAATGTAATCAATTTCAGAATAAGGCTGTAATGCAACAAAATGTGGAAAAAGTCAAGGGGTCTGAATACCATGTATACAATGTACACATACGCATGCATACATACTGAACAAAAATATATAAACGTAATGTGCGACAAGTTCAAACATGTTACTACTCAGTACTACTACAGTTTATGTAAGGAAATCAGTCAATTGAAATAAATTCATTTGGCCCAAATCTATGGATTTCACATGACTGGGAATACAGATATGCATCTGTTGGTCCCAGATATCTTAAAAACCGAGGTAGGGGTGTGGATCAGAACCAGGCAGTATCTGGTGTGATATAATTTTTTATTTAACTAGTCAGCGTGCCTCATGCAGCGTAACATATCTCCGCAGCATAGTTGTCAGGCTGTTGATTGTGGCCTGTGGAATGCTGTCCTACTCCTCTTCAATGGTTGTGCGAAGTTGCTGGATACTCCACTGTAGTAATTCTGTGGCCTTTATATTGTCCCCAGCACAAGGTACACCTGTGTAATGATCATGCTGTTTTAATCAGCTTCTTGATATGCCACACCTGTCAGGTGGATGGATTATCTTGGCAAATGAGAATCTCACTTACAGGGATGTTAACAAATTTGTGCACAACAATTTAAAGAAATAAGTTGTTAAAATATGAAAATCATGCTGTGGACACTGAAGGCTTTGCATGCAATTCCCTGATGCATTTAGTGCTCATCTCTGACAGGTGAACCATGAGGTGGACAATTGTATTAGGAAAGTAGTCTATAAAGTTTTGCATATGCTACACATCAAAACACAAGGAATAGTGTTTTTGTAATTTGCTTAAGGGTGGTTTTTAAGGACTTGTAAATGTGGCTAATTTGTCCAGCATCCCTCATTTATTGATGCTGCATCAGGTTGGATCTGAATGCATAAGGATGTCCTTTAAATTTCTCAAATGTCTGGTAAATAAAAATGTTACCTGATTTTAGAATATTCACATGAAAATCTGTCGCCAATTGGATGGGTCCATATTATTTTTTGGACACCTTGAGTTGGACCAGCATGTCACTCTCTGAACAGATACAAATGTGATGCTGTTTACACAGGCAGTCCAATTCTGCTATGTTTCACTAATTTGTCCTTTGCACAGTTTGTTTTTTGCCCATAATTTTAAGTGTGTGTGATTGCAGCACGCAATTTGTGGTGTTCCTGCATGTGTGCATTCCTGAATCTGCATAGAAGTCCCCCCTCCCCCTTCCATAAATGGGCAAACGAATTGGGCTGTCTGTGTAAATGCAGGTACATAAGTTATAGCACGATTTGCAACTCAAATCAAAGTGCTGTCATTGGGGATCCTGAAGAACAAAGCAGCTGGTCTCTTGTCTCTCAGATCATTATGCTATTAACTAGCTAGTCAAGTTCAAGTCAATGTTTAATTTCTCAAGAAAAAGCTTATGACCCAGATTGTTGTGCACAAACTGCCAAACATTCAGAATGTCTAGGGCCTAGGACTTTTTTTTACTCGTGTGAATTTCATTGACATTCCTTGCCCCAAGACTAGTTTTGTCCTAAGGAAGTGTCCACTTTTGGGAGGGCTATGCCCGCAACAAGTTGTCCCACAGTTGGGCGTTACTTGATTCCCAGAAATAGGACCCTTTTGCCTCTTGCTGCCCACTGCGCGCATGGATGGAGCACAGTCTCATGAGCATGGCTGCTTGAGCCTGTAGTCATTTAGCTCAAAATACATTTTCTTCTGCAACTTATTGTCACCCACCATTGACTTGAATTTGACATTTTGAATGATATCAGTTCCATGATGGCACATTTACTCCAGATCCTTCAATGTTTTCAACAATGCACTGTACTGAGCATGCCAGAGGTCACCAGCCCAACTCTAGTCCTGGAGAGAGGGTTTGCCAACTAGGCTAATTACTGACCACCAATACCTTCATTGAGGAGTTTAAAATAGCCTGGGAAAACACTGTAGTGTACACTTGTTTTCCAGGACCAGGATTGGTGCCCACTAGAGTACCGTGTGACAACAAGCAATAGCTCACTTTTTAACATAGATAGCTGGATAGATCTTTGCTCTCGCTCATCGATCTCACATGGTTTTAATGAGCATAATGAGTTGATTTCAGCCTCTTTTGACTGCCACCGGTTGTCATGGATTCCCCAGCCAATGTGCACAAGAGTGAGTTACAGTGGTAGCTGGTAGGCGACACAATGGACAAGACAAACAGAGAAACAAGCAGTCTTTTCACTAGAAAATCAGGCCGAGAACACACTGCCCCTCAATGTTGCTACACTGTTTATCTGAGAGCTAGGCTATGGCTACTCCACCACCCACCCAGTGATCTGACCTCCTACACACACCCACATAGTGAGTATGTAAATGGAGCGTTACAGAGAGGAGGGTGGGATGGTAGGTTCTGACCTCATTACCCATGTTCCCCCTGGGCCTCTCTCTCTTCCTCCTGTCCCCTTTCCATCCTCAGTGCTGCGCTGCATGGAGCACCAGCAACCTAATTAGGTTTGACCTCATTTAATGAACTCAAAACATCTCATCTCTCCATGCTCTTGTATTTATTTATATGGATATATTTGCCACATCTGTTTAACTTTTTAACCCAAGAGACATTTCTTCAAACCTCTACTTTCCTCTGAAAACAGATTTTATTAGCTGGTAGTTTACTGTACCTTCTATCAGGTTTAGACCATACTACTAGTGAAATTGATTGTGAGAGAATGAGTTCAATTTGCACACAGATCTAACCAGGTTTTCATATGTTTTTATTTACGTGTGAGGGAGACTATTGGCAAACATTCATTCAACATTCATTCCTTCTCTCGCCACAATGTCCAGACTGCCTAATTGGTTGTGATTGTGTTTGGCCTGTAACGTTCGTGGCCAACTGTGCTGCCTGCTCTGTGGCATCTGTCCCCTGCTTTCCTTGCCGTTAATCCAGCAGTTATTTTAGGCACCTAGTGTTCAGTGTGTAAGATCAGTGTATGGGCATTAGCCCTGGCTGCTAGTGTGACAGAGTGAGGACAGGCTCTGTGTGTGTTCCACAATCCAGGACTGTAAAAAATGTAGCATGGCAGGCGGGCCCTTTTATAAAGATCATGAAAGACAGTGACTAAGGCAGGAAACATTCTCCATGGTCGTGGAGCAGTATCATTGGTGTAAAAATACTTGGAAGTACTACTTAAGTAGTTTTTGGAGGTATCTGTGCTTTACTATGTATATTTTTGGCTACTTTTACTTCACTCCATTCCTAAAGAAAATGTGTACTTTTTACTCCATCCATTTTCCCAGACACCCAAAAGTACTAATTCACACATGTATTAAGAGAACAGCCTCTGATCTGGAGAACTCACTAAACACATGCTTCAATTGTAAATGATGTGTGAGTGTTGGCGCATGCCCCTGGCTATCTGTAAGTAAATACATTAAAATAAAACAAGAAAATGGTGCCATCTGGTTTGCTCTCTAAAATAATTTGCAATTTTATTTTTTACTTTTGATGCTTTTTGATAAACTAAGTACTTTTTAATCTTTTACTGAAGTAGTATTTTACTGGGTGACTTTCACTTTTACTTGAGTCATTTTCTATTACTCAAGTATGAAAATTGGGTACTTTTCCACCACTGAGCAGGATGACTTCCCATGTACAGGGTGATGCCTTTACAAGTTAATCTGTCTGGAGTTGGGGGGTGGAGGTAGAAGACACAGGCTGCTGGGTTGAGGCAGGGCCAACATGGATGGATAGGCCTACAGTCTTTGGAAGATTACTGTTCTTTGCCGTGTCCGTGTGTCCTAAATGCTATCATGAAGCCAACAGTATGCTAATGAAAAGCCCAACTGAATGTCCTATCTTACTGAAACTTTAAATTGGATCCAATTTCTAAACAAAATTGTCTCATGGAGAGGGCAAACAAGGTTGTTCGTGTGGTGGAAGACCCCCCCAAGCCAGTAGGCCTAATGGTTGTGAAACAACAATCAGCTTGGTTTATTTACAACTTAACCGCTAAGACAGGAGAACTTTGTTAAACTGGAATGAAAACCAATGTTCTCTCCTTGTCTCTTGGTGGTGTTTAGGGTGAACACAAAAAGAGCACACTGTGTGCTGTGGCCCTCATTTTCCTGCCCCGAAACATTTGATCAGACTTCTAAAAATAAGTCCTCCCTGTTACACACATGCACACATACAGCAATTTGCTCGCAATGTTTCATACAAGCCCACATGTTCATGCGTTACGTGTTCTTCTCAAATAAAAGGCCGTAGGTGTTATTTGTTCACTCTCTTTTTTCGTGCCCTTTGAAGGGGTAGGATGTGTCAAGAACATGGCCCAACATGACAGGAATCTCTTCCCATAGACGGCCCACCCCCATACTGTAACTACAGAGGGCTTGGAGGTGTTCGGAGGGAGGATTGGCTGTTCCTTGATATCATCATCACTCTTTAACAGGCTTGTCTGTGCTTGAAGTGGCCATAAAGCACCCAGCCAAAAAAGGAACTAAAGAGAAGAGCGACGAGAAGACTCCTCACTGCATATCAAAGTGTGGGAATTTCTGTTAATGATACGTGTGGTAGCAAGCCTATTTAGTTTTTTTTCTGCGAGTTGACGATGTGTTTTGCTTTTGAAGTGTAGGGAAAACTAAATAACGATGCGTTACGTTTTAGTGTGTTTCTGTTTCGCCCATCCATCACCCTCTTCCGAGGACAAAAATAAACATTTGTTTTTGCAGCATTTTATTTGTTTTGTACATTATATACACATCTCTTTCTTTTCTTCACAGTAGTTACACAGCAAGAATATACACCGAACAAAAATATTAACTCACCATTCTAACTATTTCAAAGATTTGACGGAGTTACAGTTCATATAAGAGAGTCAATCAATTGAAATAAATGCATTAGGCTCTAATCTCTGGATTTCACATGACTGGGCAGGAGTGTCGCCATGGGTGGGCCTGGGAGGGCATCAAATCAAACTTCATTTGTCTCATGCGCCGAATAAAGTGTAGACCTTACCATGAAATGCTAACTTACTTAACTAACAGTGCAGTTCAAGAAGAGTTAAGGAAATATTTACCAAATAAACTAAAGTAAAACATAATAACAAGTAACACAATATGGGGCGGCAGGGTAGCCTAGTGGTCAGAGCGTTGGACTAGTAGCCGGAAGGTTGCAAGTTCAAACCCCCGAGCTGACAAGGTACAAATCAGTTAACCCACTGTTCCTAGGCCGTCATTGAAAATAAGAATTTGTTCTTAACTGACTTGCCTCGTTAAATAAAGGTAATAATAAATAAAATAAAAAAATATATATATATATATATACACACACACACACACACATACAGGGGGTACCGAGTCAATGTGCGTACAGGTTAGTCGAGGTCATTTGTGAATTATAGGCAGGTGAAGTGGCTATGCTGCTACTCGCTGTGTATTATCTATGCAATACAGTACATCTATTCTCTTCTATTTTACAATCTGTATGGCACCGCTGTCAACATTTTGGTCCTCAAATGAAACTGGTATTTTTTTCAATTTATGAAGATTTCTTTTAGCCAATTTTTGTCCTTTTATGCAATTTATATGCAATTCATATTTGGGATGTTTCTACTGAGTCTACGTACCACAGGAAGTGCAAGAGTGGGGGCGTTTCCTATTTCCTGTCGGTAAAAGGTTGTCCTCCCTGTGTCCTCTTGCTCTCTCTCCTGCCCTTTTCCAACTTTTTCTCCCTCTTCCCCCTCTCTTTAGCAGCAGGATGATTTAGCATCTCAAGGCCGGGAGTTAAGGGTTGTGCATATGTAGAGATTTCTTGGAAGGCATAACATTTGGGTAGATATGGTGACTTGAGATTCAGTATCAACAGTCTGTAAAGGAAATGTTGCCTCAGACTGATTAATATCCAGCGTTCTTTTAGATGACGTCACTCATCCGATGAAGCATGCCCTGTCATTCTTAGCTCGTCACCATTAGATATCATCCATCTCGTGTGTATCGTGCATAATCTCTTTCTCTCTCTTTTCATGTTCCTTCTCCCCAGGACCAATATGACATCATCGACAAGCACACGCAATCCGGGCTGGAACTGGTAGAGAAGTATGTCAAGTTTGTGAAGGAGAGGACGGAGATAGAGCAGAACTATGCCAAGCAGCTGAGGTAGGCCTCATTCTTCATGGTTCCTCATTCCTCAGGCCTCATTCCTGCCTGTGTGCCCACAGCAGTTGATGTTTGTGCTCAAAAGCTGTTTTATGAAATGTATGTGGTGTCTTATGACTAGTTTGGGGCAGAATTGAACTCGTCTCCCCCTGTTGGCATTGCCACAGCCCAGACAGTCCCAGAAACACTGCCCTCATTCTCAAGCTTGAGCCTGCATTATTGCCTCCCTTTTTCTCCATTTATCACTTTCACTCCGAGTGTGTCTGTCAGTATCTGCTGATGGGCTCTGGTGGAGAGGAGAGGAAGTGGGAGCAGACTGGCACATGATGGACAGGATGTGGTCAGCGAGAGCTCTAATGAAAGAAGGAAGAATAGGAGAAGTGGATCTGTTTTAACATGTTCTTCTTGACTGTAGTTTTGCATTGGCTTTCCCTTAAAGGGGCAGTGCAGTCAAACATGATTTCCTGTGTTTTATATATATATATATATATATATATATATATATATATATATATATATATATATATATATATATATATATATATATATATATATATATATATATATATATATATACACACACACACACACACACACACACACACACACACACACACACACACACACACACATCTGTCCACGGAGGTTGGAAGAATACAGATAAATTGTGACAATTATGATAATGCCCTTTTAGTGTAAGAGCTGCCTGAAATTTCAGTTTGTTTGGCTGGGTGCTTTTTTTTTTAGACCTAGATGTTAATAATAGGCCAATAACAGCTAGCTTTCAGGTTACACATCCTTCCCATTAGGCTCCTCTCTGACCACTCCCAGACAGACCGCTCACAGTCTTAGCAGAATTCTTGCTAGTTTCTTTTTGACCATTTTAATTAAAAACATTTACAGTAAGGTAATTAATTGTTACCTAGAAATGATTTGATATTGACCGGGGCAGTCTTGCCTACAAGAAGCAAATATTGTGTATTGTTTCTTAGAGGTGTGGATTGATTTTAAATTGAATCATTTCTATTCAATGCAAACTGTAACCAATTTAGGTTTGAACTTGTTTATTGAGATTTGAATAGACACCCTCGTTTGATGCATTGTTTTCCTATCATTTAGGATAATTAAGTTTGCATCTGTGCTTTTGACATATTCTATCTTCCAGACTACTTACCATATCTTCCCCCTCTCCTAATATTGACAGAAATCTAACAAAGAAATACAATCCTAAACGAGGCTGTAAAGAGGAACAGGAATGCAGGTGAGCTATTGTGGGCTTTTGTGTGTGAATGAATGTGTGTGTGTGTGTGTGTGTGTGTGTATAAAATAAATGTGCTTTATTTGTACCTGCCCAGGCCAGCTGTGAACTTCAACATGACTTTCAGTTCCTAATCAGACATAGAGAAGGAAAACAAAGCTTGACTAAAATAATACTCCAACAATACATGACGTAATTTCAATGACGTGTTTTCAAACTGCTTTCCTGTCTATAGTACTGTAGTTGGAGAGGCTATGCCAGCACCTGCAGAGCAATGCAAATGACTGCTACTATACCCCCTGAGAGGGAAACGGGAATAAGGAAGTAATGGACCTATCATTACCTGGCTAACACCGCTATTTAAGCACCAGTGTATGTAACTTCCTGTCAATGCCCAAATCGATTACAGATCTCATCTCTTCTATATCCTTTCCCTCCCTTCCTCCCTCCCCCCTCTTCACTCCCCTCCCTCTCCCATAGGTTCTCCAACCACCAGTCCTTCCTGGACATCCTGAATGAGATGAACGACTACGCAGGACAGAGGGAGCTGATTGCTGAGAACATGATGATGAACATCTGCATCGAACTCACCAAGTACCTGCAGGAGCTCAAGATGGAGCGTAAGACGGTGAGAGAGGGATCCACACTGAGAGAGAAGGATGGAAGAGTTCAAAACTCTGATTATAGTGAGGGCGAGTGAAGATGGGTGGGATCTAGGGAAAAGGAGGGAGAGTATGAAGGAGACAGGAAGGACGAGCAGAGATTTGTAGGTTCCTCTGTTATGGCATGAAGGTCGCCTTACTTGGGTTCTCTCGTAGGGGGGTGGTAACTGTCATGTTGTCATCCTCTGAAAGGAGAGGAATGCCTTGGCCCAACCCCAATGGAATATAGAACACACACAAACATTAAAAAGTCTCCCAGTAGACATGACCCACAGACAGACAGACTATTTGTTTACCATCTGTTTTGTTCAGTGGTTTTTGGTGGCCGTTGTTTATTCTGTACACAATGCCAATGGCCCTGTCTAAGTAGGGACCGTCATGTCATCATCCTAGTGTTCTTGGTGTCTCATGTGTCCTCTCTCTGTTTGTCTGTTTGCAGCATCTGTCGGAGGCCAAGAAATCCCAGCAGAGTTTGGAGAGCACCTATAAGCAGCTCGACAGTGTAAGTTTGTTTACATGTCAGGCCGTCTGCCAATAACTCCTCTCTTCCAAAGGGAAAATCTACGTTGTTGGTAGAATACTAATGTATACATCCTCTCTATACAGTAGGCCAATACTTTCCTTGTCAGGGAACAACTTGTCTGTCTTTCTGTTCAGTCAAAGGGCAATGTTTTGTCCAGTCACTGTCCTCCATTGTCTAATGTGGTGAAAGCTGACAAATGTTTCTGAATGCTCTCTCATATTGTCTGCTTTTTGTCTGCTGTAAGTGGGGTCATTGTTACATCAGTGAAAGGGATGTTTGTTCACTAGTTGTGTGTATGGTGATTCAGGTGACCAGTATTTGTAATATACAGTAAAAAGAGATGAGGAGCTCATTTTAAAAGCAGGGGTAGGGAACCAAAACGAGACCAGAAACTAGCAGCACTCCAGCCATTGCTCATAACTGTATGGCTCAGCACCACTGACTTAAACCACTGATGTTCCAGCCCCATTCAGTAAAGTCAGGTGTTAGTGGCCATTGGGCAAGTGTTCACTAACCTTGGGTGAAGCAGAGGTCTCGCTTGTACACAATAGTAGAGACTATTCTATTCCATTCAAAGAATACCCACAGAACACAGTATTGGGTTAGCTAAGATCAACATGGTGTGTTTCTGTCTCTCTGTGTTTTAGAGTAAGAAACGTTTTGAGAGGGAGTGGCGGGAAGCGGACAAAGCTGCTCAATATGCCGAGAAAACTGACCAGGACATCAACGCCACCAAGGCCGACGTCGAGAAGGTAGTAGGACACCAACGCAGAATAAAAAGAACACAGGTTTTCATTTTCCGTTGCAAAAGGTTTTCCTACGGTGTGCCCTACTGAACACATTCCAGCTGTCCTACTTGTCCTGTTTCCCCTTAGACAGTGGAATGTGAGCCACCAGACCGACCTGTGTGTGACCTGTGTGTTTGTTTTGTTACCTGTGTCCAGGCCAAACAGCAGGCCAACATGAGGACACACATAGCGGAGGAGTGTAAGAACGACTACGCAGCCCAGCTGCAGAAATACAACAAGGAGCAGAGCCAGTTCTACTTCAGTGACATGCCTCTCATCTTCAACGTAAGGCAGAGCCTCTCACCCATCCATCCTGACCTTAACCTAGCTTTCCTTCCTCATGCTGGAAATATTTTAAATGCTAACATTTGGTTCAATAGACACTAAAAACACAGATTTTTTTTATTTTTTTTATTTAACTTTATTTAACCAAGCAAGTCAGTTAAGAACAAATTCTTATTTACCATAATGGCCTACCAAAAGGCAAAAGGCCTCCTGTGGGGACAGGGGCTGGGATTGAAAAAAGATATATAACATATAACAACGAGAGACAACATGACATGAGGAGATATCTAAGACGACAACATAGCAAGGCAGCAATGGATGGTAACAATACAATATGACAACGTGGTAACAACACAATATGGTAGCAGCACAAAACATGGTACAAACATTATTGGGCACAGACAACAGCACAAAGGGCAAGAAGGTAGAGACAACAATACATCACACAAACAACTGTCAGTAAGAGTGTCCATGATTGAGTCTTTGAATGAAGAGATTGAGATAAAACTGTCCAGATTGAGTGTTTGTTGCAGCTCATTCCAGTCGCTAGCTGCAGCGAACTGAAAAGACGAGCGACCCAGGGATGTGTGTGCTTTGGGGACCTTTAACAGAATGTGACTGACAGACTGGGTGTTGTATGTGGAGGATGAGGGCAGCAGTAGATATCTCAGATAGGGGGAGTGAGGCCTAAGAGGGTTTTATAAATAAGCATCAACCAGTGGAGTCTTGCGATGGATATACAGAGATTACCAGTTTACAGAGGAGTATAGAGTGCAGTGATGTGTCCTATAAGGAGCATTGGTGGCAAAACTGATGGCCGAATGGTAAAGAACATCTAGCCGCTCGAGAGTGCCCTTACCTGCTGATCTATAAATGATGTCTCCGTAATCTAGCATGGGTAGGATGGTCATCTGAATCAGGGTTAGTTTGGCAGCTGGGCTGAAAGAGATTATGATAGAGGAAACCAAGTCTAGATTTAACTTTAGCATGCAGCTTTGATATGTGCTGAGAGCAGTACAGTGTACTGTCTAGCCATACTCCCAAGTACTTGTTTGAGATGACTACCTCAAGCTTTAAACCCTCAGAGGTAGTAATCACACCGGTGGGGTGGCGGGGCATTCTTCTTATCAAACCACATGACCTTTGTTTTGGAGGTGTTCAGAACAAGGTTTAGGATAAAGAAAGCTTGGACACTAAGAAACCTTTGTTGAACATTTAACACATAATCCGGGGAGGGGCCAGGTGAGTATAAGACTGTATCATCTGCATATAAATGGATGAGAGAGCTTCCTACTGTCTGAGCTATGTTGTTGATGTAAATTGAGAAGAGCTTGGGGCCTAGGATCGAGCCTTGGGGTACTCCCTTGGTGACAGGCAGTGACTGAGATAGCAGATTTTCTGGCTTTATATACTGCACTCTTTGAGAGGTAGTTAACAAACCAGGCCAAAGACCCCTCAGAGACACCAATACTCCTTAGCCGGCCCACAAGAATGGTCTATCGTATCAAAAGCTTTGGCCAAGTCAATAAAAATAGTAGCACAACATTGCTTAGAATCAAGGGCAATGGTGACATAATTTAGGAACTTTTAAGGTTGCAGTGACGCATCATAATCTGAGCGTAAAACAGATTTCATACCAGAGATACTGGTATGAAATACTATATACAGTACATCAAGAAAGCCAGTCAGTTGATTATTGACAAGTTTTTCCAACACTTTTGATAAACAGGGCAAAATAGAAATAGGCCTGTAACAGTTAGGATCAGTTTGATCTCCCCCTTTTAAATAAGGACTCAATGTGGCTGCCTTCCAAGCAATGGGAACCTCCCCAGAAAGGAGCGAGAGGCTTGGCGACGATAGGGGCAGCGACCTTAAAGAAGAAAGGGTCTAAATTGACTGACCCAGATGTTTTTTTGGGGTCAAGTCTCAGGAGCTCCTCTAGCACCTCGGAATCAGTGACTGCCTGCAGGTTGTTATTCTTTAATCAGGCACCAAGACATGGCAGATCTGATTGAGTGACGTCCTGTATGTGCCTCCTCTCCCTATAGAAACTCCAGGACATGGATGAGAGGCGGGTGAGGAAGCTGGCGCAGGGCTACGTCTTGTTCTCAGACACGGAGAGGCACGTGATGCCCATTATCGGGAAGTGTCTGGAGGGCGTCACCAAAGCGGGCACTAATGTCAATGAGAGGAATGTGAGTCGGCTGTACTGTACTGAATGTATACAAAACAAACGTAACGTACGTAGATACATGCGGTCCAATGAAGTTCAAAAGAATGTGAGGGAAATGGGTATGAAACACGCATGCTTTGAAACATTTTGGTTTTGTTGATCTGTGTTTCACTGTTATAATCCAACCTACTGTCCCTGCAGGACTCCATAGCTCTTATAGAGCAGTACAAGTCAGGCTTTGAGCGTCCTGGGGACCTGGACTTTGAGGACTACAGTCAGGGCATCAACCGTGCCTCCTCAGACAGCAGCCTGGGCACCCTCGGTACACCCAAAGGCCCCCTGGAGCTGCTGGGCAAGAACAGGAGCAAACCGTTCTGGCTGTTCAGCAAGAAGAGTAAGGTAGGCTGATAGTACCACCACTCCTCCTCACAATGACAAGTGTACACACCTGGTACATCCCACTCCCATGACTCAGTTCTGACTAGCTGAGTGACTTTCTGAATTAGGAATAGACATTATTATCCTAATCTACAATTCATACCCTAATCAGTTTGTTTCCCTCCTATGAATGACTAGTCCCCTGAGTGGATTTCTTAGTGTTTGAAATGATCAGTGCTCCAAGGTGCAGGTCGATAAACCATGAGCAGTGTGTGTCAGTGTTGAGGCAGAGGGGCTGAATCAGGGAGACAGCATCTGGTGGTCCCTAGAGGGACGTTCCCTCTGTCACTATGGTCCTGAAGCTGTGGTCTCTCACACAATCTTTCCTGTTCCCAGAGCTCTGCATGTACATACTGCATGGCCCCCTCTCTAACACACACACACACACACACACACCTTTCTAGAACTGGTATGTGCATGGCTGTGTCCCTGGCCTGTCTGTGAATATGCCCCCTCTGACTTTCTGCAACGTGTGACTGACTGACTGGTTTCCAATAGGTCAACTCTACTGGCAGACAGCGATCTGCAGAGCTTGTGCTTTCATCAGCACAGACAGGCACAAACACACTGACTTTTCCTCTACAAACACACTGCTATTATACTGTATTTTACTGGCCTAGACTATAACATTAACAGTCAAACCACCACAATGACACCTTTGGGAAATGCCAACCATCAGGGATGACTAGTTCCAGGTGAACTCATTTTTTTCTGTGTTCTCTCTACACCGTCATTGGAGATCATAGATGACGTTGGACCACTAGAGGCCGTCTAGATCTAGAATATATCGGATGTCCCTTAAACAGGCCTTCTGAGCCACTCTGAAACGACTAAAAATAAACTAGACATGAATGTTGAGAGTACAGCAACCCAACACCTAGCTAACCTACATCATGGCCGGCCTCTACCCACTGCTGTATCTCTCTCTCTCCTCCCTCCTGTCTCTTCCAGCACTTTCCTCCTGCTGCTTGTCTGATTGGCTTACCCTGCTGACTGCTGTCCAATCCTGTTCCTCTAATACACCCAGCCTACCTCCCGTCCTGTCTATGTGATGCACCGCTCTGTGTCATCGCTCCTGCTCTCCCCAAAGAGGTGGTTCAGTAATGATCAGAGTTAACTTTCATATTGGCCTGTGAGAAAGAGCTTTGGATGTCATTTGTAAACCCCCCTCCCCCCACATTCCCAACTGCACAACACTGACTCAAACAGCTCCTAGTTAAAGTGTTTTTTAGTCCAGGACTCCTGTAGGTCTAGGCTGATCTGTGACTGAGAAACCAGCCTGTAGAGTTGACTATATTCTCCCTCACTGCTCCTCACTTGGTTACACCATCATGCCAACGTTCAGTAGTTCCCACCAGCTTAGAGACCTGCTATGTTTCTTATTACCCGTATTACAAGCATGTATACCAGGCCCAGACCTATAGTGTGTACTTTGTACCCAGTTCAGTCTACCTATGTATCTGTGTCCAGATTGCGGTTAACCAATGGAACCTCCCGTTGGTCCGCTCCAATCTGTCAACCTTGTTCCTCACGTAGGCTCACTCTACTCTACCCTTCATCGTGGCTTGTGTTTTGTTGTTGTTGCATTGCTGGTGTTGGGGCTGTAGTGCGGCTGTTGTGGCGCTATGTGAATGATCCGGTGGCTGTGGGCTTCTGCAGGAGTAACTGCTGCAGTGTCTTCTTCTCTGTGTGGTGTGCTTAAGGTGTTGATGGTGTCTCTCTCTCTTTCCCTTGTCATCTGTTTTGTTTTTGTCCTCCCCTCCCTCTCCCTCATGCCACCCCCTCCCTGGGTGTCTGTGCTTCACCCCGCCCCAGCTCTCTCCCTCCCCCTCCTCACTCACCCCCTTGTCCACGCCCCCGCCTCCTCACCCGCTAACGGACCCCCTCCCCCAAGTTCGGCCGGGACCCATTGTCGTACTGTTTGAAGGAGATCAATAAGACAGTCAAACCCAGAATATCCTCCTTCCGGACCCTCGGGCGAATGGTGAGTCATCCGGGTCAGGGGCCACAACGTCTCCTCGCAAAGGCCTCTGTTAACCTGTTTGGTGGATCAACCTGTTCTTTCTTATTGTTCCAGGAAATGACTGAATATGTCCAATCAAAACGGACTAAATTATTGAGCAAAATGTTTCAGGTTTCAGGTGTTGACCTTTCAGAGTGGAAAGACAATCTTTGAAGGTGTCATACACTGAATATAACAAACATTAAGAACACCTTTCTAATATTGAGCTGCTGGTCCATGTTGACTCCTGTGTTTCCCACAGTTGGCCTTTGGGTGGTGGACCATTCTTGATACACACAGGAAACTGTTGCAGTTCTTGACACAAACCAGTGTGCCTGGCACCTACTACCATACCCTGTTCAAAGGCACTTCAATCTTTTGTCTTGCCCATTCACCCTCTGAATGGCACACATACACAAATCATGTCTCAATTGTCTCAAGGCTTTAAAATCCGCATTTAAGCTTAGAGCAGGTGTCCTTCATGTTTTTTATACTCTGAATACACAGTGCATTCGGAAAGTATTCAGACCCCTTCACTTTTTCCACATTTTGTTATGTTACAGCCTTATTCTAAAATGAATTACGTTGTTTCGTTTTTTTTTTCCTCAATCTACACCCAAATGTTTGCATTTACATAAGTATTCAGACCCTTCACTCAGTACTTTGTTGAAGCACCTTTGGCAGCGATTACAGCCTCAAGTCTTCTTTGGTATGAAGCTACAAGCTTGACACACCTGTATTTAGGGAATTTCTCCCATTCTTCTCTGAAGTTTCTCTCAAGCTCTGTCAGGTTGGACCGGGACCGTTGCTGCACATCTATTTTCTATTTTCAGGTCTCCAGAGAAGTTCAAGTCTGGGCTCTGGCTAGGCCACTCAAGGACATTCAGAGACTTGTCCTGAAGCCACTCCTGCGTTGTCTTGGCTGTGTGCTTAGGGTCTTTGTCCTGTTGGAAGGTGAACCTGTGCCCCAGTCTGAGATACTGAGCGCTCTGGAGCTGGTTTTTATCAAGGCTCTCTCTGTACTTTGCTCCATTCATCTTTCCCTCGATCCTGACTAGTCTCCCAGTCCCTGTCACTGAAACACATCCCCACAGCATGATGCTGCCACCACCATGCTTCACCGTAGGGATGGTGCCAGATATCCTCCAGACGTGACGCTTTGCATTCAGGCCAAATAGGTTAAATCTTGTTTTCATCAAACCAGAGAATCTGGTTTCTCATGGTCTGAGATTCCTTTAAGTGCCTTTTGGCAAACTCGAAGTGGGCTGTCATGTACATTTTACTGAGGAGTGGCTTCCGCCTGGCCACGCTACCATAAAGGCCTGATTGGTGGAGTGCTGCAGAGATGGTTCTCCTTCGAGAAGATTCTCCACAGAGGAACTCCCGAGCTCTGTCAGTGGCAGTCTGGTTCTTGGTCACTGACCAAGGCCCTTCTCCCTCGATTGCTCAGTTTGGCCGAGGGGCCAGCTCTAGGAAGAGTCCTGGTGATTCTAAACTTCTTCCATTTAAGAATGATGGAGACCACTTTGCTCTTGGGGACCTTCAATGCTGCAGAAATGTTTTGGTACCCTTCCCCAGATCTGTGCCTCGACACAATCCTTTCTTGGAGCTTTACGAACAAATCCTTCGACCTCATGGCTTGTTTTTTTTCTCTGACATGCGCTGTCAACTGTGGGACCTTATGTAGACAGGTGTGTGCCTTTCCAAATCATGTCCAATCAATTGAATTTACAACAAGTTGACTCCAATCAACCAATATGAATTTCGAGTCTCATAGCAAAGGGTCTGAATACTTATGTAAACATTTTTGCAAATGTCTAAATCTGTTTTTGCTTTGTCATTATGATGTATTATGTGTAGATTATTTACTTATTTTATTTAATACATTTTAGATTAAGGCTGTAACATAACAAAATGTGGAAAAAGTTGAGGGGTCTGAATACTTTCTGAATGCACTTTGTATATACAGTCATAGCCAAATGTTTTGAGAATGACACAAATATTAATTTCCACAAAGTTTGCTGCTTCAGTGTCTTTAGATATTTTTGTCAGAAGTTACTATGGAATACTGAAGTACAATTACAAGCATTTCATAAGTGTCAAAGGCTTTTATTGCCAACTACATGAAGTTGATGCAAAGAGTCAATATTTGCAGTGTTGAACCTTCTTTTTCAAGACCTCTGCAATCCGTCCTGGCATGCTGTCAATTAACTTCTGGGCCACATCCTGACTGATGGCAGCCCATTCTTGCATAATCAATGCTTGGAGTTTGTCAGAATTTGTGGGGTTTTGTTTGTCCACCCACCTCTTGAGGATTGACCACAAGTTCTCAATGGGATTAGTTCCGACTGCATGGTCGGAACTAGAAGCACAAGCATTTCGCTACACTCACATTAACATCTGCTAACCTCGTGTATGTGACAAATAAAATTTGATTTGGATTAAGGTCTGGGGAGTTTCCTGGCCATGGACCCAAAATATCAATGTTTTGTTCCCTGAGCCACTTAGTTATCACTTTTGCCTAATGGCAAGGTGCTCCATCATGCTGGAAAAGGCATTGTTCATCACCAAACTGTTCCTGGATGTTTGGGAGAAGTTGCACTCTGAGGATTTGTTGGTGCAATTCTTTATTCATGGCTGTGTTTTTAGGCAACTCCCTTGGCTGAGAAGCAACCCACACATGAATGGTCTCAGGATGCTTTACTGTTGACATGACACAGGACTGATGGTAGCGCTCACCTTGTCTTCACACCTGCCTGCTGCCATTCTTGAGCAATCTCTGTACTGGTTGTGCCCCGATCCTGCAGCTGAGTCAACTTTAGGAGACGGTCCTGGCCCTTGCTGGACTTTCTTGGGTGCCCTGAAGCCTTCTTCACAACAATTGAACCGCTCTCTTTGAAGTTTGATGATCTGATAAATGGTTGATTTAGGTGCAATCTTACTGGCAGCAATATCCTTGCCTTTGAAGCCCTTTTTGTGCAAAGCAATGACGACGGCACGTGTTTCCTTGCAGGTAACCATGGTTGACAGAGGAAGAACAATGATTCCAAGCACCACCCTCCTTTTGAAGCTTCCAGTCTGTTATTCAAACTCAATCAGCATGACAGAGTGATCTCCAGCCTTGTCCTCGTCAACACTCAAACCTGTGATAACGAGAGAATCACTGACATGATGTCAGCTGGTCCTTTTGTGGCAGGGCTGAAATGCAGTGGAAATGTTTTTTTGGGGATTCAGTTCATTTGTATGGCAAAGAGGGCCTTTGCAATTAATTGCAATTCATCTGATCACTCTTCATAACATTCTGGAGTATATGCAAATTGCCATCATATAAACTGAGGCAGCGGACTTTGAAAATGTATATTTGTGTCATTCTCAACACTATTGGCCATGACTGTATATTTAAGCAATAAGGCCCAAGAGGGTGTGGTCTATGGCCAATATACCACGGCTAAGGGCTGTTCTTATGCGCGACAAAACGTGGAGTGCCTGGATATAGCCCTTAGCTGTGGTATATTGGCCATATACCACAAACACCCGAGGTGCCTTATTTCTATTATAAACTGGTTACCAATGTAATTAGAGCAGTAAAAATAAAATTTGTCATACCCATAGTATACAGTCTGATATACCACAGCTTTCAGCCAAATAACATTCAGGGTTCGAACCACCCAGTTCTTTCTCTCACACACACATTGTCTGTCTATTTCTTTCTCCCTCAGAGGCACACTCCAGAGAGGATCATAGTAATGGTAATACTAGAGTGGTGTCTGTGTGGGGTGTTAAAGGGTGTCTCAGCCTCTCACATTGACGGGGAATCTCACACATGACCACCTTTCCATCCGTACAATTGGACAAGCATCTTGGTCTCAAACGTCACACTAAAGTCTTCTTGTTTACCTTCTCAAATCAATGCTGAAATGTTCATGCTCTAGTTTAGCTGCTAGCACATGAACTGGAACACAGCCAGATTCAAATTCAACATTGCATGCAAAGCAGAGGGCTGAAAACATGGCCTGTCTGTCTTTCCGTTTGGAGTTAGAGTTGAAGAGGTGGCCACCTGGTGGATTAGGGCTGTAACAACACTTAACTCAAGTCACTTCAGCAATGGGGCAACATTATCTAATTGATATAATTTGCCCGATTTTTATATTGGCTTCAGTTTACCTCCATTGTTTTACTGGTCTGTCCCTGATAACCTCCTTCCTTTAAACGTTCATTATAAAACCCAATGGGAAGAGTTCCTAAAAACAGGTTCTTATTTGGGTGGGTGTGCTGCCAATGGAATGGTATTGGGAATGATTTACATGGGTGATAATGGTGGTGGTCTTGGGTTCAGCTCACTGTAAAAACAAAGTATATCTGTTTGTTCACTCTAAAGCAAAAACTATGTCATTACTAGAGGTTAAGTATGTTTTCTTGTCATCAACCATTTCCCTTGAGCTGAACCATAACCACAGACCGGCGTTTTCTCTAGAGGTGGTTGTGGGTGGCGGGGTGTGTTCCTCTCCTACCACGTGCCATGGTGATGGAGAATGTGGGTGTGCGCGTGCGTCCGTGTTAAAGTGACTGTTCCTCCCTGTGTGTTTTCTCAGCCCACGGTGACAGAGGACTTTGGTCATCTCCCCCCCGAGCAGCGCAGGAAGAGGTTACAACAGAAACTAGATGACATTGGCAAGGAGTTGCAGAAAGAAGTGGACCAGAGGTGTGTGGGGGAGTTTGATTGACTGCTTTGACAACCATCTCTGTGTCTGCTGACAACTTCTCCCAACAGTGTGGTGTGTGTGTGTGTTTACCAATTACTGCACTCCACAGGGGATGCATTTCCACAGAGAATCAATCCACCTCTCATTGCCTCTCTCTTTCCCTCTCCGTTGCTCTCTCTCTGTATGTGTCTCTCCAGTGAGGCCCTGGAGAAGATGAAGGATGTGTATGAGAAGAACCCCCAGATGGGAGACCCTGCTAGCCTGTCTCCCCAGATCAACCAGACAGCCCAGAACATGGAGAGACTGAGATTAGAGCTCAGCAAGTATGAGGTAATGGACTCCCCTCTACTGGCCACAGTCATGTACTGCATGTTATGTTCCCATATGCAAGCTAGAATACATACAGTTGAAGTCTGAAGTTTACATAAACTTAGGTTAGAGCCATAAACTCTTTTTTTTTTTTCAACCACTCCACACATTTCTTGTTAACAAACTATAGTTTTTGCACGTCGGTTAGGACATCTACTTTGTGCATGACACAAGTAATTTTACCAACAATTGTTTACACACAAATTATTTCACTTATAATTCACTGTATCACAATTCCAGTGGGTCAGAAGTTTACGTACACTAAGTTGACTGTGCCTTTAAACTGCTTGGAAAATTCCGGATAATTATATCATGGCTTTAGAAGCTTCTGATAGGCTAATTGACATCATTTGAGTCAATTGGAGGTGTACCTGTGGATGTATTTCATGGCCTACCTTCAAACTCAGTGCCTCTTTGCTTGACATCATGGGAAAATCGAAAGAAATCAGCCAAGACCTCAGAATTTGTTTTGTAGACCACAAGTCTTTTTCATCCTTGGTAGCAAACGCCTGAAGGTACCTCATTCATCTGTACAAACAATAGTACGCAATTATAAACACTATGGGACCATGCAGCCGTCATACCGCTCAGGAAGGAGACGCGTTCTTTCTCCTAGAGATGAACGTACTTTGGTGTGAAAGGTGCAAATCAATCCCAGAACAACAGCAAAGGACCTTGTGAAGATACTGGAGGAAACAGGTTCAAAAGTATCTATATCCACAGTTAAACAAGTCCTATATCGACATAACCTGAAAGTCCCTCAGCAAGGAAGAAGCCACTGCTCCAAAACCGTCATAAAAAATCCAGACTACGGTTTGAAACTGCACATGGGGACAAAGATTGTACTTTATGGAGAAATGTTCTCTCGTCTGATGAAACAAAAATAGAACAGTTTGGCCATAATGACCGTCGTTATGTTTGGAGGAAAAAGAGGGAGGCTTGCAAGCCGAAGAACACCATCCCAACCGTTGTGTTGTGGGGGTGCTTTGCTGCAGGAGGGACTGGTGCACTTCACAAAATAGATGGCATCATGAGGCAGGAAAATTAGGTGGATATATTGAAGAAACATCTCAAGACAGCAGTCAGGAAGTTGAAGTTTGGTTGCAAATGGGTCTTCCAAACCTGACTCGGTTACCAGGAGGAATGTGCCAAAATTCACCCAACTTATTGTGGGAAGCTTGTGGAAGGCTACCCAAAACCTTTGACCCAAGTTAAACAATTTTAAAGTCAATGCTACCAAATACTAATTGAGTGTATGTAAACTTCTGACCCACTGGGAATGTGATGAAAGAAATAAAAGCTGAAATAAATCATTCTCTACTATTATTCTGACATTTCACATTCTTAAAATAAAGTTGTGATCCTAACTGACCTAAAACAGGGAATTTTTACTCAGATTAAATGTCAGGGATTGTGAAAAACTGAGTTTAAATGTATTTGGCTAAGGTGTATGTAAACTTCCGACTTCAACTGTATTGTTTGTTACCTCTTCACGTAGTTATTTGTAAACACAGACCTCATGTTTTCCTGATTTTAATATACAACCCGTTCCTCTCTGACTTGGTCTCACTCATAATCTCTCACGAGCACAATCTATAGGAAACAATGGTATATTTCCTCTGTGCTTTGTTTCGTAGTCATGGTTGACAGAGGCAGGAAGGCGAGGGGATTCGATGCTCAGGAGAGATACGTTACCAGAGGATGCGTTGAGCTACAGGTCTCACTCCAACAACAACGAACCATACAGGTTAGAATCCAGACGCTGAGACTTCACTCATGGCTGTCAGTAAATGTACTGTAGTCATATATCTATATTTATTATTAAGCATATGTGTTTCTCCCTCCAGCCCTGACGGAACCCACTCTGAAGAAGGCACCCCAGATTCCTCTCAGGCCATCTACGCCGAGTTTGACGACGACTTTGAGGAGGAGGAGGAGCTTGTCGCTCCCATCGGCCAATGTACAGCCATGTACAACTTCCCAGGTAGGTGTGGATGGGTCACAATGACACCAATGTACTCAACACTATTATGGTATAACACACTTGTACATGGCGATAGTGTAACATGCTGTCATGTCCCTGCTAGGTGCTAGCGAGGGGACCATCACCATGCAGGAGGGGGAGGTGCTGTCTGTAGTGGAGGAGGATAAAGGTGACGGCTGGACCAGGGTCCGCAGGGCCAACGGGAACGAGGGCTACATCCCAACATCCTACGTCAGCATCAGCCTCAGCAAGTGACCCGGCACCCATCCCACCCACACGAGGCCTGAGGGAACGGCCAGTCATCACTGATGATGATTCCAAAATACTGTGGCAGCTCTCTCATGGGACCAATCAGAAAGAGAAACAAAGCACTGTGGGCAGGACCATATGGGTGTCCGTAAGGAGACTACTAGGGCCAATCGAGTCACTTTGATTTCCTCGCTGAGATGCGCACCCATGATTTCTTTCCCCTGCTGGCCAGAGAAGATGCAGTCAATTGTGCTTTTGGCTCCTCCTGGCTTGCATGTCTGTACCAGGTCACTATACTTACCACAAGCCACACATTTTCATCGTAGTTCTTCTTGATATTATCACAGTGCAGTTGTGGTTTAGTAGTGGATATCATAGCAGGACTGATGATATAGATTAGAATGCGGCACCAACCAACATGTCCATATGCCCTCACCTCACTGTGGGAATGCTTCTCCTTTTCACAGTGAGAGGAGGATTAGAAGTGCTGTACTGGAGCATTAGACATCAGGGTCATTTTCAGTAAGGATAAAACATTTTGAAATCGGGTGAAACAGAGGTACTGAACTTGTCCAATGGGAACACAGTGCTACAGTGTGCCCTACTGAACAGGAGCCAGGATTAAGAGGACGTTTATCTGACACATTATTAAGCATAACCTTCTCTCTCACTCCCATGCAGCCAGAATGTAAACTGATCACATTCTTGCTCTTCTTCATATTTGCACACAGCGTTTTGGACAAAGAACATTTGCTCAGAGAAAGGAAGTGTCTCAACACAGGTCTATGGGCACTGCATTTCAGTAGGAAAGCCCTGTTGACACAGCCACTATTCAGATCAGATATACTCACCAGTTAGCGTGACTTTATTTCCTTGTGCTCTGATGTATAAATAGATTAGCCCCCCACAAGGCCGAAGACTGACACATACTGATGGCAATAAAGAAATGTTTCAGACAATCACAGCCGTATCTTCACTACAGCTCAGTTTCAAGCCATCGACATAAATGGCCTATACGAGAGCTCTTTTATAGCTCTCGATTCTGAATGGTAAATAATGAATTGTTTTGAGAATATAATTTATTAAGTATGTGTATGTTGCTACATTTAAAAGAGTTAAAGTTTAAGGCATGTTTTGGTTTATATCATAGGAGTTGACTCCCATTTGTACTTTTCCCTGCAAACACGGTGGACTGTCTGTATCCAGAGGTGAGAGCGATACCAATAAATTGTTGCAGACAGAATATGTGCAACGTTAAGACTATCATATTTATGTTATAAAATAATATATTTTAGCTATCACTACACCACTATTGTCTTATTAGCTTTTTAACCTGATGAATAAAGATTGAGAAGTTGAGAGCAGATGTGTATCTTCGTGAGGTGAATGTGTCCATTTTGTCTGGAGTTCAATAGACGCTCCAGTTTTGAGCCACGCCGGAATATTCCTAACATAAAAACTCACTCGCATGTCCAGGTGCCTTTCTGGTTGAAAGCATTGTGTGTGTATACCTAACATGCAAATGTCTTCTGTTTTTAAGACTAATAAATGTAACACGCATTTCAAAGTTCAAGTGGTTGTATCATTTATTCATGTTTTTTTTATCGCTAATGTTTGTCTGGCGTAGAGCCGACCGTTGTATTATTTATTAGCGAGCGAGTTGGTCCCCAAGAAATAAGATGCATTTGAATGAGATGAGAAAATGTCTAGAAATGTCAAGTACATGTACATACTCTTAAAGGGAAAGGCTGTTGGAGTCTCCTTCGGGGTTCTTCAAATTGAAACTGGGGGAAGCCCTATAAGATCCTCAAAGAACCTTTTGGGGGTACATTTTTTTAACTACCCCCCTTCCCCCTCCCCTGTTATTATTATTAATAATACATATAACTAAAATATTGTTATCAGTGTTTATTATGATGTTAGTGGCAAAGCAGAATAAAAAAATGTACATGAGGTAAACTCACAGCAGAACCCCAAGTCCTATCGCATGTTAATGTTATTACCTTAGTTTAACTAGGCAAGTCAGTTAAGAACAAATTCTTATTTCCAATGACCGCCTACCTGGGAACAGTGGGTTAACTGCCTTGTTCAGGGGCAGAACGACAGATTCTTACCTTGTCAGCTCGGGGAATCAATCCAGCAACCTTTCAGTCACTGGCCCAATGCTGTAACTACTAGGCTACCTACTGCCCCAAATGGTTAATGTGTTGATGTATCCACAGCCAGAATGATTTTTCAGTGTATGGGGATCGAACAGGTTTCCTGTTATACTCATCAGAGGTGTAGGGAGGGAGAAGTCTGTGAATCCCCAAAATAGGAATTATACAGATGATTAACAAATCATGCAAATGACAGGTTTACATTGGTTTGTGGTAAATGTGAATTTAAAAAACGTGTGTTAATGGTTTTCATACACATACCGTGTCCATAATGTAGAGGCCTATGGAGTATTCATTAAAGAGGAAGGGAGGAGGATGCCAAATTGAATCTGCATACCAATTGCATGTCTCGTTTGTATTCCTGCAGACACAAAAGTGAGCAGTTCAGTCATCTGCACCCAATACAGCTAGCCTTCAACATATTCTTATTGGCTACATATTATTGCCTCTTTGTCAGTTGATATCCATTGAATTGTCCATTTTCTGTTTTAGAAAGATTTGCACAAATATAAAAAGATAAATGGTATAATTATAAAACAATATCAATTTAGATCATACAGGGGACAAACCTTCAATTGAGATCTTTACATTTTTCACTTAAGTGACTGCCCTTGTCCTTTCAAATTAAAATCCAAATGTTTCTGTTGGGCAGTTAGGTTCCTGCAAGAACCCCTAACAACTAAGGAGGTTCCTCAAATAACCCCACCTCCTATAGGGTTCTTGGAAGAAACATTTGGGGGCAATTTTCAGTATCAAGAACCCTAAGGTTCTTCAAAGGACTTTGAGGATCTTAGAAGAACCCTTGTTGAATCCCTCATTTTTAGAGTGTATAGCAGAGTCACAGCAGATGGCACTATTGCTGTAGTGAATAATTTCTTGTGATCTGATGTCCAAGTAGCCTTGTCCTCTATCCTGCTCTCTCTGAGCAGGGTATTCAAACACTGTATTAAGCTTTCCTAAACGTGTTTATTATTATGTACGATAATTTACATGCATTATTAACAACTATTCACTTGAAAACATACCAGCTACAGAGGTGATTTTCACGCATGTCCTACTAATCACTGTGCGCTCATTCCGAACATTGGCCTCTGCTTGATCAAAAGCAGGACTTTTTCACTGATCTAAAAGTCCTTCAAAAACTGATTGATTTTTTTGGGATGTTTCGATCTGTCAGTTTTTAACAAAAATAATAAAGATGCTCTGTATGGGGGCCCTCACAGAGGAAATGATACCTTTCTAACACCTAATTGGCTTGCTGCTGTGCTCAAGGCCAAGTGACCACCGGGCAGCGTTGACCGGTCAGTTGATTGAGCTTGGTCATTTGTATTCACTAGTCTTACTCTCCGGAACGATAAAGGTCAGATGGTCCATAAAATTGCCTGTCTTCGCATTGGGGGGTTGCCTGGGTAACGGCATCAGCCGCTCCTTTAAAGAAGCCCTCCTCACCGCGACTGATAAACGGTCCGATGGTTCCTCTGTTGTCATTACTGATGCATTAATGATGACTGTCCTCACTGTTGAGGTGGGAGGCTGAATCGCTCCACTAGGTTGGAAAGTTTGGGCTGTGCTCAGAATTTTTTGGGATGGTTTAAGTTTATTTTCTTTGTTCAAACTAGGCGCTGGAAGATGTAGACTGTGGCTTTAAGAAACCAAGCAGATAAGCTATACGGTGTAGGCTTCCTCCGATCAGAAAGGAACATCCGGTTGTTTGCCTTGGGATAGGCAATGTCAAGGGATAGCCTAATATTGTAAAACTTCTGTCATTTAAAATCTCTCCCTGCATGCAGCAGTGCTTGTCAGAGATCAGGGTGCTCAACATGGGCAGAGTGCCAACCTGTAGTCTGTGTTCCCATGTAGCCTAAGCCTATTGCACCAATGCATCTGGACAAACAGTCAACAAAATCCGATCAATCTTATTTCCCAGTACTGCTTCTTCTGTGAAAAGGTACTAACAATACATCTACTCAAGACATTATTAATCAATCAATCAGGTGGGAGAGCAGGAAAAGCTTCTGCGCTTAAAACAAACTGAATGATCCCTTCTTTCTCTAAAAATAAGATGTTCAACGACTAAATGACAGGAAGGGATGGTGGATTCCTCAACAGGCATGTGAGACTGATGGAACAAGAGATGTAGTGCCAAGGCAGAGAAAAAGTAAATAGGAGAGACACGACCAGAGATAGCTAGAGATCTACTAGGTAATGTATGAAAGGCGATCTGCTTGCATAAGGGATTTATATCGATGTGTGTGCATTTGTTGTACTTGGGCTCAATCAACACTGATGTTCATGCTCTCAGATGTCCATGTGTGCATTATCGTAGATGTTTGCTCTCCTTGAGATGGATGAGTTCTTCATGGGAATTCAATAGATTTAGTTTCATGTTAGGATGTAGATTGAATTGTCAGAGAAAATGAACAAAACAGGCTTCACTTATGTGGAAACCCTAGGTACATGTGAAGATACTTACTCAAGTGTATTGTGCCCTGGTTACTTTGTTTGTCACTCTCTAGAGATGTTTGTCACTCTCAGCCACCGGCCCAAACTCCCGATCGCCAGGCCACCAGCCCTCCAAGTTCCCCCACAGTTCGCCAAGAGCTGCCCCTCAACCCCCCCAATACAATAAATCCATTCCAACACCCTCCGCCACATCCCCCAATGCACCAACAAAATGAACAAAAGAGAAAGACAAAGGATAACAGAAAACAATAATGCAAAAAACAAAAAGACATCAAGGACAATACAAATCATAACAGCAAGGCCAACTGAATATGTTTGAGTGCATTAATGGCACTTTTTACGTGTGTGTGTCCGTTTATGTGCACGTGTGTGTATTTGAATGAGAGTGTGTGTATATGCATGTCTGTGAACACTTGAGCCTCAGGCAAACCGGCATTGTCTGTAACAATACTGCCCCTCAATGTCATTCAAACATACTTTATTTTGTAAAAAAAAAATTCAATCTTTGACCGTCATGCTATCCGTCATGCTATCCTCTGCCCAGCAACTCCACTCCACATCCCAACCCTCAGCTTCACTCAGCCCATCCAACCTATTTCTCCCTCTTCGGATTTCTACGCAATGTATATCTTTCAACTATCCTGTTGTAGTGAGGTGTGTACTGGCGGCACAGAAGTCAGGCGCAGGAGAGCGAAAACTGATTTACAACGGTGTCCTTTAATATCCATAAAACCACCGTTAACAGAACAATACAATAAATGGGTTAAACAAAACCCGGTAATACCAGCATACCATGTACAAGTACTACAAGAAACAATTATGGACAAGGACATAGGGGGGAATAAATACACAACATGTAATTGATGTAATTGGAACCATGTGTGATGGAAGACAAGACAAAACCAATGGAAAATGAAAAGTGGATCAGTGATGGCTAGCAGGCCGGTGACTTCGACCGCCGAACGACCCGGAGGGCGAGGCGCAGGGCGATCCGGACGGAGACGGTGGAACTCCTGCAGCATTGAAGGGTCCAACATGTCCTCGACCGGAACCCAGCACCTCTCCTCCAGACCGTATCCCTCCCACTCCACAAGGTACTGAAGGCTCCTCGCCCGACGCCTTGAATCCAATATGGAGCTAACGGAGTACGCCGGGGCCCCCCCGATGTCCAGAGGGGGCAGAGGAACCTCCCGCTCCTCAGACTCCTGGAGCGGGCCAGCCACCACTGGCCTGAGGAGAGACACAAGGAACGAGGGGTTAATATGGTAATCGGGTAAAAGCTGTAACCTATAACAAACCTTGTTCACTCTCCTCAGGACTTTAAATGGCACCACAAACCGCGGACCCAGCATAAGGCAAGGTTTCGGGTAGGTTTTGGGTCGAGAGACAGACCCGTTCCCCTGGTGCGAACACCGGGGCCTCACTGCGGTGGCAATCTGTCTTCTCCTTTTGGCGCATAACGACATGCTGAAGGTGAACACGGACAGCTTCCCATGTCTCCTCCGCGTGCCTGAACCAGTCGTCCACCTCGGTCTGACTCTGATGCCAAGGCGCCAGAACCGGCTGGTACCCCAGTACGCACTGGAAGGGGGAGAGGTTAGTGGAGGAGTGGCGAAGCGAGTTCTGTGCCATCTCGGCCCAGGGCATGAACGCCGCCCGCTCCCCCGGCCGGTCCTGGCAATAGGACCGCAGAAACCTGCCCACATCCTGGTTCACACTCTCCACCTGCCCATTACTCTCTGGGTGAAACCCTGAAGTAAGGCTGATCGAGACCCCCAGACGTTCCATGAACGCCTTCCATACCCTAGACTTGAACTGGGGACCCCCTGATCAGACACTATATCCTCAGGCACCCTGTAGTGCCGGAAGACGTGTGTAAACAAGGCTCCGCAGTTTGTAGGGCCGTAGGGAGACACGGGCAGAGGGAGGAGACGACAGGACACAGAGAAACGATCCACAACGACCAGGATCGCGGTGTTACCCTGTGAGGGTGGAAGATCAGTCAGAAAATCCACCGACAGGTGCGACCAAGGCCGCTGTGGAACGAGTAAGGGGTGTAGCTTACCTCTGGGCAGGTGCCTAGGAGCCTTATACTAGGCTCACACCGAACAGGAGGAAACATAAACCCTCACGTCCTTAGCAAAGGTAGGCCACCAGTACCTCCTGCTCAAACAGCGCACTGTCCGACCGATCCCAGGATGACAGGAGGAGAGTGACGTGTGGGCCCAATAGATCAACCGGTCACGAACAGCAGACGGGACATACAGATGCCCAGCGGGACACTGGACGGGAGCGGGCTCTGCACGTAACGCCTGCTCAATGTCCGTGTCCAGCTCCCACACTACCGGCGCCACCAGGCAGGAGTCGGGGAGTATGGGAGTGGGATCCATGGGCCGCTCCTCTGTGTCATACAGCCGGGACAATGCATCTGCCTTCACGTTCTGGGAGCCTGGTCTGTAGAAAAGGGTAAACACAAAACGGGTGAAAAACATGGCCCACCTTGTCTGGCGAGGGTTCAGTCTCCACGCTGCTCAGATGTGCTCCAGATTACGGTGGTCAGTCCAGATGAGAAAAGTGTGTCTAGCCCCCTCAAGCCATGCCTTCAAGGTCTTGACAACAGCCAACAGCTCCCGGTCCCCCATGTCATAGTTTCGCTCTGCCGGGCTGAGCTTCTTTGAGAAGAAGGCACAGGGGCGGAGCTTCGGGGGTGTACCCGAGCGCTGAGAGAGCACAGCTCCTATCCCAGCCTCGGAGGCGTCCACCTCCACTATGAACGCCAAAGAGGGATCCGGATGGGCCAGCACGGCAGCCGAGGTCAACAGAGCCCTCAGGTGTTGAAAAGCCCTGTCTGCCTCAGCTGACCACTGCAAGCACACCGGGCCCCCCTTCAGCAGTGAGGTAATGGCAGCCGCTACCTGACCAAAACCCCTGATAAACCTCCGGTAGTAGTTGGCAAACCCTAAGAACCGCTGCACCTCCTTTACCGTGGTGGGAGTCAGCCAATTACGCCTGACTGAAATGCGGTCACTCTCCATCTCCAACCCTGAGGTGGAAATGCGATACTCTAGGAAGGAGACGGACTGTTGGAAGAACAGGCATTTCTCAGCCTTGACATACAGGTCATGCTCCAACAGGCGACCAAGCACCCTGCGCACCAGGGGCACATGCTCGGCACGTGTAGCGGAGTACATCAAAATGTCATCAATATACACCACTACACCCTGCCTGTGCAGGTCCCTGAAAATCTTGTCTACAAAGGCTTGGAAGACTGATGGTGCATTCATCAACCCGTAAGGCATGACGAGGTACTCATAGAGCCCTGAGGTGGTACTGAAAGCCGTCTTCCACTCATCTCCCTCCCGGATACGCACCAGGTTGTAAGCGCTCCTGAGATCTAGTTTAGTGAAGAAGCGCGCCCTGCGCATTGACTCAATCGCTATGGCTATGAGCGGTAACGGGTAACTATACCTCACAGTGATCTGATTCAGACCCCAATAGTCAATACACGGGCGCAGACCTCGCTCCTTCTTCGTCAGAAAAAAGAAACTCAAGGAGGCGGGTGAAGTGGATGACCGAATGTACTGGGACATATGTTTCCATAGCCTCCGTCTCCGCCTGTGAGAGGGGATACACGTGACTCTTGGGAAGTGCAGCATCTACCAGGAGATTTATCGCACAATCGCCCCGTCGATGGGGTGGTAATTGAGTCGCCTTCTTTTTGGAGAAATCGAGAGCCAAATCAGCATATTCAGGGGGAATGAACATGGTGGAGACCTGGTCTGGACTCTCCACCATAGTAGCACCAACAGAAACCCATAAACACCTCCCCGAAACCTCTTGCGCGCACCCCGTGAGAGCCCTCTGTGGCCAAGAAACCAGGGTAGGCCCAGCACCACGGGAAACGCAGGAGAGTCAATAAGGAAGAGACTAATTCTCTCCTTGTGACCCCCCTGCGTCACCATGCCCAAAGGAGAGGTGAACTCCCTAATCAACCCTGACCCTAATGGTCGACTATCTAAGGCGTGGATGGGGAAGGGCACAGCCATGGGAACAATGGAGATCCCTAAACTATGGGCTAACGTTCTATTAATAAAATTCCCAGCTGCACCTGAATCGACGAGCACCTTATGCTGGGAATGCGGAGAAAACTCAGGGAAAGTGACATACACAAACATATGTGCAACAGAGGGCTCTGGGTGAGAATGGTGCCGGCTCACCTGGGGTGACGCCAGAGCGCCCTGCCTGCTGCCTCAATCCACAGAGGAACCAACCCTTGCACCTACCGGCAGTGTGACCTCTGCGGCCACAGATGATGCACGAGCTGGAACCCCCTCCGGTCTCCCTGCGCACCGCCCCTCCCAGCGCCATGGGTATCGGAGAGGGGGTGCAGGGGGATGGAACCAACAGACCCTGATCTGAACGTCCGCAGGTAGCCAGCAGGTTGTCCAGCCGGATGGACAGGTCCACGAATGTGAGGGTGGTGTCTCTGCAGGCCAACTCCCGACGGACGTCCTCACGCAGAATGCAGCGGTAATGATCGATCAGGGCCCTGTCGTTCCATCCCGCGCCGGCAGCCAGGTTCCTAAACTCCAGGGCAAACTCCTGGGCGTGCCTCGTCTCCTGCCTCAGATGGAATAGGCGTTCACCCGCCGCTCTACCCTCAGGCGGGTGGTCTAAGACTGCCCGGAAACGGCGGGTGAACTCCTCAAACTGGTCCATCGCCGCATCTCCCTCTCTCCACATGACGTTGGCCCACTCAAGGGCTTTCCCGGTGAGGCACAAGATGAGAGCGGACCCTCTCACGGCCCGACGGAGCCGGGTGGACGGTGGCCAGGTATAGGTCCAGTTGTAAAAGGAACACCTGGCAGTTCGCAGCCTGCCCGATATATTCCTGGGGCAGTGACAGACGAATCCCACTGGGACCAGGAGGAAGAGGTGCGTTTAGGGGAGACCCCTGTTGTGCTGGTGGAGGCGCTGGAAGAACTCCCTGTCTCTCCCAGCGGTACATTGTCTGGACAGCGCGGCCCATGGCGGTGCTAAGATAGTGGAGCATTGCTGCGTGCTCCCGGACACGCTCCTCCACCCCTATACCCGGAGTACCTGCTCCTGCTGACTCCATAGTTTTGGTCCGTAATTCTGTAGTGAGGTGCGTACTGGCGGCAGAGAAGTCAGGAGGCAGGAGAGCGAAAACTGATTTACAACGGTGTCGTTTAATATCCATAAACCACCTTCAACATAACAATACAATAAATGGGTTAAACGAAACCCGGTAATACCAGCATACCGTGCACAAGCACTACAAGAAACAATTACGGACAAGGACATGGGGGGAAACAGAGGGTTAAATACACAACATGTAATTGATGGAATTGGAACCAGGTGTGATGGAAGACAAGACAAAACCAATGGAAAATGAAAAGTGGATCAGCGATGGCTAGCAGGCCGGTGACTTCGACCGCCGAACGCCACGCGAACAAGGAGAGGGACCAACTTCGGCGGAAGTCGTGACACCTGTGATGTTTAATATACAATTTGACTCTATCTAATCAAATAGAATCCACAGATTGTGAGATGAAGATAAATACTTTCACTAAGATTATTAGTATATTAGGAATTGATTGACCAGGTCTGTTCAGATCTGCCAACCATTTTAGATTACTATTATGCTTTTTCAGCCATTCCTGAACCTGAGACCAGAAACAGGCTACCTGAGGGCAATACCAGAACAAATGGTCTATTCATTCTGTATCCTCACACCAAAATCTGCAGAGCTGCGATGATTGTACGCCCCAGATATTCAACATTTTGTTGGTGACAAGAATTCTGTACAATCATTTTAGCTGAAAAGCACAAAGTCTTGAATCTTGCGTTGTTTAATATATCAACTCATACACCCTGTACCATGGAATCAGTACATCAAAAATCTCTTCACAACTATTTTGCAATCTGTACGGCACAGCTCTCAACATCCTGGTCCTCAGATGAAACTGGTATACTTTCCTATTTATTCTATTCTTATTCCTCCGCCAGCTTTGATCCTTTATACTGGGCAGACAGACCAGTTCCCTACCTCCTCCCGCTGCCACCTGCCTCCTCCATTTTTGGGGTAATGCTGTCATCAATTGGTTATAATCTTGGATTGAGCAGACCTTCCCTTACAATTCTGATCACTCCATGAAAGACATAACTCTACCGTTCCAATTTACAATATCATTTAACAACAAAATACCCTTTTCCATAAATACAGGTATTTTATCAACCAGCACATTTGAGTTCAGCCATAATATTTGTTCTATCTTTTCAGGGGGATGGAAATTGAAATTGTAGCCAGCCCTGCAATGCTTGTTTGAAAAAGAGAGATACTTTGAAAATGTTTTAGTTTTCAATGAATCGAAAATGAGACATGTCCATCTGCACAAAGGTAAAAAGGCCATTTTTAAACAACGGATGAGCTTTTCTTAGTAACCTACTTGAGAACCATTTAGGATTCAAGTAAAACATTTGTACAAGTGAAGCTTTTAGAGAGAGGTTTAGTGCTTTGTATTTAATAATCTCAGCCCACCCAGTTCATATTCATTATGTAGATAGGGAGTGTTTGTATCAGGGGCAGATCATGGAGCAACACCCAACGGAAGCTTTTGAATTCAGGTGAAGAGTACAACCTCAACTCTAAACTGAGATGTCCTGTGGTTTTGTCGGTAGCTGTTAAATATCGGAGTATCCATTAAACAACCGATAACTGATTATTATTGATCAGTCACTGTAAATGTAGAGCTACATGGGAGTATATACACTGTAGATATTATGAGTAACAAGTTGATCCTCTGTAACTATCTCCAGTAGAAATCTGTCTCCGTCAGCCACCATCAGCCTGTTACTATCACACTCGCTCTTTATTCCTGCATGTTCCAACAAAACAAGATATCATGCCTGTGTTGAGCACAGTGCTGATGATTAAAAATTCAACAACCAGGTCCACCATCAGTTCCATTTTCCTGGAGAAAGAGGCACTGGAGAAAATATAGAAAAGCTTCAGGTTTTTGGTATAGCTGTGTGTGGTGTTGGAACTTCAGTCAGTGGATTCTCAATCATAGAGACCATGTACTGTATTGCACAATGTATTTCCAGAACACTATGCACTATTCTGAGAATGCTATGCTGGAACTGTCAACAAACAAACATCAAGCTTTGCTCTGCTTATAATAGTCCACATCTTTATGCTCTGGGCCAGCCCTTTCCTCAAACAAATGCATATACAATCTCTCCTTATGCAATAATTCTGAAAGCAGCTGCAAGGCCTCTGAAAGAAAACCGAGAACAGCAGAACTAAAAAGTGGGGGATGGAGGGAGAGAAGGTAAATTAGAGAGAACATTCAGTTAATCTTTCCCTCTTGCCTGCTCTGTGTTGTCTGCTCTGTGTTGTCTGCTCTGTGTTGTCTGCTCTGTGTTGTCTGCTCTGTGTTGTCTGCTCTGTGTTGTCTGCTCTGTGTTGTCTGCTCTGTGTCTGCTCTGTGTTGTCTGCTCTGTGTTGTCTGCTCTGTGTTGTCTGCTCTGTGTTGTCTGCTCTGTGTTGTCTGCTCTGTGTTGCCTGCTCTGTGTTGTCTGCTCTGTGTTGCCTGCCTTGTTGTCTGCCTGGTTGTCTGCCTGCCTGCTCTCTGGCTGTCTGTCTGCCTGCCTGGTTGTCTGCCTGCCTGCTCTGCCTGCGGAGGGGGATGAATGGGATTCTTTAAATATCTCTGATTAATTAGAGGTTTTAATTGCAAGAATGCCTGTAGCAGCAGCAGTACCAGAAGCAGCTGGACTCATACTCCATACAGTAAGTACTGTTTATATGTTCCCTCTCACTCCACTACCGGTGATGTGCTGAAGTGGTGTAACCCACAATACACACCCACGCAGCAGCTTTGTTTTTTTGCCCCCATTCCCCATATCTTGCTCTTTCTATCCTGTTGCATCAGCTCCCTCCTTTTCTTTCTTATCACCACTGTAGTGTGCACTGTCTCAGGTCTCTCTCTTCCTTGCATCAGTCAGTTGGCTCCACCCGTTTTCACTCACTGCATTGATCACAGAATCCCATTTTAGACAGTTAGAGAGAAGATCTCCAACCGTGGTGGGGTTTGACAGTGTAAATACTTGGTATTCATTTAATCCAAAGCAAAAATGGAATAGTGTACAGAAATGCAAGTCCTCTTCAGATGCTGGTTTATCCCGTTTTCCATGGAGGTCTCCTCAGAAGCAGCGTTCTGTATGTACTGTATATGTTTATCTCCTTAGCGGAAGCTGCCTGGCAGGTTCGTACTAGTAGTTGTGACATTACCTGGTCTTTCCCACCCTATCCTCTCTGGGCTGCTTGGGTATGCAGGGGAGCACGTGGTGATTGATGAGTGGGCCGGGGAAGCGGAAATCTATCCCCTGGCTGCGGGGCGGGCCCTGTGATGGATGGCCCCTCAGAGCTATGCTCTGGGTTGGACTGATGGGCCACGGGCCTGAGAGAGAGAGAGCCCACTGTTGCCTGCCTGGGAGGGAGGGAGGGAGGTGGAGGAAAAGGCAACAAGCAGTCCGTAATATTGGCACTTCTCACCAAGCTGAGACTTCATCGGTGCTGTTATGAATGCAGCAGAGCAAACACCAGCTGTAGGGAGTCCTTACTAAGGATCTTTTATCACCATGAATGTACAAAAGTATGACCTTGCTTAGAAGGTATCTCTATAGTGCTTATGAATACTTCATGAAGCCTTTATACATTATTGTTCGGGACTATGCAGGGATATCAGGCAGACCATGTTGACTTTTACTTAGCTTCTGGTTAATAATGACTTGACTGAACAGCATTGTAGCAGCAGAAACAGGTCAGTTAGTTAGACAGTAGTTCTGCCCAGTCAGCCACACTTTGAAAGGGCAGGTGAACGACTTTCTCACCACCAGTAGCATCCATTATGTGCTTTAAATCAAAATGGTTAAAACTTCAGCACTGTGTCCTTTTGTATATGCTGTATGGCTGACAGGGATGGTTTGTAAATGGGGTTCTACAACCAGGGAGGAAGCATGTTCAATGATGTTAGATAAATTGGCTGTCAGAGAAATGTGTCCTCCTCTTTCTTGACTCTTTGCATTCTCCCTGCAGTATCCACATATACTGGGGGGGTCTATGAGCTTTTCTCAGTGAATGCGTGACACCTTGAATGTCAACATCAGCCGGAACATTGCTTTGTGTGGGAGAGACAGAATCCACACTGTCACACACACACAGACATTAATCTGTTGGTAGAACCATTCCTCCTCTCTGAAGCCCCGGGCTGATCGTCTCACTGTGGCGAATAAGCTGAAAATCAATCACAGTGATGCACAGAGTGTGGGTAGAACCTGACAGAAAATTAATATAATCTGTGTTTTTATTATCTCAAGAGATGGAGGGGAAAACACTCCCTAGGCTCTGAGACGAGTTTGGTGGGAGGTACTGTATTAGTCCTGACAGTTCCAGCTCTGTGTACATAAACACCTCGCTCTTGTTGGAGTCGTACTGCCTGTTAGTGCTGACGTCACCTTTGATAAATACATTATAGATGCTTCCACAGTGACCTGCTGCACTATTTAGGAAGTCCCAAGGGATCTCCTGACAATCTCCTCAATACAGCAAAGAATATGCTAACGAATGTCTGATGGAGGGAACTTTGCGACATTACATCCTGCTATTCAAATAGATTCATAAATACGTCTTGGTTCCGTGGTTAACCACGGGCACGTTGTTTGTTCCTTTTACAGTTACAAGAATCAGCTCTTTATGAAGAGGCTCCTGTATTTTTTATTCAAATACAAAACACCCACTTCTCACATGAACACACACACACACACACACACACACACACACAGACAGCTTCTCATCCGCAATATGTCTGTGGTTGCAGTCAATTTTGACTCGCCTGCCATCCAATATTGTGTGCTGCGGTGGGCCAAAGTTGTGATACATTTGCATGGATTAAATGTCAGCACCTGGTAGGGAGACGCGGCTGCAACCTTCATCCTGGCTTTTGGTCTGTTCCTTTTCACCAGCTCTATCTTCAGCAGTCATGGACAGGGCAGAAAGGGAATGAAGGGGCCATTCACCCAGGAGGGAGGAAGAGAGAGGGAGAGGGAGCGGATTTTAAGTGACAGGGGCCAGGAGGACCACTGCTTTCAAACAGAAAGCAGAGAAAAAGAGGGACAGAAAGATGAATCATCAGAAAACGACTTCATTCTTGGCTGCAAAGCCTGCTGCAGAAGTCCCAGAGAGAGGGAGAGAGCAGAGATACAAGGTGAGATAAGTTGGAGAACTCTGATCCAGCAAACCGTATCTGTAGTCACTGCTCTTCAAGCTTCAACACAAAACTCTCCCTGCCTTTTTTTTTTTTGTCAAGATTTTACCCATCACAGAGAGTTGGTGCATCTGGCTGATCACTCTAAGCTTGACCCAACATATGTTTCAGCTTCTCCCAGAACTGTGCTAAATGTACAATTTGTTAGCTAAATTGCTTGTTTATCTAAACAAGCTTAATGTTTTTGGACTTGCCGTCCCCAGGCACACGGACAAGACAGAGAACACGCATACAGAATCCACATCAGCATATTTCCACTAAATGTGGATTTAGGCCAACATCCTCTTACTCAGTAGTCCAACTCTCTTGTTCCATGCTGCTGTTGGAGGTGCCTGTGTCTCTACCACTGTTGGCTGATCCGCCTTTTTTATTCTAACTAAATATTTTTCTCAAATCTTTGCCCATCTTCTCCATCTCGTTTAACGCCTCCCTCTATCCTCACACTGGGAAGAGCTGCAGTGCAACACAGCGGTGTTTAAGAAAGATACTTTTGGTCCTGTGGTGTATGTGGACGCCTGCTTGTCAAACATCTCATTCCAACATCATGGGCATTAATATGGAGTTGGTCCCCCCTTTGCTGCTATAACAGCCTCCACTCTTCTGGGAAGGCTTTCCAACAGATGTTGGAACATTACTGCTGGGAGTTCCTTCCATTCAGCCACATGAGCATTAGTGAGGTTGGGCACTGATGTTTGGCGATTAGGCCTGGCTTGTAGTCGGCGTTCCAATTCATCCCAAAGGCGTTCGATGGGGTTGAGGTCAGGGCTCTGTGCAGGCCAGTCAAGTTCTTCCACACAGGAAACGGCCTTCCCCAAACATTTACCACAAAGTTGGAAGCACAGAATCATCTAGAATGTCATTGCATGCTGTAGTGTTAAGATTTCCCTTCACTGGAACAAAAGGACCTAGCCTGAACCATGAACCACAGCTCCAGACCATTATTCCTCCTCCTCCACCAAACGTTACAGTTGGCACTATTCATTGGGGCTGGTAGCGTTCTCCTGGCATCCATCAAACCCAGATTTGTCTGTCGGACTGCCAGATGATGAAACGTGATGGATCACTCAACGCGTTTCCACTCCTCCACAGTCCAATGGCAGCGAGCATTACACCACCCCAGCCGGCGCTTGGCATTGCACATGGTGATTTTAGGCTTGTGTGCGGCTGCTCGGCCATGGAAACCCATTTCATGAAGCTCCCGACAAATAGTTATTTTGCTGATGTTGCTTCTAGAGGTAGTTTGGAACTCGGTAGTGACTGTTGCAACCGAAGAGCTACGCGCTTCAGCACTCGGCAGTCCCATTCTGTGAGCTTGTGTTGTCTACCACTTTGCGGCTTAGCCGATGTTTCTCCTCTACCCTTTTCACTTCACAATAACATCACTTACAGTTGACCGGGGAAGCTCTAGCAGGGCATAAATTTGAGGGACTGACTTGTTGGGAAGGTGGCATCCTATGACAGTGCCATGTTGGGCCATTCTACTGCCAATGTTTGTCTATGGAGATTGCATGGCTGTGTGCTCGATTTTATACACCTGTCTGCAACGGTTGTGGCTGAAATAGCCGAATTCACTCATTTGAAGGGGTGTCCACATACTTTTGAATATATAGTGTAAATTGAGGAGCTGACGTTTTTCGAGAAGGTAAATGTGTTCTTTTCTGACACCAAGTTCAACTGAACGAGAAAGCAGACAGTGAGATTTGGGGGAGAGATGAGAGATGGGGTGACAGTAAAAAAGAGAACTATAGATCAAGAGGGCCAAAGAGAATGTGTGTGTTTGGACAGGATATAGGGGAGAGTACTGTTTCTGCTCATTTGCCCCCAGGCAGGATGATTTCCCTCATGAAAGGCTATCAAACAAAACTCTATGAAGAAGAAATCACATCAGGAATTCACTTTTGGAGGACCTGAATCTGTGTTTTTCTAACCATAGACAGGGTAGAGTAGAGTCTGCCGCCCGCGTCTCTGGAGGATCAGGCTATACGGTCTGTTTTCCCATACGGCTCTATCTCATCAAGCCAACGTTTGACGTCTCTCTGCTCTTTTCCTGGGCCATAATTGCAATTATATGCCGTGTATAATGTAGATGTCATGTGATTTACCAGTTGGCCTCTTGTTAGAGGAGCTACATACCTGGTTTAAGCTCTTGATTTTTTCAGTGTTTAAAACCGACCTCTGCACCGTGGCAATTTAACGCGGAGCTGCTGAAATTACTAATTGGCCACACACTTAGCCTGCATTTACACAGGCAGCCCAATTCTAATCTGTTTTTCACTAATTGGTCTTTTGACCGATCAAATCAGATCTTTTCACATCAGATCTTTGTCAGAACTGATCTGATTGGCCAAAAGGCCAATTTGTGAAAAAAAGTATCAGAATTGGGCTGCCTGTGTAAACGCAGCCTTTGGCTACTCTACGCTCTCTCCTCTAGTCATACAGTAACCTCCGTTCCAATGGCACACGTACATGCATGCACACAAACCACCCAGGGGCTAGAGGACCCATCACTGTTCTGTTGAAGAAAACAACAGAACCAGCTGAGCATAAATTAGTGCACAGACTACCATCCATCATTTAAAGTCCCCAAGCAGCCTGTCATACATACATGGCATCATTTTATTATCACTGGGGCGGGGAAAAAACTTTTTAGCTATGGTTCCATCAAAGGTTGCAGAAGAGGTGACATAAAATATCTTCTGCAGATGTAGATGATGTTGTCTAGCTGCCGGTTGTTCCCTGAGATGGAACGAGAGGGCAGAGATTTCTGCTGCTAGCTAGTTTGATGAGACAGGCCAGCTCTCGCCTGGGGAGTACTAGTTTGTCTGGCAGCAATGGCGAGGGGAGTAGAGCAGTCTGGGCAGAGTGGCGGGTGACTGGACGTGTGCTGTGGCTCTGTGTGTGAGTGTGTGTCTCTGTCTCTTGTCTGTGTGTGTGTGTGTGAGTGTGTGTCTCTGTCTCTTGTCTCTGTGTGTGTGTGAGTGCATGCATGCGTGTCAGGAGGGATGGAGGGATGGAGGGATGCCCAGACCTAAGTTGTTTCTGGGAAAAGGGACTGCATGGGGGAGTGAGTGCCACAGTTGTTCAAAACGTCTCGGCTGTTTAGTTTTTTTGATGAACATAAAGTGATCATATGAGACAAACCTCTTGGCAAGCTGGACTGTGAAAAGCATCAAACTCACCATTATTTTGAGTGGACAGCAGGTGTGTGCTGTGATCTGCCTTGTAGCACTGCAGACAGACCTTCAGTATATCTGGGCACTTTCACTGCATGTAGGAAATTAGACTGTGGTCAACTCAGTGTTTATGCTTCTGACTTACAGAAAATGGTACATGCCAGTCAATTCATGTACGTTTTCAGCACCAACCGTTTATCAACCAATCAAATCCCACATGTTTTCGAGTTAAGCACATTCATATATGTCACCAAATCAGAGAATGTCTAGTATTTCAGTTAGAGATGCACTGTAAGGAAGTGGCTTCTAATTACGCCTCATTTCAAGACAACTCTCTCCATGTTAGTTCAGAGCAGAGTGTCGTAATTTGTGTCCTGGCTAAGGGTCCTCTCAGTAGGCCCACTAAGCACTTCAATTTCCCTCTTATTCTGCAGCCTCTTTGTCCGAGGATAAACACCAAAGTTGTGTAATATCCACTGAATGCACTGGGCTTTATGTAACTCACACCCGTTGGATGGAGAGACCCATTCTGACTCGACAAAAATAATGTTTTCAAGGAGGGAGAGCGGATATTAGGACTATATCAGGGCGGCTGAAAGACGAGTGAAGGACCCATGGCGTTCTACAGTACAACGAGCGGATTGAGCTTTGTGTGTTTGGTGGGGGGTTGTGTGAGAGGATGTTTGTTTGGGCTGGAGGAGGGAGATGGGTGAGTCGGTTGCATTTGGGGCTCGGAGCTGCTGAGTGAAGTAGTCCCATATGTGCCTGGGTATAAATAATTATCCTCACTGTTCTGCGTCAACAAGCTGACATACTTTCATCTCTGCGTTCCGAGGTTCAGAAAATAGATCTGGGTGTTGCTCTAAACAGCAGACAGGATCTGCAACTGTACATCCATGAGACTTGATAAGGAACAGAGTTGTTGTCAGTGTTAAAGGGGTCTTTATTCATGTTACAGACATATGCAGTACCTGGTGGTTTATGGGAATACTGGCCCACATGAAACAGTACATGAGAGGATAAAGCCTTGGTTGTCAAGATACTGTAACTGCAAAAGACAACATCTCCTATGCTGTTTGACTGATATGAAGGCATAGTCTCTGTCCTCTATAGTTTCCGAACAAAATAATTGATTCATGACATTTCTATACTTATTAGAGTTCACATTGTTGTGTGAGATTCCGTGTAGTGTTTATGGGACGTAGCTGCCAGAGAAACCGGAATGTGTCTGAGTCTTGCTGTAGTATATTAGCTCTACTGTGTTTATTTGTCTGGGGCTCTTGATGAAAAGCCATGTCGCTCTCCATTCTCACTGTGTTCAATTTTCAGTTATTGCACAGAAATTAAACATGGCTGTCACTTTACCTTGCCAATGAGTTCCATCATGTTTCGGGGGGTGGGGGGGGGAGAAGAGATATGCAGACCCACGTGATCAAACACTTTGCGTCTGTCTCCTGCTGTGAATGATTCCAGGTCTCAGTTGCCAATGACTGGAACAAACTACAAAAATCTCTGAAACTGGAAACACTTATCTCCCTCACTAGCTTTAAGCACCAGCTGTCAGAGCAGCTCACAGATTACTGCACCTGTACATAGTCCATCTATAATTTAGCCCAAACAACTACCTCTTCCCCTACTGTATTGATTTTCTTTATTTATTTTGCTCCTTTGCACCCCATGATTTCTATTTCTACTTTGCACAATCTTCCACTGCAAATCTACCATTCCAGTATTTTACTTGCTATATTGTATTTACTTTGCCACCATGGCCTTTTTTTTGCCTTTACCTCCCTTATCTCACCTCATTTGCTCACATCGTATATGGACAAATTGTTCTACTGTATGTATGTTTTACTCCATGTGTAACTCTGTGTTGTTGTATCTGTCGAACTGCTTTGCTTTATCTTGGCCAGGTCGCAGTTGTAAATGAGAACTTGTTCTCAACTTGCCTACCTGGTTAAATAAAGGTGAAGTAAAGTAATAATAATTCTCCCCTGGTTCTGACAGTTCCAGCTCTGTGTACATAAACACCTCGCTTTGACTGGCTGGACTTGACTGGACTGCACAGAGCCCTGACCTCAACCCCATCGAACGCCTTTGGGATGAATTGGAACGCCGACTACAAGCCAGGCCTAATCGCCAAACATCAGTGCCCAACCTCACTAATGCTCATGTGGCTGAATGGAAGGAACTCCCAGCAGTAATGTTCCAACATCTGTTGGAAAGCCTTCCCAGAAGAGTGGAGGCTGTTATAGCAGCAAAGGGGGGACCAACTCCATATTAATGCCCATGATGTTGGAATGAGATGTTTGACAAGCAGGCGTCCACATACACCACAGGACCAAAAGTATCTTTCTTAAACACCGCTGTGTTGCACTACAGCTCTTCCCAGTGTGAGGATAGAGGGAGGCGTTAAACGAGATGGAGAAGATGGGCAAAGATTTGAGAAAAATATTTAGTTAGAATAAAAAAGGCGGATCAGCCAACAGTGATAGAGACACAGGCACCTCCAACACCTCGCACCTTTTTCATCCCCTGGTTCCCTCAGTTCCTCTGCCTCCAAACTCTTCTATTCATTATTTTCATCATCTATTAAAGTAAATCAACCCAGGCCTTCACCAAGATGGAAAAAAACCACCAACAACAACACACTGGTTAAAATACCCCAAAGCCTTCCAGCCGAAAGAGGAATAGTTTGGGACTCATCAAAGATTTACTGGCTGTGACTTTTTATATTTATTTCTGCCCGCCTCTGTTTTGCATATGAGTTTGTTTTCCTCCTCCGCTCCCCACTGATAGATCCCCTCCCAGCCAATTCTGCTTTCCACAGTGATGTGGCTGCTATTGCCTCTGCTCAGAATATGCACAGCCTAATGCTCAGTTTTGTATGAGGGGTGGTGAGTCCCCTAAGCCTCGGGGTTAGGACTACAGTCTGGCAGAAAGGGCTATCTGAAATGACATTATTGTTTCATTATTAAGCACATCTGGAAACAGCTATATATTCATTAAGCAAATACCTGCTGCAGTAAACCTGATGACTACATTAATGACCAAATACCACAATCCAAATGAAAGTTGAATATTTCCTCATCGTGCTTAGAACGTTTCAGCAATAGCTACTATTAATAATTTGAATGTTTCATTCGAGTCCTTTAAAACATTAATGATTCATCTCATATTCAGCATTCCATCACTTCTGATCAAATTTCCTGTAACTTATGTCTACCTTCCACTACACTTCCAGGCACACACACACACACACAACACACACACACACACACACACACACACACACACACACACACCTCCTTTGTTCCTCAGGGATGGAGGAGAGAACCACTGTATATGTTATTTCTGGTGCTGAGAGGTCAGGAAGTTATTAGCAAGTTCATGAATGTGGCCGTCCTTCTCATTTCCTACTTATAATTGTTCCATTACCCTGTACTGTGTGGATACATGTAATTACACATTTATTCTTAGTAGTGAAAAATACAATTATATAATAGCAGTATTTATTTAAGGCAGCTTACAGCCTAGACTGTATGAGGCTTATAGTCCAGTTGTCCTTGATGGTCTGGCTTTAACTGTTCTGTTCTGCTTCCATTCTGTCTGTGTTCTCAGTGGTCTGGTCTTGAGTCAGTGAATCATGAAGACTGTGTCTACCCACTGACTAACTAACTACTCCCTTCTCCCTACGTCCTCCACTGTTCATGTGTCTCTGAACATGCAGCAAGGGCTTTTAACAATGTCTGTGCCACTTGTAACCATACTGCCTAGAGCTGCACTGGGTGTCCTAAAGACAGTGATATGGAGCAGCAGCTGAAGAGCAATGAATGAGGAGGTAGACCAGAGGTGAGGGACCTCTTGGTGTGTGTCTGAGAAACCCAAACCACCCCCCCACCCCTACCAACTCGCTCTGAGGGCTCTCCGTTGTCACGTGTTGCTGATGAAACTCTGAGGGTGACTTCCAGAGAGTGGCGAGGAGATCAATAAACCCATCAACTTCTGGACACACTCCTGACTTGAATGATGCAGTTCATGGTCCACTTTTAAATAATAAAACAAGAATGAAAGTCAAATGAACAAATCCCTCCTCTCGTTTTACAAGATATAAACCTCAGTAAGAGTTAAATATTTAATTTGGGAGGTATTTGTGTCAAGTCACGAAATCAGACATAAACAAATGCATGTGGAATATAATCAGGCACGCCTCTCAATTTAAAAAACTGTAATTGAATAAACTCCAAACATATCGCAGTGCATGTCAGGATAGTACTTCGCTCTGAAGCCTGCAGCCTTGCAGGTTCATGTCTATCTGGGGGTATAATTAGCCCCTACACCCTTGATCATTTTCACTCCCTCAGCTTTGGGACACTTGTGCAAAAGGTGAAGGGGGAGATTTGAGGTTCAGCCTGTGTGAGTGTGTGTGTGTGTGTGTGTGTTGACTGGGCTGGGCATCTGGTGTGATGTGAATTATAACTCTCCTCTTCACCACTAGCTCTTAGTGTCTGGGAACTCACTACAAATCCTCTTTTCTGCAGACAAAGCACAATGTCATGGAGGGAGAAATTAGTTTTAGGTTAAGGCTTTGTCCCATTCAACAGATTACATTACTCTCCATCTTAAATTACTTTCGCCAATGCTCTTATCTGGGCTTACTCACAGCTTTCACACCCTAGCAGTTTCTGAATTTCAGGCATGGAGTTATCATTGTGGATGAATAGAGAACTAGTATTTTGTTTGTGTCAAAGTGGGACCAATCTGTATACCCCATTCGGCCATTTTATATCCATACAACCTCTCCTCTATCTCTCTTTATTCCTTTTGGTTATGTGGGAACAAACCTACTTTCCTACACTTCCACTCCCTCCAACCTGTCAGTACATCTCAGCACAGGAGCCTCTCCATTGAAATCAGCTTCCTCTTTGTAAAACTAAACATAACTCAATTATTCCTCTTTTGCTACTAATTCTGCTTCACTTTTAGCTGAAGTGCTTCCCCACTGTTGGAAAGGCTCAAAAATATATCCAATTAGCATGTTTCTCTCAAACAGACATTTTGGTCTTTTCACCCGACACAAACCCTTTCTCCAAGGTCATCAGTCACTCCTACACTTTAAGTCTCCTCCCTGTCCTTCTCCTGCTATTAGGGATCTCGATACCGGAGTCCCCATTTTCACAATAAATGGCTTCTGTCGTCTTTCCCCAGCGCTGGCCCTCTAAATTATTACAGTTGTTATACCGTGTGAGTTGGGCGCTTTGGATGGAGACCTATTTATTGCAGAGATGAATATGTGATGGAAAAGCTTGTAGATAATGCAAGGGCACAAACACAAAGAAAACACAGAACTGCCAACCTGAGCGAGGACTTCATTTGGCCTGTAAATGCCGGTTGTCACGGCACTACTTTCTGCATCACAACCGACCACGTTTTGCTTTGGGTTTGTACACGTTAAAAAAAATATCCTTGAAATAACAAATGGCTATGAGAAGTCCAAGCAGCAGTTCAATCACCAGAGGGGCGGAGGGGCGCCAGGCATTCCTAGGGTGTAATTGGGCTCCTGTTCTTTACATGAGTCAGCAATTTACTGTGTACTCAAAGTTAACGATTTACTGCAATCCCTTGCTATCCCTCTATCTCCCAACTCTCTCTCTCGCTCTCTCTCATAAACATACAGATAGCATCGTTATGTACCTCTTGACAAAGCACATTTACAATATTGTAGACACTGAATATACTAAACATTGTGAATACCTTCCTAATTTTGAGTTGCACCTCCACCCGCCATTCTTGATACACACGGGAAACTACTTAGCGTGAAAAACCCAGCAGTGTTGCAGTTCTTGACAACTACTACCATACCCCTTTCAGAGGCACTTACATATTTTGTCTTGCCCATTCACCCTCTGAATGTCACACATACACAATCCCATGTCTCCATTGTATCAAGACGTATAAATCCTTCTTTAACCTGTCTCCTCCCCTTCATCAACATTGATTGAAGTGGATTTAACAAGTGACATCAATAAGGGATCATAGCTTTCACCTGGATTCACCTGGTCAGTCTGCCATGGAAAGAGAAGGTGTTCCTAATGTTTGGTACAGTCAGTGTATGACTCATGCACACAGAGGAAACAGAGTCTCTCTCTCTTTCCTTCTCTCATTCTCTCCCTCTCACTCTCTTTCTTTCTCTCTCTCTCCCTCTCTCTCTTTCTCTCTCTTTCTTTCTCTCTCCCTCTCTCTCTCGCTCTGTCTCTAATTTACTTTCAACCTACACCTACTAGCCATATATTCATATATTGTCCACATCTAAGTGCACTCTCTTGTTGCAAACTGTCTAGGTGTGAACTGTTTATTCAAGCCAGCTTGGTCCTAGTCTAGCAGCGTATAAAAATTGAATTAATCAATAGGTGCCTTGCCGGCGCATCTCTGTTTCCACCAAAGTAAACAGTTAGAGAATAATTGAATGAGTGCCTCTCTGACTGAGACAAATTACTCTCTTCTGTGACTGATTGGACTTGTTGCTGCTGCTGCGCTCTTACCCTCCTATCTCTCTCTCTCTCCATCTCTCTCCATCTCTCTCTCTCTCTCCATCTCTCTCTTTCTCTCTCTCCCCTCTCTCTCTCTCTCTCGCTCCTCTCGCTACAGCTACTAATATTACCTTCCTTGCTCTCCCTCTGTTCGCCCCAAATTTTTATTAAAATAAGGTGCATTGGTACTCACAACAAACAGCGTGCTGTTGCCAAATTATTTTAAGAGATTTAGAAACACCAACTTTAGATGAGATGAGAGACGAGATGGAAAATTGATGTTAGCTCTTGCTTTGCTGTCCTATTGGCCAAGCACCTGCCCCATTCAAACTCCCATAAAGACTCCCTTTGCATTTGCACATGACTATTTCCCTCTCCCCTTTCTCCATCCCCACTGCTGACATTAGCACATGACTATTTCCCTCTCCCCTTTCTCCATCCCCACTGCTGACATTAGCACATTACTATTTCCCTCTCCCCTTTCTCCATCCCCACTGCTGACATTAGCACATGACTATTTCCCTCTCCCCTTTCTCCATCCCCACTGCTGACATTAGCACATGACTATTTCCCTCTCCCCTTTCTCCATCCCCACTGCTGACATTAGCACATGACTATTTCCCTCTCCCCTTTCTCCATCCCCACTGCTGACATTAGCACATGACTATTTCCCTCTCCCCTTTCTCCATCCCCACTGCTGACATTAGCACATGACTATTTCCCTCTCCCCTTTCTCCATCCCCACTGCTGACATTAGCACATGACTATTTCCCTCTCCCCTTTCTCCATCCCCACTGCTGACATTAGCACATGACTATTTCCCTCTCCCCTTTCTCCATCCCCACTGCTGACATTAGCACATGACTATTTCCCTCTCCCCTTTCTCCATCCCCACTGCTGACATTAGCACATGACTATTTCCCTCTCCCCTTTCTCCATCCCCACTGCTGACATTAGCACAAGTCACATCAGTTGCAGTGAGCCGGCCCAGCGTCCCGGTACTGACCGAAACATGAATACGGGCCAGTAGATGGTTGTTTCAAAACTGAACAATAAGGTATCATCACCTCTAAGGAGAGATCAGGTAGTCTTTGGCTACTATTCTGCCGCAATATCTCTATCTACCAAAACCAGGTCTGGAGAGGTGTATTCTCTGGTAGGCTCTGTTGGTGTCCCTATTCTCCTCGGTGCCTATGGTGAAGCGCCCCAACTCAAACTGCTGATGAAATGTCCCATTTCCATTCAATTCAATTGTGTTCCTATAAAGAATGGAACAAACCGGAATAATTAGAAAGCTCTTATCTATAATTTATAAGCAGAATCAATTAGAATCACCTGCCTGCATGCAAGGAGGCATGGGCTGCTAGCTGGCTGGCTGGGGGAAGCTGCTCACAGGAGCACAAATACAATTGGCATCATCAATAACTGGTGCTACTATGATTTCTAATCATGTGTGTGGAAGTAGAGAGCAATATGCTCTGTACTGTAGCTGGGGATACGGCTGTAGGTTCTTTTCCATAATGTCTCAGGCCGATACACTTGCTGGCTTCTCTAAGTGAAGAGGTAGGAGAAAGATATATGGCCTAACAATATTTCCTAACATTCCCATCTTTATTTGGTGTTGACCGTTGCTGGTGGACAGTAATGGAATGTGGACTGTTCTCCTATTGTGTGTGTATCAGTCTCCTCACATCAGCTAACCACAAAGGAAATTAGATCAGGATAGGGCCCTTGTGCTGTTCTGCATGTTGTTCTATATTGTCCCCAACAGGAACAGTGAGTTCTATTGTGCTGACATCCAGAAGCTCATGCAGGTCTTTTATCCTCCATGAAGTTGTCTTTAAGAGCGGCAGCCTGTACCCCGTGTTTTAGATATATTTATATATATTGGTGTGTAGCTGCTGATCGGCGTGGAGGGAACAGGCCAGCTGGGAGGTTAATTAGCTTCCTGCGTCCCGGGAGGCACTCTGAAATCTAGCATACCTGTCATCCATTACTACATTACAGGAGACCGGCACGGCTCAGGGCATTTGTGTGTGTGTGCGTGGATGCATATATTACATTTAAAAAAATAATCACTGTATCATGTTGCCATAGTTCTGATGATACTACAGTAATGTAGTTGTTCCTCCCATACCAGTGAGTGTGTATCTGACTAGTAAACCAGCCCTTTGGGGTGCTGTACAGCAGGTACCAACAGGTCTCAGACCTGCTCAGTGCTGGACTCTATGTAAATGACTACACTAAGCAGATGTAAGGGGCTGCTCATGTTTAAATCACAGCGTTGCCCCTCTGAACTCCCTCAGGGACAGAAGCTGAGTTTGACACATCATTTAATTCTCCCCCTTTAGCCCAGAACAACCCTGTGCTGTGACCCAGACCTGGCTAATCTTTTAGCGCCAACTTTACACACAGCAGACTCATTGGTCAGAAGATGATGAATAAATACTTCCTATTGGGACTTGTTCTATAGGCCTCCGTCTTCACATTACTTCATTGCATTTTACACAAATGACAAAGTAATGACATGGAGATGGCAGCCAGTGGCAGCGGAGAGGGAAATGTTTATGTCGACAATTCAAATAGCTACAGTACATCTGATTGAAACATTCTTTGTTGTTTTTCACCCCTGGGTGTGTCAGATAAACAGGATTAAAAAGGTCATTATATATTCAACTGTTTCCATTGGAATCTGTCCCAGTAATGTCATCTCCGTTCAGTGTTCAGGCGTGTGGGGGAGAGGATGATGGAGGATGGTTTGCCGTGTGTTTATGTGTGCGTGAGTGC